>NC_069499.1:1204953320-1205292070 GCF_027579735.1 Bombina bombina | reverse complement strand
CAGAGGTGCCTAAACTTTTGCATACAACTGTATATGATTTCATGCACTCAAACTGTATTAAAGTAATGTACTCAGATATGAAATATATTTTTATGAAATGTAACATCAATTATATATAAATACTATGCTCCAATACAGCTCACAGGCACGATATCTATAAAATATACAAAGGGACCATTTGTTAAAGTTTAAGCTTCAAAAGATTTTTTACTTCATCGCTTAATGAGATTTGATCTCTACAAACAAGATAACCATGTTACCTCTCTGGGGTGACAGAGAAACAATTCTGTACTTTAGTTCAGATATGCTCAATCTTCAGGAAAGTAAGTAATTATCCCTTGTATGATATACAAATGATGAGACTAACAATACTTTTGAAGGTGTGAATCCACATATACGTCTGGAAAGGTTTTCTAGGTCAGAATCGATGCAAGCATATAGAAGACAAAATTTCATATGAAATGACTTGTACCTAATTTTCATATAGTTTTATATACTCCTATACTTTATTAAGCAATGACTTCAAATATGGAATATATTTATATTAAAGTGGGATAATAAGGAAATATAAATATCGTTACAATAAATTAATCACTACAGAATTCTAATTAAATGCAATGTAATATCAGAATATGAAATGATTAATTAATTGATTTCAAATAGTTATTAGTATAGCTGATTATTATTATCATACTAAGTATTAAATTACAATCCTTTTAAGTCTCCCAATATGTAATGAATCATCGCGTTCATCATGTCCTCGAAGTGAAAGCTCAAATGCGCCGGAAAATAGAATACAATTCATAATTTTGGAAAGAACATAACGATTTGTGGTTACTTGATCATTGTGTTTTTTAACATTCAAACAATATGCACTGACAAGTTGTTGGCGAATATCAATCCTTCATAGCAAATTAAACTCTAATGGGGAGTATAAATGTGATTGGTAGCAATTATTTATATTTTTGGAGTTAAATGTGATAAATCGGCGACACCATAACTCACCCAACTTGAATCACCACTTTGTTTTTCAAACAGGAGACAATAAAAACAAGATCCTGTTTGCAAAATGACTATTAAGTTAATCTCTTAAGATATTATCAGTAGTAAGTATATATATATATATATATATTTATATATATATTTATAATATTTAATATTATGACCATGTCTAATATTTACATTAATATACAAGAATCCATACTCTTCAGTATACTCATGTCTAGTCTTAAAATATACATGCTCAGTTAAATTATATAATAACATATATATTAACCAAATTATTAATCAAAGCTGCGAAATAATAAGTATCTTGAATGTACATTTATGAAAATATATATATTCCTGGATTTAAAGAACCTTCCACTTTATAGAGAAATAAAACCACATCTCAATTATTGTTGCCCTAGCCCCCAGTGTTCGATATTAGGCAATGCAGCCAAAGGCCGTGGCAACATTTATATAAATACACCAACATTTTACTTTCTACAAAAGAAGATTATTTCTATTACACTAGTGCTTAATAATTAACTTCAACGGTAAAGATTAAAACAGAATGTTGATAACTCAAGTACAATTTTTGTAAATTAAGTCAATCCGCCTGTCTTTTTTTGAGGCAAATAAATCAATAACATTTTCGGTGAATGTAGGCATGTCATTGATCAATTGTTTTTCAATTGTGAGCATGGCTAGAGCAGTCAGTCTTTCCTCAGTCATGGTGCTCCTTAGAAATGTCTTAACTTGTTTTAAAGTTGAGAAACATCTCTCAGCCTCAGCAGTTGTCACGGGAATAGTCGAAATAATTTGCAACAGTTTGTAGGTCTCCGAGAAAGTACTGTCCAAGTTATTTTCTATTACAAACTGTAGAAGACTGATGGCACCATTCATATTTCGGAAATCTGGTCTTCTGTAAATTACTCCTAGTTCAGTTTTCAGGCGATCTTTCTGTAATGTGTGATAAACCGCTGATGTTTGTTCAAGAAGCTGATTTGGAAAATTTTTCTCGTAATCCGCAAATTTTTCCGCTTGGAGGAGAGAAACAGCCGAGTAGTGAGTTATAAAAGAAAATCTATCTTTTACTTGATTTGTGATAACATCGCATATCTCTTTAGCTGCCACAGTCTGAGCAATGTGAATATTTTCTCTCTTCCTTTTCCTAGATGTTTCCTCTGTTTCTGATATCGTCATGGTCACTGTGTCCATTCTATTCCTTTCGTTTTCCATTGTCTGCTGGAAAGTGTTAATATGTTTTCGAATAAGTGCCGCATCTGTTTGTGTTTTCTGAAGTTGGTTGTATAACACATCTACATGTGGCATAATATTGTGAAAAACTGTAAGCCAAAACACGAATACAGAGTCTTGTAACATACGCCGAATAGCCCCTGCTTGATTTATAGCTATTTCTTTTTTCGATGTTGACTCTATTTTTTCCATGCATTCAATTAACTGTTCCTTGTTTTCAAAAACTGTATTGACGGTTCGACTCTTGAAATTCCACCTGGTGGCTGAACCATGAGGTATCCTTCTTCTAACAGTTTCATCTAGAATAGCTATCCTTTGTGGCGAGTTACTAAAAAAGTTAGTAATGTCACTTAGATTTGAAAAAAATACTCGAACTTGTTGATTTTGACTGCTTGCTTGGCTGACAATTAAATTGAGCTGATGTGCATAGCAATGCACAAAATGTGCATTCTTGTAGGTACGTTTAATTATAGCCTGAACACCTGCATGCTGACCACTCATCACGCTTGCACCGTCGTAACTCTGCGATATCAGTTTCTCTGGGTTGTCTATAACTTTTTCCAAAGTAGCTTGAATACACGTAGCTAAAGATTCTGCATCATGTCCAGCTGGATTAGTGAATTCCCAGAATCTCTCAACCGGTTGTCCATTACCTATAATGTATCTAAAAACAACAACCAATTGGAAGGCAGATGAAACATCAGTAGTTTCATCTGCTATCACTGCTACAAAACTTGCATTTGAGATTTCCTTCTTTATTTGGTTCTGGCAAACAGTTAGCATACAGTCTAATAAATCGTTTTGAATTTCTTTTGACGTTCCTTTAAAAACAGTGGCACTAGCGAGATGTTCTTTTAGAGATGCATCAAGCTCTGCTGAGAAGTTTATAAGACCTCTGAAAATGCCTGGATTTAATGAATCATCGCGTTCATCATGTCCTCAAAGGGCAAGCTCAAATGCGCCGCAAAATAAAATACAGTTAATTATTTTGGAAAGAACATAGCGATTTTTGGTTACTTGCTCATTATGTCTTTTAATATTCAAACGATATGCACTGTCAAGTTGTTGCCGAATATCAACCCTTCCTAGCAAATTAAACTCTAATGTGGAGTTTAAATGTGATTGGGAGCAATTATGTTTATTGTTTTTTTGACTTAAATGTGATAAATCGGCGACCCCATAACTTACCCAGCTTGATTCCCCACTTTGTTTTGCAAACAGGAGACAATAAAAACAAAAGAGCCTGTTAGATAATTCACAACCACAAATCCATGGATATTTATCATATACCTCGGGTTTGAATTCTCTTTTGTAATCTCTAGTTTTACATTTTGTCACCTGGGTAAGGCTAAGCATGGGTGTTGGCCTGAGCATTTTAATTTCCATTTTTCTTTCAATGGGCAACGTTGAAAAATGTAATTGCTTTAGCTCAGACACACTAATTTTACTAAGTGCCATCTTAACTGATAGTTTACACACAAAGAACAGTTCTTTGCTCTTATCTAATATATAACTTGTAGGTAGGTAGCTCTGCAGCTGTTAGAAAATATACAACTCAACTTGAAGTAATAGTTTAATATTTTTGCGTTTGTTATGTAATATATAACTTGTAGGTAGCAGGTAGGTAGCTCTGCAGCTGTTAGAAAATATACAACTCAACTTGAAGTAATAGTTTAAAAGTTTGGCGGTTGTTATCTAATATATAACTTGTAGGTAGGTAGCTCTGCAGCTGTTAGAAAATATACAACTCAACTTGAAGTAATAGTTTAATATTTTGGCGGTTGTTATGTAATATATAACTTGTAGGTAGCAGGTAGGTAGCTCTGCAGCTGTTAGAAAATATACAACTCAACTTGAAGTAATAGTGTAATAGTTTGCCGGTTGTTATCTAATATATAACTTGTAGGTAGGTAGCTCTGCAGCTGTTAGAAAATATACAACTCAACTTGAAGTAATAGTTTAATATTTTGGCGGTTGTTATGTAATATATAACTTGTAGGTAGCAGGTAGGTAGCTCTGCAGCTGCTAGAAAATATACAACTCAACTTGAAGTAATAGTTTAATATTTTGGCAGTTGTTATGTAATAAATAACTTGTAGGTAGCAGGTAGTTAGCTCTGCAGCTGTTAGAAAATATACAACTCAACTTGAAGTAATAGTTTAATATTTTGGCGGTTGTTATGTAATATATAACTTGTAGGTGGTAGCAGGTAGTTAGCTCTGCAGCTGTTAGAAAATATACAACTCAACTTGAAGTTATAGTTTAATATTTTGGCGGTTGTTATAATATATACCTTGTAGGTAGCAGGTAGGTAGCTCTGCAGCTGTTAGAAAATATACAACTCAACTTGAAGTAATAGTTTAAAAGTTTGGCGGATGTTATCTAATATATAACTTGTAGGTAGGTAGCTCTGCAGCTGTTAGAAAATATACAACTCAACTTGAAGTAATAGTTTAATAGTTTGGCGGTTGTTATCTAATATATAACTTATAGGTAGGTAGCTCTGCAGCTGTTAGAAAATATACAACTCAACTTGAAGTAATAGTTTAATAGTTTGGCGGTTGTTATGTAATATATAACTTGTAGGTAGCAGGTAGGTAGCTCTGCAGCTGTTAGAAAATATACAACTCAACTTGAAGTAATAGTTTAATATTTTGGCAGTTGTTATGTAATATATAACTTGTAGGTAGTAAGTAGTTAGCTCTGCAGCTGTTAGAAAATATACAACTCAACTTGAAGTAATAGTTTAATAGTTTAGCGGTTGTTATCTAATATATAACTTATAGGTAGGTAGCTCTGCAGCTGTTAGAAAATATACAACTCAACTTGAAGTAATAGTTTAATAGTTTGGCGGTTGTTATGTAATATATAACTTGTAGGTAGCAGGTAGGTAGCTCTGCAGCTGTTAGAAAATATACAACTCAACTTGAAGTAATAGTTTAATATTTTGGCAGTTGTTATGTAATATATAACTTGTAGGTAGCAAGTAGTTAGCTCTGCAGCTGTTAGAAAATATACAACTCAACTTGAAGTAATAGTTTAATAGTTTGGCGGTTGTTATCTAATATATAACTTATAGGTAGGTAGCTCTGCAGCTGTTAGAAAATATACAACTCAACTTGAAGTAATAGTTTAATAGTTTGGCGGTTGTTATGTAATATATAACTTGTAGGTAGCAGGTAGGTAGCTCTGCAGCTGTTAGAAAATATACAACTCAACTTGAAGTAATAGTTTAATATTTTGGCAGTTGTTATGTAATAAATAACTTGTAAGTAGCAGGTAGTTAGCTCTGCAGCTGTTAGAAAATATACAACTCAACTTGAAGTAATAGTTTAATATTTTGGCGGTTGTTATAATATATACCTTGTAGGTAGCAGGTAGGTAGCTCTGCAGCTGTTAGAAAATATACAACTCAACTTGAAGTAATAGTTTAATAGTTTGGTGGTTGTTATCTAATATATAACTTATAGGTAGGTAGCTCTGCAGCTGTTAGAAAATATACAACTCAACTTGAAGTAATAGTTTAATATTTTGGCAGTTGTTATGTAATATATAACTTGTAGGTAGCAAGTAGTTAGCTCTGCAGCTGTTAGAAAATATACAACTCAACTTGAAGTAATAGTTTAATAGTTTGGTGGTTGTTATCTAATATATAACTTATAGGTAGGTAGCTCTGCAGCTGTTAGAAAATATACAACTCAACTTGAAGTAATAGTTTAATATTTTGGCAGTTGTTATGTAATATATAACTTGTAGGTAGTAAGTAGTTAGCTCTGCAGCTGTTAGAAAATATACAACTCAACTTGAAGTAATAGTTTAATAGTTTAGCGGTTGTTATCTAATATATAACTTATAGGTAGGTAGCTCTGCAGCTGTTAGAAAATATACAACTCACTTGAAGTAATAGTTTAATAGTTTGGCGGTTGTTATGTAATATATAACTTGTAGGTAGCAGGTAGGTAGCTCTGCAGCTGTTAGAAAATATACAACTCAACTTGAAGTAATAGTTTAATATTTTGGCAGTTGTTATGTAATATATAACTTGTAGGTAGTAAGTAGTTAGCTCTGCAGCTGTTAGAAAATATACAACTCAACTTGAAGTAATAGTTTAATAGTTTAGCGGTTGTTATCTAATATATAACTTATAGGTAGGTAGCTCTGCAGCTGTTAGAAAATATACAACTCAACTTGAAGTAATAGTTTAATAGTTTGGCGGTTGTTATGTAATATATAACTTGTAGGTAGCAGGTAGGTAGCTCTGCAGCTGTTAGAAAATATACAACTCAACTTGAAGTAATAGTTTAATATTTTGGCGGTTGTTATGTAATATATAACTTGTAGGTAGCAGGTAGTTAGCTCTGCAGCTGTTAGAAAATATACAACTCAACTTGAAGTAATAGTTTAATATTTTGGAGGTTTTTATCTAATATATAACTTGTAGGTAGGTAGCTCTGCAGCTGTTAGAAAATATACAACTCAACTTGAAGTAATAGTTTAATAGTTTGGCGGTTGTTATCTAATATATAACTTGTAGGTAGGTAGCTCTGCTGCTCTGCAGCTATTAGAAAATATCAACTAGAAGTTGAACTAAATTGTTACAGAACTCCCTAAAAGTCCAGTATACTCCTAAACTTGCTAAACTCAGGCTCAGACTGTGTCTGTTGTTTAAATTACAAGTAGAAAAATATATTTATTTATTTTTTTAACACTAGTTCAAGTTCAAGACTCAACTCAAGTTACTCTATATAAAAAGCAATCTCAGACTCAGACTGTATCTGTTGTTTAAATTACAAGTAGAAAAATAAAAATGATTTTTTTTAAAACACTAGTTCAAGTTCAAGACTCAACTCAAGTTACTCTATATAAAAAGCAATCTTAGACTCTGACTGTATCTGTTGTTTAAATTACAAGTAGAAAAATAAAAATGTTTTTTTTTTTTAACACTAGTTCAAGTTCAAGACTCAACTCAGTCTCAAGTTACTCTATATAAAAAGCAATCTCAGACTCAGACTGTATCTGTTGTTTAAATTACAAGTAGAAAAATAAAAATGTTTTTTTTTTTAACACTAGTTCAAGTTCAAGACTCAACTCAGTCTCAAGTTACTCTATATAAAAAGCAATCTCAGACTCAGACTGTATCTGTTGTTTAAATTACAAGTAGAAAAATAAATATGTTTTTTTTTAAACACTAGTTCAAGTTCAAGACTCAACTCAAGTTACTCTATTTAAAAAGCAATCTCAGACTCAGACTGTATCTGTTGTTTAAATTAATTTACAAGTAGAAAAATAAATATGTTTTTTTTTTAACACTAATTCAAGTTCAACTTAGACTCAACTCAAGTTACTCTATCTAAAAAGCAATCTCAGACTCAGACTGTATCTGTTGTTTAAATTACAAGTTGAAAAAAAAAGTTTTTTTTTTTTTTAAACACTAGTAGTTCAAGACACAACTCACTGTTACTCTATATAAAAAACTGCAGGCCTGCAGCAAAAATCATTAAAATATCTGCCCACAAACTTACTGAACTAATATAATATATTACTAGTATAAATTAACTATCTTCAAGTTCTATATAGAATAGAATACTAGAAGTTCAGAATACTACTAGACTAGTGACTGACTGTGAATCTAGTAGCAGTTCTAAACTAATTTGCTAAGCTAAGCTAGCCTAAGCCTAATGTAATGAATAATTATAATGGCTAACTTTAAGTTCTAACTATAGTCTATCTGTCTATTAGCCTCCTGGCTATTTGCACACTGACAGCAGCAGCAAAAGCAAATATTGACTGTTGTTGATGTTGATGGCTGCCAGCAGGCAGCAAAAAATAAATCGTTTTGTTAATTTTAAACAATTTTTGCACAGTGAGACAGAGCTCTATGCAAAACACTCCTCTCAGCTCAACGGCTATCTCCACAAAGATTTTCGCGCCGTTGAGCCGGGAGGAGCCTCGTGGGGGCCATCACGTGTGAGCCAGAGCCTATCACAGAGAGTCAAAGTCCGGATCAGTAGGCTGGGGGAGGAGACAGAGCACAGGCTGAAACGACCGCACAGTTCAGCCTGTGCGATTATGCCTCTATAGGCATGACGGCTGGGGAGGAGCTACGCCTGCACAGTGAATACATTGCGATCACTGTGCAGGCATATAGAGCTCCTTACCGCACGTGCGAGTGGGGGGTGGGGACTGGAGCCTCAGCCTGCCCTTACTGTCTGTCAATCAGCATCAGTCAGCCTCAGGGCTCAGGCAGTGCGACGAGCGCCGTGGTGTGGTGTGACGTCACGGACGTCAGCACACACTGAGTAGTCCACCCGGTCCTAGCTCCTGCCTCCTGCCTGAGCCTGATGATAATAAAAGTTGTGTCTGTCTGTTCTGTTTACTGAACTGACTCTGAGTGGGTCTGAGTGATGATTTAGATAGGGTAGGGCAGGCTATACTACAGCTAAGTGCCAGTAAAGCAGCAGCAGTAATAAATATAATATTAAATAATATAAATAAAAAATAAAATTAAATTTTTTCATAATTTTTTTTTTCTCATTTTTTTTTCCCTGCTCATTTCCCCCCCCCCCTCCTCTGCCCCCTGGGGGTTCACGTGCGACAGTGCACATATGGAGGAGCCTCCACTGCCCCAGACGATCGTTTTGGCCTTCTGTGGGCCTCGTCAGTGAGGTGCAGTTGTATCTCTCTAAGGGCATGTGTGCACAGGCTCCACGTCTGGCTTACCCATTACTCTTAGGGTGACCCAAGAGTGCTGTTCTCTTTCTCTTTTTTCACATTTATGTAAATTACTCTTGGGTCACCCTAAGAGTAATGGGTAAGCCAGACGTGGAGCCCGTGCACACATGCCCTTAGAGAGATACAACTGCACCTCACTGACGAGGCCCACAGAAGGCTGAAACGATCGTCTGGGGTTGTTGTTTCTCTTGTTCAGAGAAGAATTGCCTGTTATTTCGGTGCTGGACTGTCATTGGGCAGGGTCAGACTGATATGCTACAGGATATTTTTTCTCTGTGAAGGGGCATAGTGTGCAAAAAGAACACGCACCCTGAGTTGAAATTTAAATGAACAGGCATGGAAGTTATTCTAGCTTTTGTTCTATCTCAGGAGTGCTGTTTTCTTTCTCTTTTTTCACACACACACATATATATACATATATATATAAATATTTAACACACACACACACACATATATATATATATATATATATATATATATATATATATAAATACACACACACACATACATATGTGTCTATATAAATTTATTTTTTATAATTTATTTATTCCCTCCGCTATATTTAAACTTGATAAGGAAGAAACCTTTAATAATTAGGAATGTGAAAATGCATTGGAGCTTACACTGACTAGTACAGACATCATTTCTAAGGGCTTTAAATCAATACCAGCCCATCCACTTAACCTCCTCACCTCTACAGAGCTCTTAGGAAAACATAACTTTTGAAGCACAATTTAAACCCATGTCTGCAAAAAGGGGCTACAGTGCACTGCATTGAAATACAATGTCTGCAGCCATCTCTTGCAGCCAAGGGGCTGTGATCTGGATGTTATATTTTAACTCTCTATCTGCAATAGCAGTTTTTTTCCTCAATGACAAGGCTGCAGCCATTAATTAGATGCTTACAAATTGTGTGTTGTCTGTAAAGCAAAGCCGGCCAGCATCAAAGTTAATATGATGATCGCAAATCACAAACCACCCCACACATTTATTACTGTAGCTCGCTCTCACACTGTTGTCCTCTCGGCTCGGCAGAAGTATCAGATGTGTGAGTTAGAACAGCCAACAGCAGCATGTCATCTACAGCATTAAAATTACAATAAATGCCATAACAAACAGTTCCTTGTTTGTTGTGGTATTTATTGTAATTTTTTTCCTTTTAAATCTTTATGATTAATAGATTGGCTCAGTGAGCATCAGGGTCGGTCCACTATCCATTTGGCTCTGGCTGGCTTTGGTGAGCAAACTTTGGTAACGAAAGGGAGAAGTGATGGCTATGTACCTGTCTATGGCAATTACACAGAGAGTCTCAATGCTGGCAGTCACACACAGCACAACACATCCACTGAAGTCCACAGCTCGCAGAAGAAAGACCCATACAGCCAAGGGCCACTGACCACTCACAACGTCAACTCAGTTACTGTGAACTTGCGATGCGACAGCCGACACTGCAGAGTGCAGAGACACTCACCTGGCACTCTCTGAGAGTCTCTGACTCCACGCCAGCCTGAGAGGCTTGAACCACCAGGCACCTCCTGAGGACTTCTTCCTGACAGCGCTGCTGCTGAGCTGATGTTGACTGGGTCAGTCTGCTTCTGCCACTGCCAGGCTAGGCTATGCTGGACACTATCTGAGAGTCACTCAACGCACGTGACACAGATGCTCAATCCACGCCTCACATATTTCCTGCCCGGCAGTAGTCAGCCCAGAGTCAGACATGCTCATGTCTGATTGGCTGAGGGGCGGGCAGGGCTCCCGAGTCTTGAAGAGACAAGCCTCTGGTGGGAGCAGTATGGGCCGCAAAAGAGACTGCATTAGCTCTTATTCACCACTGGGGGCAGTCTCTAGCGGCTCATACAACAAAAGACATTCATATTGTGCAATGGAAGGGTAGCTGGCCTCTACTTTCTTGTGCAATATGAATGTAATTACTTAATATTATGTTTTTTTTTTTTTAAACAACATAAAAGTAAATACACTACATTTGGTGGAGGGGTGGGGGGGTCACCTTTTATGAAAAAAAAAATTGAAATAAAACATGATTTAAAAAAAAAAATGTATTATTATTAAAAAGGCTGTAATACACCACATTGGCCAGGGGAGGCACTGCCTCACCTGCCTCCTATGAGTGCACGTCACTCTCTACAGAGTTCAAACAAGAAATAACTGTGCAATGCATGCTGGGAATTAGAGTCTAAAACTACAGTGACACAATACTGAGTAGGATATAGTGAACTATAAATTACAGAATGCTTTGTAACTCCCAGAATACTGTGCTTCTTCCTCTAAAACTGAACTTTTACTCAAGGTGGGGAGGAATATCCAGGGTGGGCCAAGTGTCCCCTCTTACCTCCCCCCCTTGTGGACACCCATGAACAGTACCTTGATTCTCCTGGGTAAAACAACCAGATTACTGTTGCTTGGTGTTCCAGGACTGCCTATATAGAAAGCCAATGTTTTCTATTTTTACACTCATCTAAATCTCCAATTTAGGGCTATATTACAAGTGGAGTGCTAATATTTTTTGCATTCCTTTTGTAGTGGATCTACCCGTTTGTGGGCACTCGATAAATAACCAGCCATTACAAGTGGCTGGTTATTGCTACCGCTAGCTCTAGATCGCTGGTTAATTTTATAAATGTTCCCCAAATGCCCCCAAAATCAAGTGTAATATACTGTATAAAAAAAAAAGATAATAGCATCTTTATTTTTTAATAAAATAACTACAAAAAGCAATTATGAGGTTTTAAAGTTGGCGGGTGTTAGAAAAATAAAAGGCACTCATAAGTGCCATTACATTGCAGTCTATGGGGACTGTGTGCTCTCTGTAGCTATATATGTATATGCTTATAAAAATATATATTTATGTGTTAATATGTGTATATACTCATATTGACATATACTGTATATATATATATATATATATATATATATATATAGTCATATACTGTGTATATATATATATATATATATATATGAAAAGTTAGAGAGCGGACAAGCGCACAAGGGGGCACTCCTAGTGAAGATTGTTTGTATCAGTGTTATTCACTACAATGAATGAAAAAATGCACACTCACAAAAGCGATATTTAAAGCTCCACTTGTAATCTGGCCCTTAATTACCAAGGATTTATTTATTTGTTCCTAGTACTCAAAAAATGACATGTTCTAATTCTTAAGAACACGTTATTTACCCTGCACTACAGTGTGTTTAAGCCCCACAAAGAGGTTAAATACAAAGTAAAAGTATCGTTAGGGACCCGCCGAGTACTGCTGGTCCTGAGCGGAAACTGCTGCTGATCCAATCAGCAGCACTAGTTATACATCTGTGTTGTGCGACTAGTGTGTTGATGGGATCGGTAATGATTTCTGCTTGGGACCAGCAATGCTGCTGCTACTGTGTGTTTAACCCCTTTGTGGGGGTCAAATACACAGTAGTGTAGGGTTGATAGTCTTAAAATGTCATGCTCTAATTAATTAGAGCATGTAATTTTCAACTATTATGGCAATCACTTGAGAACAATAAGTACAATAAACCTCTCACATGAATAGTGGGACCTCCTCTTTTAAATGATGTGTCATGATATATTTCTGTTGTGAGAGAGTGATAGGGGTATTTTTAAAGTGACATTGTAGTGGAAAATGGCATGCTACAATTTGTTAGAACATAACATTTTAATGCTAGCAACCTTGTAATGCTATATGTTTAATCCCCACAAAGTGGTTAAACACATAGGTACAGTATTACTTGGGAGGCGCAGGTGGTCCAGAGAGGAAACTGCTAGTAGTCACCCAATCAGAAGTGGTAGTCACACAGCTGGGTCATGTGGTTACTGCAGCTTATTGGGTCAGAGGCTGTGTACACTTAAGACTGGCAGTGATCTGCAGCTCCCATCAGTACATTAACTATGTGCTTAACGCCCTTTTCAGGATAGCATTGAATTAGTATCAGAGCATGTAATTTTTCTACTATAATGACCCTTTAAGTAAAGCAGAGTGGGGGAAAGGCTCTGTCCATAAAATCTAATTCTTTAACACTCTGCTAAGAATCAATAGTTGTCACCCCAGGCATGTACCCCATACAGTTTCAAAGGGACAATTTATTTGCATTAAAAGAAATTGCACAGGTAGAGATCTGTTTGAAAAAGAAGCCCAAGACTTGAGTAACAGACTACGGGAAAAGGTCTACAAAAGGTCAGTTAGAAATAAAGCAAAAAATAAAGTAGCACAACTTGACAGAAGTACAGTAGCTTGATTCAGGATAAAAAGGACTTCTGATAGGAAATCTTTTGAAGGAGTAACATTTATTACCAGCTATAGTACACAATATGATCAAGTGTCTGACATAGTTGGCAAACACTACAGCATTTTGGCTGCAGATGATCTGCTGGTTTCCACAGTTGACAGGGGTATAAGGTGCGCATATAAAAAGGCAAAAACTATTGCCAACTATGTGACCCCCTCCCAGCTGTCCAAACCAAGAGAGGCAAATTCTTCCTGGCTGCAGCATAAAGGGATGTTTAGATGTGGCCGCTCTCGATGTAAACCATGTGAACATGTATTAATTAGCGACTCTTTAAAATCTGCTATCACCCAGGGAGATTTCCTATAAAAAGTTGCCTCAATTGTACATGTAAATTTGTAATTATTTGCATTACTTGTACATCGTGTTCCCTACAGTATGTAGGACTAACTACAAGAGATGTAAATTCTTGCGTAAGAGAACATCTTTCTACTATAAATGTAGGCAAGGCTAAGACCCCATTAGTGCAACATTTTGTGCAAATACATGAAAAGAAAAATGATACATTTGCTTGGAGTGCTATTGAGAAAATATCGGTCACTGATAGGGGTGGAGATTGGATTAAACGCTTGGAAAGGCAAGAAATGTATTGGATATTTAAGCTGAATACTCAGGTACCCCTAGGGTTAAATTCGGAATATGACCTAATACATTTTTGGCAATAACTATTTAGGAAGAATATTATTTGTACATTTATTCTTGTATTAGTTATATTTACTTTTTCACAATCATCTTTTTTTTTACTGTGGTCAATAATATCCCTGGGTACTACCCTCTTACCAGTTCCATGTAGAACGCTAAATGTGTTTATTGTAATATATCTTATTATGCACTATGTATTATGTATCTTGTATTACGTCTAAGCTTAAGAGTAACTATATACCTAACATTCACCTAGATTACAAGTTTTGCGCTATAGTTACATTTAACCCTAACATAAACCCCTAGTCAACACCCCTAATTTGCTGCCTCCAACATCACCAACACCCAAATAAAGTTATTAACCCCTAATCTGCAACTTCCGATATCGCCGCCACCAAAATAAATCTATTAACCCCTAATCTGCCGCTTCCGATATCGCCGCCACTATACTAAAGTTATTAACCCCTATTCCCCCGCATCGCCCACACTATAATAAAGTTATTTACCCCTAAACCTCTGGCCTCCCACATCACTACCACTAAATAAACCTATTAACCCCTAAACCGCCAGCCCCCCACATCGCAACAACCTAAATTAAACTAATCTAAACCTAACCGTAAACCTAACCCTAACTGTAACCCTAACCCTAAACCTAACACCCCCTAACTTTAACATAATTAAAATAGAGCTAAATTAAAGTTACAATTATTAACTCAATAATACCTATTTAAAACTAAAAACAAACTTACCTGTGAAATAAAAATGAAACCTAAGCTAGCTACAATATAACTAATAGTTATATTGTAGCTAGATTAGGTTTTTATTTCACAGGTAAGTTTGTATTTATTTTAACTAGGTAGACTAGTTAGTAAATAGTTATTAACTATTTTTTACTAACTACCTAGTTAAAATAAATACAAACTTACCTGTGAAATAAAAGTAAAACCTAAGCTGCCTTACACTAGAACCTAACATTACAAAAAATAAAAAAACACTAAAATTACAAAAAAATAACAAACGAAATTATCCAAAACAATAAAAATTATTCCTATTCTAATACCCTGTTTAAAAAAACAAAAAACAAAATAAAAACCCCTAATCTATAATAAACTGCCAAAGGCCCGTAAAAGGGCCTTTTGTAGGGCATTGCCCTAAAGAAATCAGCTCTTTTTCTAAAAAAGAGAAACAAACACCCCCTAACAGTATACAAACCCCCACCCCCCAAACCCACAAAATAAAGTTAAACCTAATCTACCCATTGCCCTGAAAAGGGCATTTGTATGGGTATTGCCCTTAAAAGGGCATTCAGCTCTTTTGCTGCCCATTAAAAATAAAAAAACTCTATTCTAAAAAAAAAAAACTAAAAAGAAAAAAAAAAAAAACATTACACAAAATAACAAACGAATTATCCAAAATAATAAAAATTATACAAAAAAACTTAAAAAAAACCTAACACTAACCCCTCTTTAGGTACTCACAGTTGCTGAAGTCCGGCTTGAACGATCTTCCTCCCAGCGGCTCCATCTTCATCCAGGCAGTTCCATCTTCATCCATCCAGGGATCGGCATCTTTTCATCCCTGCGGCGGCGGAGAGGTCCAAGTGAAGGTCCAAAGCAAAGGTCCAAATGGAGGTCCATCGATCCGACGTGGAGGTCCTCTTCATGCGAACGTTCGCCGCACACTGAGGATTCAAATGCAAGGTACCGCTTTTATACTGGGGGTACTATTGCATTCCTATTGGCTGAAAATTTAAAATCAGCCAATAGGAATTAGAGCTGCTAAAATCCTATTGGCTGTTCAAATCAGCCAATAGGATTTAAGCAGCTCTCATTCCTATTGGCTGATTCGAATCAGTTATTTATATTCTGCAGAGGCAAGCCGTTGTTCTGCTATCAGTGGAAACAATCTGTTTGAACATTTGGTATTTTGGTATTACCTTTTTTGCTTTAAATTAAAACTAGTATCCATTCTCCTTATCAAATGAGAAGTCACTTTGATTCTAGGTCAAGCGGGGAAAGAGAGGCTTTATTAGACCCTTTTACCCCAATAATCCAAAACTACTTTTTTGGGATTAAGCTCCTGGTGATATCAATTGCTCTAAACCATAGTATTTGAACTGAGCCTTTGTGAAAACTCATGTGTGTAGCTAACAATCTCCAGCTAGCCCAGCTCATTAGGCTACCTAGGTATACCTACCTAGGTATGCAAAGAACACCAATAAAACAAAGTGAATTTACTAATAGAAATAGTTTGAAAATTAAAATTGCACTTAAATTTTCAATCGCACTGAATCCTGAATCTTTCATTTTGTCATTCATAAACCTTTAAATGCTACAAACTTTGCTCTGCATAGAGTACTGGCTAGGCTATGTAATAATACAAAAATAACAATGTCCATTAAAACAATTAGGGAAATACTGAGCTTATGGGCTTGCTTTGTACCATGCTATTAAAACACGGATACATTTCAGTTTTCCAAGATGTATTACCACATTGTCTTAATGTATAAAAAAGGAAAACAAAAAGCTTTTATATTCCAAATAATATCTCTTTGTAGGAGACATTATGAAATATCTTAATGATGACTTTCATCAGCAATTAGTTTCATATTTCTAATTAATTGTAGTGGTAGTATTATTTCCTTAAATGTAGATTGTTTATTTGTATGGCAAGAAATTATGCAAACCGTATGTTATATAAAGGACTAACACTGTGTCAGGTTAGCACACATGAAGAATTGTTTTCTTCAATGCACGTTATTGAAATATTAAATATTTTTAAAAAAATTAATAAAAAAATATTTAATTTACTGTAAAATATTCTAAAAAATCCATAGAATATATCTATATTTTTATTATTAAATGTATATTTCTATATATATCTGATACTGTTCATGAAAAATACATATCTATACCTATATATCTATTGGAATAGATATATAGGTATATATATATATATATATATATATATATATATATATATATATATATATATATATATATATATCAACCGAAAGAAGGTGCACTCTCAGGGCTTTAACAAATTAAGTAAAATTACTTTATTTGAAACGTTTTTTCGGGGATCAGGTCCCCTTCATCAGCATAAAAAATAGTGAGCATACACAAACTTATATAGTGATACAACAAACAATCAAACCATACCTAAGTGAGTGGCGCCAAAA
This sequence comes from Bombina bombina, assembly GCF_027579735.1. NCBI lineage: Eukaryota > Metazoa > Chordata > Amphibia > Anura > Bombinatoridae > Bombina > Bombina bombina. Next base: position 1,205,274,972 of record NC_069499.1, on the reverse strand, counting down.
CCCCGGTCTGAATCACTGCTTGCGTTCCACCGGTCCGGCCAACCGGATGTAGTGCACTATGTCACTTCCGGTAATAAACGTAATTGATGCCTTGCAACAAATGTGTTAACATAAACAAACAATACAATCAGTCCCCACACTTGCAGGGAGACATTGACCTTAAAGTGTTTAAAGTACCAGTGTAGCTTTAACCTCGATTCCTTTTCGCTCTGCCGTGTGTGAGGACGGGTTGCCATGGCAACATATAAACACAATCCCCCGTCCGGACTTAAGGGGTTTTAAACCAACTGCGGGCAATTTTATGTGTCAAAACTCAATTGTGTTACTTATATCCACAAAAAAAGGTTTGCATGTGCATTATAAAGGTGCAGTGTTATTAACATTAATGTAAAATACTGACGAAGAACATATAACTTAAAAAAATGCAAAGAGGAGTCTGGTGCATCGTGTACACCATGTAGCCTAGTGGGATATGCTTAAGTGATGGTGTGTTAGTAAACAGACCCCCTATTATTGGATGACATTGTTAGATGACACTCTTCACTACATTTAACACTCTGGCGAACAACTAGATTTTTGATGTTGGTAACTCCTGAACTGTGTCACATACAGTTGCCATGGTAGCGAATAAACATTGGCTGAGATACATAGAAGGGAAATTTAAACAGCTTCTGTCCAGTATATCAATGTACAAGTTAATAAAATATAATACTGGCTGCTGTGTCAAGAATTCCGGCACACTGCTGTATTAGCTTGTATGTACTATATTATATATCTAGCGCATATGTGATCCATGACTGACAGGTAATACAACACAATAATCTTGACTATGTAATTTCAGGTGTTAAGATGTTACTCAGACACTATGTTATAATAAGCCCTACAGACCCTACTCAGGGGCATATACCATAGATGAAACTGCTATATCTAGTTACACAGAATGCAAACTGAATCTTATGTGTGTGTGTCAAGTGTGTTGATATTCCACATCCGCTGTTTATTGTATCCCCTAATATGCTTCCTCTGTACTCATTGTTGTACAAAATCTGCCAGGCTATACATATCCCCGTCAAATAACAAAATACACACCCACATCATAAAATGATGTAGGAACACAACCAAATTAAAAAAGGAAAAAATGCAAACAAATAACTCCGGTGACCATATTATCTTCAATATAGTCCACCTGTAGGCTGTAATACTGCATACAATGCTCCTAAGTTCATCATGACATATCTGCTAGAAGATGTCCACCTTGATAATTCACACTATGCTATAGGTAGTGGGTGCTCCTATGTACAACAGACCCACTTAACCAGGCAATATCCATAGGACAGATCTCCCTATGCCATAGGTGATAAAAACCTTTTTAGGATTCCATTCCTCCATTATGTGACCTCCAGCTTTACAGCATATATGATGATTCTATGTGGATCCAATGGTTATCATCACTGCAATCAATGTCCCCTTCTAGATGGAAGACAAGGACAAAATACATCGCTCCAGTCCTGGAGAGGCCCTTCTTACTTTTCTTAGAAAGGTGTTCCATACCATCACGTATAAAACACCATTTTGTCACTCCACAATCCGCCCAATAGTGAAAAAGCCGGTCAGGTGTGTGCTGTGTGGGTAACCACTCCAAAAAACCCCACGACTTCCACAAAGCCACTGAGAATTCAAAAGATACCCATTGCTAGTGCTGTGTGACTAGGCTAGACGGGACATCACCTATGGAGCCCCTACCAACAGCCAGAGACACAGAGTCATGATGGTTTAAAAGATGTACCCCAAGAATGTAAGGGTTTTGAAGTCAGGTGCTGCATTGAGGCCTCCTGGGTGGATCGTCCCTAGACGGTACATCCATTGTGCCTCCCGCTGAAGTAGTATTTTGTTCTGGTCCCCACCCCTATCCAGAGGGGGGACATGGTCAATCAGCGTATACCTTATGGAAGCCACAGGATGGTTGTTTTGCACACTGTGTCTCGCTATGGGTTGATCAGAGTCCCCAGACTTCAATGCCAACCTAATGGCATGTCGGTGGTTTGCCATTCTTTCTCTCAGCATGCCTGATGTCTTGCCCACATAAAAGCGGGAACAGGGACATACTAGCAAGTATACAACAAATGTGGTTGTACATGTTATTGAGTGTCTAATGACATACTGCCTGTTGGTATGTGGATGATGGAACATTTTTGTACTGATGAGTCCATTGCAAGTGGTACATCCTAAACAGCGGTATGATCCCTTGATGTTGGTGTGGGCTCGAGGTCTGTAACTGGCCTTGGGGTCTGTCCTGACTAATAAGTCCCTTAAATTCATACCCCTTCTATAACCAACCATCGGTGTCATATTGTTGCTAAAATGCAATTTAGGATCCGTGGCCACTATGGGCCAATGTGTCCGGAGAGAATGCCCTACGTTTCTGGTGGTAGGTGAAAAAGTGGATGTCATGATCAATTTTTCTTCTGAAGTGTGTCTTGGTTTCTTGACTAATAGTTCTGCCTGCATGTATTGTGACACCTCACTAATCATATCCTTAATGAGATGTGCTTTATAGCCCCTTTGTGCAAATTTCTATCCCATCTCAGTCAACTGGGAGACTCCCACAGCATTATCTGAATTGTTGCGTATGGTTCTAATTAGTTGGGACTAAGTGGGTCTGTTGTACATAGGAGCACCCACTACCTATAGCATAGTGTGAATTATCAAGGTGGACGTCTTCTAGCAGATATGTCATGATGAACTTAGGAGCATTGTATGCAGTGTTACAGCCTACAGGTGGACTATAGTGAAGATATTATGGTCACCGGAGTTATTTGTTTGTATTTTTTCCTTTTTTAATTTGGTTGTGTTCCTACATCATTTTTATGATGTGGGTGTGTATTTTGTTATTTGACGGGGATATGTATAGCCTGGCAGATTTTGTACAACAATAAATACAGAGGAAGCATATTAGGGGCCACAATAGACAGCGGATGTGGAATATCAACACACTTGACACACACACATAAGATTCAGTTTGCATTCTGTGTAACTAGATATAGCGGACCGGTTTCATCTATGGTATATGCCCCTGAGTAGGGTCTGTAGGGCTTATTATAACATAGTGTCTGAGTAACATCTTAACACCTGAAATTACATAGTCAAGATTATTGTGTTGTATTACCTGTCAGTCATGGATCACATATGCGCTAGATATATAATATAGTACATACAAGCTAATACAGCAGTGTGCCAGAAAACTTGACACAGCAGCCAGTATTATATTTTATTAACTTGTACATTGATATACTGGACGGAAGCTGTTTAAATTTCCCTTCTATGTATCTCAGCCAATGTTTATTCGCTACCATGGCAACTGTATGTGACACAGTTCAGGAGTTACCAACATCAAAAATCTAGTTGTTCGCCAGAGTGTTAAATGTAGTGAAGAGTGTCATCTAACAATGTCATCCAATAATAGGGGGTCTGTTTACTAACACACCATCACTTAAGCATATCCCACTAGGCTACATGGTGTACACGATGCACCAGACTCCTCTTTGCATATTTTTAAGTTATATGTTCTTCGTCAGTATTTTACATTAATGTTAATAACACTGCACCTTTATAATGCACATGCAAACCTTTTTTTGTGGATATAAGTAACACAATTGAGTTGACACATAAAATTGACCGCAGTTGGTTTAAAACCCCTTAAGTCCGGACGGGGGATTGTGTTTATATGTTGCCATGGCAACCCGTCCTCACACGCGGCAGAGCGAAAAGGAATCGAGGTTAAAGCTACACTGGTACTTTAAACACTTTAAGGTCAATGTCTCCCTGCAAGTGTGGGGACTGATTGTATTGTTTGTTTATTTTAACACATTTGTTGCAAAGCATCAATTATGATGTAATTTTTATTATCGGAAGTGACATAGTGCACTAAATCCGGTTGGCCGGACCGGTGGAACGCAAGCAGCGATTCAGAACGGGGTTTTGGCGCCACTCACTTAGGTATGATTTGATTGTTTCTTGTATCACTATATAAGTTTGTGTATGCTCACTATTTTGTATGCTGATGAAGGGGACCTGATCCCCAAAAACGTTTCAAATAAAGTAATTTTACTTCATTTGTGAAAGCCCTGAGAGTGCACCTTTTTTCGGTTGCTGTATTGTGTACAAGTTTGCATCCAGGCGGATGTCCTTAGGTGGGAAGAAATCTTAGAGAGTTCTTTCAGAATTCGACTACAGACTGTCTAAAGTCACCTGTGGAACGTAACTGCCATATTCAGAGCACATTTGAACCAGTTAATTGCAGTGCAAGTACAAAAACTTTTATAAGACTGATCTCCAAGGACTTGGATAGAGATAGGAAACACACACAATGGAAGCACAATCTCACTCCTGAGGAGAGAAAAGCTATCACAACACTCCAGAATGACCCTTCTATAATAATAAGGCCAGCGGACAAGGGTGGGGCTATTGTCCTCCTAGACTACTGTGATTATAGAGCGGGCATTGTCTCCCAGCTCTCAGATAGGTCCACCTATACTCAAAAGCACCAGCGATAGGCCACCCTCCTGCCTCCCTTTTATGGCGGGGATCTCTGCTGGTAATGTGTGCCCACTTCAGTTGAGATCACATATATATATATATATATATATATATATATACCGTATTGGCCTGAGTATAGGCCGCACTTTTTTACCCTAATGCAAATCTTTAAATTAGGGGTGCGGCCTATATTCAGACGCGGCCTATAATCGGAAGCTATACAGTAGTTTTTGCCGCAGTGTAACTGTGTGTGCTATGGGGGCAGTTGGAGGCTGGAGCGGAGCAGACAGTAGAAGAATAGACAGCAGCAGTGAGGATCATGACAATGGGGGCTGCTGTGGGCATCTAGGGCTGGGCAGTGGGCGGACAGACTTGAAGATGGCTTAAGCTGACAGTGGAGCCTGGTCAAGCCCTCTGGGTATTGTAGTCCTTTGCACGGAAATCCTGTGCCCGGAAGTAAAGAGGTTCACGCTGTGGTAAGTTCAGGAATTTCCCGTATTACAGATTCTGGTCTCTCTCTGGTTTTGCAGGGACAGGAGAGGAAGCAGTGTGGAGGTGCTGTGGGGTCAGGTAGGGTATTTTGTTAAGCTATTATAAGGACATACATTTACAGCTGTTGGCATATTCTCAATAGGAATATAAACTATAAAGGTGGTGGTGTTTTTTGTACAGAAACCAGAACACTTGTTGTCATTGCAATATAAAACATTGTTTTCTCTTAAAATGTTGTGCTACAAGGGTGTTTGTCAAATGTTAGTCAGCAAAGCAATATACCAGACAAAGTGAAAACCTAAGTAAATACATTAGAAAATAAGTTAAATGTTTGGCATAGCACTTTATGTGTATATTTTCTATAAAATGTTCATTTTCTTTAAAATGGCACCAAACTTTAAGGGTGCGGCTTATAATCAGGTGCGGCCTATACTCGGGCCAATACGTATATATATATATATATATATATATATATATAAATAATTATTAACAGGGGACTTTCAGTGGGGGCCATCCTAATGATCGTAGATAATCTGGCTCCTGCTAAGGCTCTATATATTTCATTAAAGTCCATGTTTAAAGGCAGCCCAGACAACCTCAACTACTATTAACAGGTGTGGCAAGGTTGATGGACTGGAATGCTGAGTTTATTTTTCATCTTGAGTCTTTTGATGGAAAATAATCAACGGAAGGGGCCTGCTACAAGCCGTCCACTTTGCCCCGAACCGCAACCCTCCTCTCATAGTGAGTGGTTGATTATGCACTAAAAATCTCTTCAAATATTACTTTGCTCATATGCTACTGGAAGATGTCTCTGCTTCCCATGGAGACCACTAACTACATTTTGTCTGAGATCGGTAAATTATTGGACGGCTACCAAGTTTAATTTGTTGACAATCGGGATGCCTGAATGCTGCCTTTTACCCATCTAATGTTGCACGCTTTAAGCAAGTTGACTGCACTAGACTGCCAAGTATGGGGGGGTGGCAGTGCTTTGGAGCCCCAGCATCTGTCACCTAACTTTGAAGAAGACAGACAAGTTATGGCAGCTGGTTGTGCGACCCAATGTGAGGCAGGGGGATCAATGAAGAAAGCTTTCGGATGGGAGAATATACTGGGGAGCGACACCTCAAAGGCTTATGGGTAGGGTGACCATATTGCCACTTTAAAAAGGGACACATATGAAAAATACATATATCAGGGATGTTTTCAGGGCAGTTTAAAGAAATGTTTTGTGTAAGAACCGTGACATGTATTTTTCATATGTGTCCCTTTTTAAAGCGGCAATATGGTCACCCAAAAATGGGTCAGCACCTAAGCTTACATTCCTGCCTTTTCAAATAAATATACCAAGAGAACTAAGAAAAATTGATAATAGGAGTAAATAAGAAAGTTGCTTAACCCCTTAACGACCAGTGCCATACCCTGTATGTCGCTGCCGTCCTGGGCTTTTTTCTGCCGTGATCTTGCTCAAAATAGCAAGATCACACTATTTTTCCATGCCCCACGAGTGGGGCACTGCAGAAATAGATTTGCAGAGTTGTCGATGCAGAGACAGCCACTCTGTGGCCCTCTCTGCATCGCACAGCGGTGGTGCCAATCGTTGGTGGGTGGGAGCCATAAAAGGGAGGCGGGTGGGTGGCCTATCGCTGGTGCTTTGTCCGGTCCAGTGGGGATCTCTGCTGGTAATGTGTACCCACTTCAGATGAGATCACAGTAAAGTGATCGTGTGAAGGAAGGTTGGTGAGGGAAGGTGGGAGAAAGAGGGGGGAATAAAGGTTGGGAAAGGGATCTGGGTGGCTGGATGGGAGGGGATAAATGATGGGGATATAAAATAAAAAAGCCCAAATTTATGCCAGTGCCCAAGATGGCGGCAATTAGGTAGAGGGGGAGGTTTAGAGAGCTGTTTGGGGGGATCAGGGAGGTTGGGGGCTAAGGGGGATCCAACACTGCAGAATATATATATATATATATATATATATATATAAAAGCCTTTTATTTTAGTACTGACAGACTTTCTGCCAGTACTTAAGATGGCAGCGACAATTGTGAGGTGGGGGATGCAAAGACCTGTTTGAGGGGTGTCAGGGAGGGATCAGGGAATGGAATGCATCAGGTGGGAGGCTGATCTCTACACTAAAGCTAAAATTAACCCTACAAGCTACCTAATTAACCCCATTCACTGCTGGGCATAATATAAGTGTGGTGCGCCACGGCATTTAGCAGCCTTCTAATTACCAAAAAGTAATGCCAAAGCCATAAATGTCTGCTATTTCTGAACAAAGGGGATCCCAGAGAAGCATTTACAACCATTTGTGCCATAATAGCACAAGCTGTTTGTAAATAATTTCAGTGAGAAACCTAAAGTTTGTGGAAAAGGTACGTTTTTTTTTTTTTTTTATTGCATTTGGCGGTGAAATAGTGGAATGAAATATATGGACCTAGAGCAATACTTTGGGTTGTCCACTTAAAAAATACATGTCAAGGGATATTCAGGGATTCCTGATAGATAAATAAAAAAAAAAAAAAAAAAAGGTTTAGGAAATAGCAAAGTACTACTTGTATTTATTGCCCTATGTAAACATTGGGTATTTTTAAACTCAGGAAAAAGTTTAGAAACTATTTTTATAATTATATAATTATTATAATTTATAATTACGTGTGAGGTAGTGGGTGATGATAGTGCGCTTAGTGTAGGGTATTAAACACCTTAACTTAATAACAGATCCTTCAGGCTGCTATAGTGAAAAGTTAAATAAGTGTGAGAGAGAAAGTAAGGGCGCTAAAAAAGCTAAAAATACCACTTAAAGCTGACAGATAAATGTATAATAGCCATGGACTTCAATAGAATATTTGTATATTTAATATACCATAGAAAATTACAAGAACATAAACTTTAAAAGGGATGTCTCCCAAAAATGTATAAAAAATAATTCAACATAAAAATAAAAATATATAGAAAATCTTGGATTTAAAACTAGATCTCAGTTAAGCGGTGGATACTATATATAAAAAGTTCATTCCTTAGGACATTGCCGTTTGCATGATACAGTGTCTATATCTAGAGTCAAATGTCAGATATACAAGTTATCTTGATTTCTGATCTATGTAATATTTCCAGAATAGAAAATCTTTACTTCATCTGTGATTTTAAAACGTCTATACCTTATCTCAAATAATTGGCAACAACTTTACCAGTGGCCGGTCTCTGTTAGGCAGCTCCGTGTGTGTTCCTCGAGAATCCGGCGTCTGACGTCACGGTTTCCGCCTCAAGGGCTCGCCTCTATTCAGCCAATTTGAACCTCCGTGGGTCCCTGTCTGTTGTTCCGCTGTTGTCCGATCCGGTTCGTAGTGATTAGGTTATAGTTGGAGATTGCTCTTAGTGCTGTGCACGCAACCTCTTTTTTCAGCTATCCGCCAGGGGATAAAAAGTGAAGTAACAACCCGGGTTGATAATTTTCTTCTGTATGATGGTAGTTAATTCTTAAAGTATAGTATGTGGTACTAGTTTTTCTATGCGTTTCACTCCTTTCAGAGCTTTATCAAGATAAAGCTCTGAAAGGAGTGAAACGCGTTTATCAAGATAAAGCTCTGAAAGGAGTGAAACGCGTAGAAAAACTAGTACCACATACTATACTTTAAGAATTAACTACCATCATACAGAAGAAAATTATCAACCCGGGTTGTTACTTCACTTTTTATCCCCTGGCGGATAGCTGAAAAAAGAGGTTGTGTGCACAGCACTAAGAGCAATCTCCAACTATAACCTAATCACTACGAACCGGATCGGACAACAGCGGAACAACAGACAGGGACCCACGGAGGTTCCAATTGGCTGAATAGAGGTGAGCCCTCGAGGCGGAAACCGTGACGTCAGACGCCGGATTCTCGAGGAACACACACGGAGCTGCCTAACAGAGACCGGCCACTGGTAAAGTTGTTGCCAATTATTTCAGATAAGGTATAGACGTTTTAAAATCACAGATGAAGTAAAGATTTTCTATTCTGGAAATATTACATAGATCAGCAATCAAGATAACTTGTATATCTGACATTTGACTCTAGATATAGACACTGTATCATGCAAACGGCAATGTCCTAAGGAATGAACTTTTTATATATAATATCCACCGCTTAACTGAGATCTAGTTTTAAATCCAAGATTTTCTATATATTTTTATTTTTATGTTGAATTATTTTTTATACATTTTTGGGAGACGTCCCTTTTAAAGTTTATGTTCTTGTAATTTTCTATGGTATATTAAATATACAAATATTCTATTGAAGTCCCTGGTTATTATACATTTATCTGTCAGCTTTAAGTGGTATTTTTAGCATTTTTAGCGCCCTTACTTTCTCTCTCACACTTATTTAATTTATAATTACACCTAACCTAATCTCCCTAATAAAATAAAAAAGCCCCCAAATAAAAAAATTCCCTACCCTATACTAAATTACAAATAGCCCTTAAAAGGGCCTTTTGCGGGGCATTGCCCCAAAGTAATCAGCTCTTTTACCTGTAAAAAAAATTACAATAACCCCCCAACATTAAAACCCACCACCCACACACCCAACCCTACTCTAAAACCCACTCAATCTCCCATTAATAAAACCTAACACTAACCCCTTGAAGATCACCCTACCTTGAGACGTCTTTACCCAGCCGGGCACAAGTGGTCCTCCAGACGGGCAGAAGTATTCTTCCAATCCAGGCAGAAGAGAACCTCCAGACGGCCAGAAGTCTTCATCCAGGCAGCATCTTCTATCTTCATCCATCCGAAGCAGAGCGTGTCCATCTTGAAGCCAGCCAACGCGGAGCATCCATCCAGACCGACAACTACCCGATGAATGACGGTTCCTTTAAATGACGTCATCCAAGATGGTGTCCCTTGAATTCCGATTGGCTGATAGAATTATATCAGCCAACCGGAAATATGGTAGGAAAAATCCTATTGTCCAATAGAATGCAAGCTCAATTCTATTGGCCGATTGCATCAGCCAATAGGATTTTTCCTACCTTAATTCTGATTGGCTGATAGAATCCTATCAGCCAATCGGAATTCAAGGGACGCCATCTTGGATGACGTCATTTAAAGGAACCGTCATTCATCGGGTAGTCATCGGTCTGGATGGATGCTCCGCGTCGGCTGGCTTCAAGATGGACCCGCTCCGCTCCGGATGGATGAAGATAGAAGATGCCGCCTGGATGAAGACTTCTGGTGTCTGGAGGTCCTCTTCTGCCCAGATCGGATGAAGACTTCTGCCCCTCTGGAGGACCACTTGTGCCCGGCTGGGTGAAAACGTTTCAAGGTAGGGTGATCTTCAAGGGGTTCGTGTTAGGTTTTATTAAGGGGGGATTGGGTGGGTTTTAGAGTAGGGTTGGTTGTGTGGGTGGTGGGTTTTAATGTTGGGGGGGTATTGTAATTTTTTTTACAGGTAAAAGAGCTTATTACTTTGGGGCAATGCTCCCCAAAAGGCAGAGCAGTTATTGTTAAGATGGATGCTGCTGAATAAAGTCTGTATTCTTGTTCTCTCTCCTTGCTGTTTGCTAATACATTATAAAGATCATCACATGGTACCAGAAGTGGGGTGAAAAGTGACATGGCAGCAAACAGCAACACAAAGAACATTCCTTCTCTGGATTTAAAGTCAGGGAACATTTCTGATAATTGGTCAAAGTGGAGGGAGCTGATTGAACTTGTGTTTGCAGGCCCAGATGCAGACAGATGGACTGATCAACAGAAGGCAGCACACTTTCTGATATGTGTGGGACAAAAGGGACGTGATGTATGTGCAGAGCCTGGCAGGCAAGCGGGGATATCACTGCAGATGACAAAAAAACCCCAGAGGTATTGTTTGCAAAGTTTGAAGCATACTGCAGAGGAAAATGTTTTATGAGAGGAATCAGTGTTGAGGTGAATCTGTGGATGAATGGGTGACACAGCTGCGCTTGCTTGCCAAAGACTGTGCTCTTTATGATGCAGGTGATATGATAAAAGACCGTATTCTGATGGGCAGTAAGTTTACAGAAGTTCAGGAAAAGCTGCTGCAGGAAGAATATTTAAATCTTGAGAAAGCCATCAGGATTGCTAGAGCATATGAAATGTCAAGAAAGGACATGCAGGTACTGGAAGGAACACAACACCAGATCAGTGCTATAGAAAATCAAAGCAGCAGATACTGGCAAGAAAGAGGACACAAGGGGATAAAAGGCAAGTGGGAGACTGGGACAAGTAACACACAAGCAACCTGTGGCTACTGTGGAAACATGCACAACAAAAATGCTGTCTGTCCTGCAAGGTGGCAGATATGTAATAAATGCAAGAAAAGAGGACATTTTGCCAGGGTGTGTAAACTGTTTTCCCATATTGCAAGGACACAAACACAGGCTGTACACGCCATAGAGGACAATGATGACAATGCAGGGTCAGACTCAGATTGCACCCCAATATATCTTGCAGCAGTACAGAAATCACACAAGTCTGCAGATGAAGCAAATGTAACCCTACAGATAGGTGCTCACAAAACTCCAGTCACATTCAAAATAGATACAGGGACACAAGTAAACTGTGTGCCAAGCCACACATACCTGGAACTCCTTAGAAATGAATTCCCCTTAGAGGCTCAAGACCTACCAAAACTGTTGGGATATGGTGGTGAAAAGCTGAAAGTGATGGGTCGCTGCCATGCAAAATGTTTTTACAAGGGATCTGAAAAGGTCTTACAATTGTTTGTGATAGAAACAAAAGCCCCAGCAGTATTAGGTCTAAAAACAAGTAAAGATATTGGACTTGTAAAGATCATTATGGCTGTGGATGGTGGGTGCAGCGAACTGTCAAAGGACAACATTAAGCATGAGTACAGTGATCTATTCAAAGGCCTAGGGTGCCTCCCGGGGATTAGCCGCATACGTATAAAATAGGGTGCACAGCCTGTCATTCATGCCCCAAGGAAAATACCTCTATCCCTTGAGGCTAAAGTCAAACAAGAACTAACTAGGATGGGGAAGTTGGGGGTAGTAAAAAAGGTCACAGAACCATCAGAATGGGTCAGTTCTATGGTTGTGGTAGAGAAGAAAAACACAGGCGCAATTCATATTTGCATTGACCCACGTGATTTGAACAAAGTAATAATGAGAGAACACTACAAACTCCCCACCATAGATGATATAGCTCACAAGCTAGTAGGAGCAACAGTGTTTAGTGTACTAGATGCACAATCTGGTTACTGGCAATTGCGTCTTGATGAACCCAGCAGTCACCTGACCACTTTCAACTCCCCCTTTGGATGATGGCGTTTCACAAGGGTACCTTTCGGCATAGCTTCTGCTCTGGAGATATTTCAAAAGAAATCACATGAATTGATTGCTGGTCTACATGGTGTTGAAGTAATAATTGATGATTTGCTGGTTTATGGAAAGGATCGTACAGAACATGATGAAAACCTTATTGCCTTACTCAAGCGGTGTCGGGAGAAAAATCTTAAACTCAATCCAAACAAAATGCAAATTGGGGTAGAAGAGGTTACATATTTTGGACACCTTCTAACCAAAGAGGGTTTAAAGCCTGATCCAAAGAAGATAACAGCAGTTATTAGCATGAAGGACCCATCCTCCAGGAAGGAACTAGAGACATCATTAGGCATTTTTAATTATCTATCCAAGTTTTCTCAGGGCCTCGCTCAGCTGACAGCCCCACTACGTGCTTTGCAAAAAGGGATGCTATTTGGTCTTGGGACGCAAACATGGAAAAGACATTTGAGAAAGTAAAAAAACTGATCACTAAACATCCGGGGGCCAAAACCGAAATATTTTGACGTAAACTGCGACACTGTGCTTCAAGTGGATGCATCCCAGTTTGGGTTAGGTGCTGTGCTAATGCAACAAGGACATCCTGTTGCATATGCTTCACGAGCTCTGACAACAACACAAGCCAATTATGCTCAAATTGAGAAGGAGATGTTGGCCATTGTGAATGGATGTTAGAAATTTCACCAGTATATCTATGGTCGCCCAGTGGTTGTGGAAACTGATCACAAACCATTGGAGTACATCATGCAAAAACCACTATCTGCTATACCTCCACGCCTGCAGAGGATGGTTATGAAACTACAACAGTATGATCTCACAGTGAAATATAAACCAGGAAAGAAAATTCCGATGGCAGATACGCTGTCTAGGGTGTTTCCAGAAGGACGTGAAGCACGGGATGAACCTGAATTGGAAGAACAGGTACATACAGTACTAGTAAATATTCCAATAGCTGATGGATTTAAAGTCAGGGAACATTTCTGATAATTGGTCAAAGTGGAGGGAGCTGATTGAACTTGTGTTTGCAGGCCCAGATGCAGACAGATGGACTGATCAACAGAAGGCAGCACACTTTCTGATATGTGTGGGACAAAAGGGACGTGATGTATGTGCAGAGCCTGGCAGGCAAGCGGGGATATCACTGCAGATGACAAAAAAACCCCAGAGGTATTGTTTGCAAAGTTTGAAGCATACTGCAATCCGAGGAAAAACACCACAGTGCAGAGGAAAATGTTTTATGAGAGGAATCAGTGTTGAGGTGAATCTGTGGATGAATGGGTGACACAGCTGCGCTTGCTTGCCAAAGACTGTGCTCTTTATGATGCAGGTGATATGATAAAAGACCGTATTCTGATGGGCAGTAAGTTTACAGAAGTTCAGGAAAAGCTGCTGCAGGAAGAATATTTAAATCTTGAGAAAGCCATCAGGATTGCTAGAGCATATGAAATGTCAAGAAAGGACATGCAGGTACTGGAAGGAACACAACACCAGATCAGTGCTATAGAAAATCAAAGCAGCAGATACTGGCAAGAAAGAGGACACAAGGGGATAAAAGGCAAGTGGGAGACTGGGACAACCAGGAAAGGAAATTCCGATGGCAGATACGCTGTCTAGGGTGTTTCCAGAAGGACGTGAAGCACGGGATGAACCTGAATTGGAAGAACAGGTACATACAGTACTAGTAAATATTCCAATAGCTGATGTACGGCTGGAAAAAATTAGATAAGATACCAAACAAGTTAAAGTACTAGAAAAACTAATTCGTGTCATGTGCAATGGCTGGCCAGAAAAATGAAAGAAGCTTTCTCCTGGGATTCTGGCCTGTGAGAAATGAACTATCCTTTCATACGGATATCATATTCATGGGTGACTGTATTGTGATTCCTAAATCACAGCAGGCAGAAATATTGGAGCAAATTCACCAGGGACATTTGGACATTACTCTTTGTAAGCGCAGAGCACGGGATGTGGTTTACTGGCCTAAATTGGACCTTGATATTGAGACACTTGTGAAGACATGTGAAACCTGCCAGACATTTAAAAAAAACAATGCAAAAGAACCTCTCACACCATGGAACACTCCTTCACGGGCATGGCAGAGACTGGCCACAGATATTTTTCATTTTGAGGACAACCACTACCTGATAGTAGTAAATTACTACAGCAAATTTTTTGAGTTAGTACAGCTGAGAAATCTAAAAGCATCAGCAATCATATGGGCTTTCAAAACAATACTCTCGAGACATGGAGTGTGTGAAGAACTTGTGTCTGATAATGGCCCGCAATTCTCAAGTTCTGAATTCCAGTGCTTTCTGCGTGAATGGGGAGTCAGGCACAAACCAATAAGTCCGTATCACTCACAGGCCAATGGTTTAGCTGAGAAGTATGTTGGCATAGCCAAATCCATTATCCGAAAAGCACAATCATCAGGGCAGGATGTGTACCTAGGCCTGTTAAACTATCGTGCAACACCCATGGAGGGTTTATGTTCACCTGCACAGCTGCTCATGGGTAGAGCACTGAGGACCACAGTGCCTATTGCACCACAGAAATTAATTGCAGCCTCAGACTATCCCACAGGATCAGGTAACAGGTCAGAGGAACATAAACATGAAAAAGCAAAAGCTGTATTTTGACAAATCTACCAAGTTACTTGGTCCACTCAGGGCTGGGCAAGCTGTGAGACTGGGACCACGATCACCATAAATATAACAAAGTGTAAGTGTTGTGAAAAATGACATTTCATAGAGCATATGAAATGTCAAGAAAGGACATGCAGGTACTGGAAGGAACACAACACCAGATCAGTGCTATAGAAAATCAAAGCAGCAGATACTGGCAAGAAAGAGGACACAAGGGGATAAAAGGCAAGTGGGAGACTGGGACAACCAGGAAAGGAAATTCCGATGGCAGATACGCTGTCTAGGGTGTTTCCAGAAGGACGTGAAGCACGGGATGAACCTGAATTGGAAGAACAGGTACATACAGTACTAGTAAATATTCCAATAGCTGATGTACGGCTGGAAAAAATTAGATAAGATACCAAACAAGTTAAAGTACTAGAAAAACTAATTCGTGTCATGTGCAATGGCTGGCCAGAAAAATGAAAGAAGCTTTCTCCTGGGATTCTGGCCTGTGAGAAATGAACTATCCTTTCATACGGATATCATATTCATGGGTGACTGTATTGTGATTCCTAAATCACAGCAGGCAGAAATATTGGAGCAAATTCACCAGGGACATTTGGACATTACTCTTTGTAAGCGCAGAGCACGGGATGTGGTTTACTGGCCTAAATTGGACCTTGATATTGAGACACTTGTGAAGACATGTGAAACCTGCCAGACATTTAAAAAAAACAATGCAAAAGAACCTCTCACACCATGGAACACTCCTTCACGGGCATGGCAGAGACTGGCCACAGATATTTTTCATTTTGAGGACAACCACTACCTGATAGTAGTAAATTACTACAGCAAATTTTTTGAGTTAGTACAGCTGAGAAATCTAAAAGCATCAGCAATCATATGGGCTTTCAAAACAATACTCTCGAGACATGGAGTGTGTGAAGAACTTGTGTCTGATAATTGCCCGCAATTCTCAAGTTCTGAATTCCAGTGCTTTCTGCGTGAATGGGGAGTCAGGCACAAACCAATAAGTCCGTATCACTCACAGGCCAATGGTTTAGCTGAGAAGTATGTTGGCATAGCCAAATCCATTATCCGAAAAGCACAATCATCAGGGCAGGATGTGTACCTAGGCCTGTTAAACTATCGTGCAACACCCATGGAGGGTTTATGTTCACCTGCACAGCTGCTCATGGGTAGAGCACTGAGGACCACAGTGCCTATTGCACCACAGAAATTGCAGCCTCAGACTATCCCACAGGATCAGGTAACAGGTCAGAGGAACATAAACATGAAAAAGCAAAAGCTGTATTTTGACAAATCTACCAAGTTACTTGGTCCACTCAGGGCTGGGCAAGCTGTGAGACACAGAGTCACTGGGGATACATGGGAACCTGCTCGAATTGTCAGTGAAGCTAATTCACCAAGGTCATATATAATCAAAACCAAGTGTGGACAGAAACTGAGACGCAACAGGCGTCATCTTCGACCAGACACTGCAGCTGATACTTTACTCGGGGAACCAAGCAGCAATGACAATAAAGAGCAAAGCAATGAATGCACAGAATTCCCTAAAATGGATGTAAAGTCTACTGAGGACTTTGAGGACAACATAAGTGTATTAGCTTGCGATAATGCTGGGAATGACTCTCAACCTGACACTGATTGTACTGCTAGTGAGCCAGCAGTTACTTTCTCTCGTTATGGTAGAGCTATTAAACCAAAAATATGGGAAGACTTTGTCTCATATTAAGTGTTTCATATTTGAAGGGGAAGATGTAATGATGTGTATGCTTTATGTTATAGTTTAAGTTCAGTAGTTATGCTTAGTTCACTCTGTGCACTACAAACAGTTAACATTTTAGTCATGTGATTGGAGGGGGCGGGCAGTTATTGTTAAGATGGATGCTGCTGAATAAAGTCTGTATTCTTGTTCTCTCTCCTTGCTGTAAGATCATCACAGTCATACTGATTGATTATCAGATCCCTAAACACTGTACATCACTCAATCCGATGGATAAAAAAATGTTGCTAATATATATATATAAAAAAAATGTGACAAAAATAATAATAAAATAATAATATTATATAGGTGCCATGGGTCACTCATGGTCTGCCATCTTGCACCTTAATCCATACACCGGGATTCATCACACATCCAGTGCGAGAACGGAGATGTGGGACCACGATCACCATAAATATAACAAAGTGTAAGTGTTGTGAAAACAAAACGTATAACAAAAATATGATAAAAAGAGACCTAAAAGGCTCCTATTAAAAACTAAAGAACCTACCGGCAACACTACATCAACACAGGGTTCTAAAACATTTGGATCCTACAGTGTATAAAAATGGATACTTCATTAACCAACAAGATGTGAAAAAATATCTTGGTAAACTAACCAGTTAAGCCACTATATAGTGCTCTTACAGTGACTTTGACCAAGGTTCACACTTCCATCATATTGGGGAGGGGGTGTGAATATTGGGGAGGGGGTGTGAACCAGCACCTTCCAGTAGGTAATATGGGAGGGGTTAATACCACTCTACCTGATGCTACTTATAAGTTTACACTGTGATATCTGATGCCCGTCTGGGGGGCTAGTTTGACAGTTTACAGTAAAGTGCTGGGCAATGTGTGCCTATGTAGATCTGCGCTATAATGATGTGACCTGGAGGGCTGTTTACTTTAGTTGTTTACTAGTTTATGCCGAAGGGCTATTAGACCCATGATCCTAGCCTATAGAAGAAGGGGTGTGCCTCTGATGAGCCTATGAGGTTGTAGGGGAGGTGTTTGAGAGTGACTTGCAGGATAGTGGTCTTTGCTTGGATAGTCGATCTGAATATTGGGCTTTTTTGTATACAGTATAGCACCTATTTGAGCGAGCAATAGCAGTGAGCATTAGCAGTGTCTTTCTCTGAACGGTGATCTTGGCCATACTAGCCACGGTATTATAAACATGCCCGTAGTAGCGCTGTGAATGGTTGCTATAGGGATAGATAGTAACCACAAGTGTCTCCCGGATTGTTTTCTCTGGTTGTTATGACTACCTAGGATGGAGGTGTGGTTGACAATTATCCAATGACAATACTTGTAGCGTGGATTGTTCCATTTACATACAGCCTACGGGTACCTATTGACTGGGGGATCGTATAGTGGGATCACGTATCACCTTTAAAATATAGAAACACATTGTTTTTGGATTAACACTTTATTTGATACACACACAGGTCATTTTGTTTTATATGGCGTTTTTGTTATATAGCAATGGTGTAGTTAATGCACAGTTGGGCTACCTATATGGTATAGCCCTCTGATGTTTGCATACAGTCTCCAAAGATTGGTGACCAGAATGAGGGAGGGGCCTACAGGCCTTTATAAGTTTATTCATTTGCACATTTGTGTTGTCAGAAGAAGGGACGTTTGAGGTCCCGATACGTCATGAATAAATACTTTTTAACACAGATATCCAAAATCCAGTGAGTGCTTTACTTTGTCTCTTTGCTACATACTCCTTAAGAGCACCCTGGCAGCTGCAGGATGGTGGTGAGAGTGCACATACCCTTTGAACTTTTTATTTATATATACTGTGTATATATATATATATATATATATATATATATATATACACACATAAATATATAGATATATAGGTAAAAATAAGATTTTCTTCTAAGTGAAGAAAAAAGTTTATTTAAGTATTTCTTAACGTACCTTTGGCTTTAGTGCAGTTGTCCTAGCGCACTTTTAGATTAGTGCACAAACAAAAGCCAGAAGAGGCTTTTGTAGCGCGTCCAATGAGAGTCTATGGGGAAAGAGATTTAGCATGGCCATGCTATCAGACCTCCAGATGTTACTGCGCCTGGGTCTTTTGCTTGCGCTCTAACTTTTACTTTTAACTTGTAATACTAGCAATAGAATAGGAACTAGCGATAGAATAGAAGTATTATTGATTTTACTTGAGCACAGTATACGCTCAATATCGCTAATACTTTTCTACTTGTAATCTAGGCCATTGTGTCCATACTAGACTTGAGAAACAGGACTTTGTGAACTTAAAGACTATTTCTATATTTATGTAAAGTTGTGTATTAACTAGAATCTGAGAGTTGCAGTGATAATATGTAATCGTTTATTGTACACAAATTAAAAGGTGTCATAAATTAGGAAACAAATTGTCAGTAAAGGACATTGAACAGGTTAATGGTACATAACTGAGAACTACAGGAGATTATAAAAACGTATAAAGAAAACTCACAAGGGTACATGAGTCCTGTAATGGTGCATGGTGGTCAGAGAATGAGAGGAAGAGAGTGATGGTTATGGACAGAGTGTGAAGTTGACCTTTGAGAGACTAATGGCTCGATGATATAAACTTTGCCAGCTCAAACCTAGCTTTTCTCGCCGACTCTCGCAGGGCTGCCCTGGTGGAATGATTGTAAAAAAGGGGCAGTCCCTGCAAGTGGAGGGATGGCTCCTATTGAAAGTAATAGATCTTGCTGGATAGGGACACTGCTCCTTAGAGCGAAGTTAGCAGGGAGCAGGGGGAGCACTGTGTTTTTCTATTATGGTTAAAAGTATTCATATTGTTTCGAGAACCTTTCCACCTTTTAGTTGGCGAGAAAAAACTGTGAGATCTGCAGTGCGAAAATCTTTATAGAATTACGCTGGGATTAGAGAGACATTTTCATATACGCCCATGGATCGCCCATGTTCATTCATTTTTCCCTGCTTATTTTTGTGTGAATGGCTCAAATATTGTTTTGTATGATGTTTAAAAAACTAATTTTATTGTGCATTTTTCATATGTAAATGCAGTATACACCTGTTTTTCCAGGTAAAAAGTGGCTTAAGATCATTCCACCAGAGAAATAGAAGGTCTGGTGAGCATTCTTTAATAATCTCGCCAGTGCTTTCAATCATTGAGTCCTAGGTAGGTGTCTCAAAAGTCTTGTGTGTAACAGAGAGAAGCCAATATGTAAATAGATACACATAAATACAGTTTTATTGATGGTGAGTCACTCAGGAACTTTGCTGATCAAAGCATATAAACAAAGTAAGTTTACACAGTAACACAGAAACATAATAGAAGAACTGTAGATGTGGTGTTTAATATAAATACTTCAAATCCTGTGCTGGAACCTTGCAAAAAACAATAAAAGGGGTTTATATTTTCGGAATTAACTCATTTGGACATGTATTCAAAAATAGTACCTTTCTTGGAAATACTCATGAGGACTAAAAAAACATAACTTAGCTTTGATGCAAATAATCAACTCAGCTGAAGTAAACAGTAACAAGCATCTTCTGCTCAAACTTTGCTTAGCTACATAAAAGTAATACTTGAGACTGAAGAAACTTAACTTGGCTTTGATGAACATAAATAAGATTGAAGTATTTAGGCAACAAGCTGTCCCTATAAAAAATTTGCTTTGCAACTTCAAAGTATAAATGTAGATTGCAGAAATTTAACTTGGCTTTAATGAAAGAATCACAGTAACCAACAGTCAGTTGGGGTCAATTTTAATCTTTCCAAACACATTTATTGATGGTTTTTATTTTGGCTCTTGAAACATGTTTTTCAAGTTCTGAGTGATCATAATTCAAACTAACACAATTTGTACTGTTAGAAAAGTTTGTATACAAAAACGATCAGATAGCAGGAAAATCACCCATGATATATGGTTTTGAACTTTATTTCAGTAACAAAATGGTTACATCAAATTCTACACACCTACGGCTAGATTTAGAGTTCTGCGGCCAAAGGGGTGCGTTAGCTACGCATGCTTTTTTTCTCCCGCACCTTTTAAATACCGCTGGTATTTAGAGTTCACAGAAAGGCTGCGTTAGGCTCCAAAAAGGGAGCGTAGAGCATATTTACCGCCACTGCAACTCTAAATTCCAGCGGTGCTTACGGACGCAGCCAGCTTAAAAAACGTGCTCGTGCACGATTCCCCCATAGGAAACAATGGGGCTGTTTGAGCTGAAAAAAAACCTAACACCTGCAAAAAAGCAGCGTTTAGCTCCTAACGCAGCTACATTGTTTCCTATGGGGAACACTTCCTATGTCTGCACCTAACACCCTAACATGTACCCCGAGTCTAAACACCCCTAACCTTACACTTATTAACCCCTAATCTGCCGCCCCCGCTATCGCTGACCCCTGCATATTATTATTAACCCCTAATCTGCCGCTCCGTACACCGCCGCAACCTACATTATCCCTATGTACCCCTAATCTGCTGCCCCTAACACCGCCGACCCCTATATTATATTTATTAACCCCTAATCTGCCGCCCCTAATGTCGCCTCCACCTACCTACACTTATTAACCCCTAATCTGCCGACCGGATCTCGCCGATACTATAATAAATGTATTAACCCCTAATCCGCCTCACTCCCGCCTCAATAACCCTATAATAAATAGTATTATCATCTAATCTGCCCTCCCTAACATCGCCGACACCTAACTTCAAGTATTAACCCCTAATCTGCCGACCGGAGCTCACCGCTACTCTAATAAATTTTTTAACCCCTAAAGCTAATTCTAACCCTAACCCTAACACCCCCCTAAGTTAAATATAATTTTATTCTAACGAAATAAATTAACTCTTATTAAATAAATTATTCCTATTTAAATCTAAATACTTACCTGTAAAATAAACCCTAATATAGCTACAATATAAATTATAATTATATTGTAGCTATTTTAGGATTAATATTTATTTTACAGGCAACTTTGTATTTATTTTAACCAGGTACAATAGCTATTAAATAGTTAAGAACTATTTAATAGCTACCTAGTTAAAATAATTACAAATTACCTGTAAAATAAATCCTAACCTAAGTTACAATTAAACCTAACACTACACTATCAATAAATAAATTAAATAAACTACCTACAATTATCTACAATTAAACCTAACACTACACTATCAATAAATTAATTAAATAAACTACCTACAATTATCTACAATTAAACCTAACACTACACTATCAATAAATTAATTAAATACAATACCTACAAATAAATACATTTAAATAAACCAACTAAAGTACAAAAAATAAAAAATAACTAAGTTACAAAAAAATAAAAAAATATTTACAAACATTTGAAAAATATTACAACAATTTTAAACTAATTACACCTACTCTAAGCCCCCAAAATAAAAAAATGCCCTACCCTATTCTAAATTAAAAAGGTTCAAAGCTCTTTTACCTTACCAGTCCTGAAAAGGGCCATTTGCGGGGCATGCCCCAAATAATTCAGCTCTTTTGCCTGTAAAAAAAAACATACAATACCCCCACCACCCACATACCCCTAATCTAACCCAAACCCCCCTTAAATAAACCTAACACTAAGCCCCTGAAGATCTTCCTACCTTATCTTCACCATGCCAGGTTCACCGATCCGTCCACCGAAGTCTTGATCCAAGCCTCCGAAATCTTGATCCAAGCCCAAGCGGGGGCTGAAGAGTGACGTCCATCCTCCGGCTGAAGTCTTGATCCAAGCGGGCAGAAGAGGACATCCGGACCGGCAAACATCTTCATCCAAGCCGCATCTTCTATGTTCTTCAATCCGATGACGACCGGCTGATCTTCAAGACCTCCAGCGCGGATCCATCCATCTTCACCGACGACTTCCCGACGAATGACGATTCCTTTAAGGGACGTCATCCAAGATGGCGTCCCTCGAATTCCGATTGTTCCGATCAGCCAATAGAATGCGAGCTCAATCTGATTGGCTGATTGGATCAGCCAATCGGATTGAACTTGAATCTGATTGGCTGATTCCATCAGCCAATCAGAATTTTACTACCTTAATTCCGATTGGCTGATAGAATCCTATCAGCCAATCGGAATTCGACTGACGCCATCGAGTAGGCGTCGGTAGAAGAGGATGGATCCGCGTCGGCTGGAAGATGATGGCTCCGGAAGAAAGAAGATTGAAGATGCCGCTTCATAGAAGACTTCATCCCGATGATGGACTTCTTCAGCGCCCGCTTGGATCAAGACTTCAGCCCGATGATGGATTTCTTCAGCCGCCGCTTGGATCCAAACTTCAGGCGGAGGATGGACGTCACTCTTCAGCCCCCCCTTGGGCTTGGATGAAGATTTCGGAGGGTCTTCTGGACAGATCGGGACCCGGTGTGGTGAAGACAAGGTAGGGAGATCTTCAGGGGCTTAGTGTTAGGTTTATTTAAGGGGGGTTTGGGTTAGATTAGGGGTATGTGGGTGGTGGGTTGTAATGTTGGGGGGGGGTATTGTATGGGGTTTTTTTACAGGCAAAAGAGCTGAATTATTTGGGGCATGCCCGCAAATGGCCCTTTTCAGGGTTGGTAAGGTAAAAGAGCTTTTCTATTTTAATTTTAGAATAGGGTAGGGCATTTTTTTTATTTTGGGGGTCTTTGTTATTTTATTAGGGGGCTTAGAGTAGGTGTAATTAGTTTAAAATTGTTGTAATATTTTTCTAATGTTTGTAAATATTTTTTTATTTTTTGTAACTTAGTTCTTTTTTATTTTTTGTACTTTAGTTAGTTTATTTAAATGTATTTATTTGTAGGTATTGTATTTAATTAATTTATTGATAGTGTAGTGTTAGGTTTAATTGTAACTTAGGTTAGGATTTATTTTACAGGTAATTTGTCATTATTTTAACTAGGTAACTATTAAATAGTTATTAACTATTTAATAGCTATTGTACCTGGTTAAAATAAATACAAAGTTGCCTGTAAAATAAATTTTAATCCTAAAATAGCTACAATATAATTATAATTTATATTGTAGCTATATTAGGGTTTATTTTACAGGTAAGTATTTAGCTTTAAATAGGAATAATTGATTTAATAAGAGTTAATTTATTTCGTTAGAATAAAATTATATTTAACTTAGGGGGGGGGGTTAGGGTTAGGGTTAGAATTAGCTTTAGGGGTTAAAAAATGTATTATAGTAGCGGTGAGCTCCGGTCAGCAGATTAGGGGTTAATACTTGAAGTTAGGTGTCGGCGATGTTAGGGAGGGCAGATTAGGGATTAATACAATTTATTATAGGGTTATTGAGGCGGGAGTGAGGCGGATTAGGGGTTAATAACTTTATTATAGTAGCAGTGAGCTCCGGTCGGCAGATTAGGGGTTAATAATTGTAGGTAGGTGGCGGCGACGTTGGGGGCTGCAGATTAGGGGTTAATAAATATAATATAGGGGTCGGCGGTGTTAGGGGCAGCAGATTAGGGGTTCATAGGGATAACGTAGGTGGCAGCGGTGTGCGGTCTGCAGATTAGGGGTTAAACATTTTTAATAAAGTGGCGGCGATGTGGGGGGACCTCAGTTTAGGGGTACATAGGTAGTTTATGGGTGTTAGTGTACTTTAGAGCACAGTAGTTAAGAGCTTTATAAACTGGCGTTAGCCCAGAAAGCTCTTAACTACTGACTTTTTTCGTTAGATTTCTAACGCTCACTTCAGCCACGACTCTAAATACCAGCGTTAGAAAGATCCCATTGAAAAGATAGGATACCTAAATGGCGTAGGGGGATCTGCGGTATGGAAAAGTCGCGGCTGCAAAGTGTGTGTTAGACCCTTTCCTGACTCCAAATACCAGCGGGCGGTAAAAACCAGCGTTAGGAGCCTCTAACGCTGGTTTTGACGGCTACCGCCCAACTCTAAATCTAGCCGAAAGGTTGTTGATAAAGTGCAAAACTGGACTTTTTGACATGCTTGACAGTATTTCATGACAATTTGCAATAATTCTATTATCTTGCTCATGTGTAATACACTGGGGGCTAGATTACAAGTGGAACAATAACTGTTGCGCTTGAGCGATATCAGGTTTATCGCGGCTGTTTGCACATGTTATCTTTTATTATTTAGTTTGTTATTTTTTGTATGGGTAAGTTTTGCTATTTTTTGTAAAAGTAGCGGCTAGATTCTGAGTTTTGCATTAGGGTTAAAAAGCAGCGTTGGCCGGTCCTAACGCTGCTTTTTAACGCCCGCTGGTATTACGAGTCTTGCAGGTACTGGTGTACCGCTCACTTTTTTGGCCAGACTTGGAAATACCGCAAATCCAGTTACGTAAATTGCATATCCTATTTTTTCAATGGGACTTGCATAGCACCAGTATTACGAGTCTGACAAAAAGTGAGCGGTAGACCCTCTCCTTTCAAGATGGTACCGCATTTTAAAGTCAGTAGTTAAGAGTTTTGCACTACAACGCCGTAGCATAAAACTCTTAACTAGTGCTAAAAAGTACACTAACACCCATAAACTACCTATTAACCCCTAAACCGAGGCCCTCCTGCATCGCAAACACTATAATTAATATTTTAACCCCTAATCTGCCGAACCGGACATCCAAAACGGCATCTTCTATCTTTATCCATCCGGCGCGGAGCGGGTCCATCTTCAAGACATCCGGCGCGCAGCATCCTCTTCTTTCCACGGTGACTGAAGAATGAAGGTTCCTTTAAGTGACGTCATCCAAGATGGCGTCCCTTAGATTCCGATTAGCTGATAGAATTCTATCAGCCAATCAGAATTAAGGTAGATAAAATCCTATTGGCTGATGCAATCAGCCAATTGGATTGAAGTTCAATCCTACTGGCTGATCCAATCAGCCAATAGGATTGAGCTGCCATTCTATTGGCTGTTCCAATCAGTCAATAGAATGGCAGCTCAATCCTATTGGCTGATTGCATCGGCCAACAGGATTTTTTTCTACCTTAATTCCAATTGGCTGATAGAATTCTATCAGCCAATCGGAATCTAAGGGATGCCATCTTGGATGACGTCACTTAAAGGAACCTTCATTCTTCAGTCACCGTGGAAAGATGAGGATGCTCCACATCGGATGCCTTGAAGATGGACCCGCTCCGTGCCGGATGGATGAAGATAGAAGATGCCGTCTGGATGAAGACTTCTGCCCGTCTGGAGGACCACTTTGCCTGGCTTGGATGAAGACTTCTCCCGGCTTTGTTACAGGTAAAAGAGCTGATTACTTTGGGGCAATGCCCAGAAAAAGGCCCTTTTAAGGACTATTTGTAATTTAGTGTAGGGTAGGGCTTTTTTTATTTTGGGGGGCTTTTTTATTTTGTTAGGGGGATTAGATTAGGTGTAATTAGTTTAAAAATCTTGTAATTTGTTTATTATTTTCTGTAATTTAGTGTTTGTTTTTTTACTTTAGCTAATTTGATTTAATTGTATTTATTTGTATTTAATTTAGTTATTTGTATTTAATTTAGGGAATTAATTTAATTATAGTGTAGTGTTAGGTGTTAGTGTAACTTAGGTTATGTTTTATTTCACAGGTAAATTTGTATTTATTTTAGCTAGGTAGCTATTAAATAGTTAATAACTATTTAGTAACTATTCTACCTAGTTAAAATAAATACAAACTTGCCTGTAAAATAAAAATAAACCCTAAAATAGATACAATGTAACTATTAGTTATATTTTAGCTAGCTTAGGGTTTATTTTATAGGTAAGTATTTAGTTTTAAATAGGAATAATTTAGTTAATGATAGGAATTTTATTTAGATTTATTTAAATTATATTTAAGTTAGGGGGTGTTAGGGTTAAACGTAGGTTTAGGGGTTAATAAATTTAGAATAGTGGCGGTGAAGTTGGGGGTGGCAGATTAGGGGTTAATAAGTGTAGGTAGGTGGCGACGACATTAGGGGCGGCAGATTAGGAGTTAATAAATATAATGTAGGTGTCGGCAATGTTGGGGGCAGCAGATTAGGGGTTCATAACTATAATGTAGGTGGCGGCTGTGTCCGGAGGGGCAGATTAGGGGTTAATAAGTATAATGTAGGTGGCGGCAATGTCAGGGGCGGCAGATTAGGGGATATTAAGTGTAAGATTAGGGGTGTTTAGACTCGGGGTTCATGTTAGGGTGTTAGGTGTATACATAACTTTGATTTCCCCATAGGAATCAATGGGGTTGCGTTAGGAGCTAAACGCTGCTTTTTTGCAGGTGTTAGACTTTTTTCAGCCGGCTCTCCCCGTGGATTCCTATGGGGAAATCGTGCATGAGCATGTTACACCAGCTCACCGCTAACGTAAGCAGCGCTGGTATTGGAGTGAGATGTGGAGCAACATTTTGCTCAACGCTCACTTCTTGTCTGTTAATATCGGGTTTAGAGAAACCCGTAATACCGGCGTTGTCTGTAAGTGAGCGGTGAGCATAAACTGCTTGTTAGCACCGCATAGCCTCTAACGCAAAACTCGTAATCTAGCCGTAGGTTTTTTTGTGTGTGAATGTTAGTTATTTTAATTTGTTTGTAAAGGCTAGGTTTTTAATCTTTTGTAATTTTTTGTTAGGTTTAAATTTTATTTAACAGGTAAGTTTTTTTGTTTTTTTTTAGGTAGTTAGTATAGTTTAAATTTAATTTATAGGTATAACTGTGGGGGGATGGTGGTTTAGGGGTTAATAGTTTATGTAGTTTGCGATTGGGAATGGCAGTTTAGTGGTTAATAGTCGGCTAGATTACGAGTTTTGCGGTAAGAGCTGCTCGGTACTAACTTGCAAGTTATTGTCACCGCTCACCTCCCTACAGCGCTGGTATTACAGGTTTGCAAAAACCCGTCGTTAGTGAGCAATATTGCAGCGTAAAGCAAAATTGAGCTCCATACCACACTCCAATACTAGCGCTGCGGTGAGCTGCGGTGAGCTGGTTTTACATGCTCGTGCACGATTTCCCCATAGACATCAATGGAAGGAGCCGGCTGAAAAAAAGCCTAACACCTGCAATAAAGGAGCGTAAAGCTCCGTAACGCAGCCCCATTGATTCTTATGGGGAAACTAAATTTATGTTTACACCTAACACCCTAACATGAACCCCGAGTCTAAACACCCCTAATCTGCTGCCCCTGACATCGCCAACAACTACATTATACGTATTAACCCCTAATTTTCCACCCCTGACATTGCCGACACCTACATTATACTTATTAACACCTAATCTGCCGCCCCCAATGTCGCCGCCACCTACATTATACTTATTAACCCCTAATCTGCTGCCCCCAATGTCGCCGCCACCTACATTACACTTATTAACCCCTAATCTGCCGCCCCCGACACCGCCGACACCTACTTTACACTTATTAACCCCTAATCTGCCGCCCCTAAGATCGCAGCCACCGATTTACATTTATTAACCCCTATATTTCTGCCCCCAACGTCACCCCCACTATACTAAAGTTATTAACCCCTAACCCTAAGTCTAGCCCTAACACCCACTAACTTTAATGTAATTAAAATAAATCTAAATAAAACTTACTATTAATAACCAAATAATTCCTATTTAAAACTAAATACTTACCTGTAAAATAAACCCTAAGCTAGTTACAATATAACAGTTACATTATATCTATCTTAGGTTTTATTTTTATTTCACAGTTAAGTTTGTATTTATTTTAACTAGGTAGACTAGTTAGTAAATAGTTATTAACTATTTACTAACTACCTAGCTAAAATAAATACAAATTTACCTGTAAAATAAAACCTAACCTTAGTTACACTAAAACCTAACCTTAGACTACAATTAAATAAACTACATTTATTAAATACTATTAACTAAATTACAACAAAAAAACATACTAAATTACACAAAATAAAAAAGAAATGATCAAATCTTTAAACTAATTACACCTAATCTAATAGCCCTATCAAAATGAAAAAGCTCCCCTGAAATTAAAAAAAAACCCTAGCCTAAACTAAACTGCCAATAGCCCTTAAAAGGGCCTTTTGCGGGGCATTAACCCAAAGAAATCAGCTCTTTTACCTGTAAAAAAAAATACAAACAACCCCCCAACAGTAAAACCCACCACCCACACAGCCAAACCCCCCCAAATAAAATCATAACTAAAAAAAACTGATCTCCCCATTGCCCTGAAAAGGGCTTTTGTATAGGCATTGCCCTTAAAAGGGCATTTAGCTCTTTTTCCGCACAAACCCTAAGCTAAAAATAAAACCCACCCAATAAACCCTTAAAAAAAACTAGCACTAACCCTCGAAGATCCACTTACAGTTTTTGAAGACCGGACATCCATCCTCAACAAAGCCGGGAGAAGTCTTCATCCAAGTGGCAAGAAGGACAACGAAGCCGGGAGAAGTCTTCATCCAAGTGGAAAGAAGTGGTCCTCCAGACGGGCAGATGGCATCTTCTATCTTCATCTATCCGGTGCGGAGCAGCTCCATCTTCAAGACATCCGGCACGGAGCATCCTCTTCTTTCCACAGCTCTTCTCGAATGAAGGTTCCTTTAAGTGACGTCATCCAAGATGGCGTCCCTTGAATTCCGATTGGCTGATAGAATTCTATCAGCCAATCGGAATTAAAGGTGAAAAAATCCTATTGGCTGATCAAATCAGCCAATAGGATGGAGCTCACATTCTATTGGCTGTTCTAATCAGCCAAAAGAATGCGAGCTCAATCGTATTGGCTGATTGGATCAGCCAATAGGATTGAAGCTCAATCCTATTGGTTGATTGCATCAGCCAATAGGATTTTTTCACCTTTAATTCCAATTGGTTGATAGAATTCTATCAGCCAATTGGAATTTAATCTATCCGGTGCGGAACGCGGCTTCATCTTTAAGACATCCGGCGCGGAGCATCCTCTTCTTTCCACGGCTCTTCTCGAATGAAGGTTCCTTTAAGTGACTTCATACAAGATGGCGTCCCTTGAATTCCGATTGGCTGATAGAATTCTATCAGCCAATCGGAATTAAAGGTGAAAAAATCCTATTGGCTGATGCAATCAGCCAATAGGATTGAGCTTCAATCCTATTGGCTGATCCAATCAGCCAATAGGATTGAGCTTGCATACTATTGGCTGTTCCAATCAGCCAATAAAATGCAAGCTCAATCGTATTGGCTGATTGGATCAGCCAATAGGATTGAAGCTCAATCCTATTGGCTGATTGCATCAGTCAACAGGATTTTTTCACCTTTAATTCCGATTGGCTGATAGAATTCTTTCAGCCAATTGGAATTCAAGAGACTCCATCTTGGATGACATTACTTAAAGGAGCCTTCATTCGAGAAGAGCTGTGGAAAGAAGAGGATGCTCAGCGCAGGATGTCTTGAAGATGGAGCCGCTCCGCGCCAGATGGATGAAGATAGAAGATGCCGTCTGGATGAAGACTTCTGCCCATCTGGAGGACCACTTCTTGCCGCTTGGATGAAGACTTCTCCCAGCTTCGTTGAGGGCTTCTTGCTGCTTGGTTGAAGACTTCTCCCGGCTTCGTTGAGGATGGATGTCCGTTCTTCAAAAACTGTAAGTGGATCTTCAGGGTTTAGTGTTAGGTGTTTTTAAGGGTCTATTGGGTGGGTTTTATTTTTAGCTTAGGGTTTGGGCAGAAAAAGAGCTAAATGCTCTTTTAAGGGCAATGCCCATTCAAATGCCCTTTTCAGGGCAATGGGACGCTTAGGTTTTTTTAGTTAGGATTTTATTTGGGGGGTTTAGTTGTGTGGGTGGTGGGTTTTACTGTTGGGGTTTTTTTTGTATTTTTTTTTACAGGTAAAAGAGCTGATTTCTTTGGGGCAATGCCCCGTAAAAGGCCCTTTTAAAGGGACAGTCAACACCAGAATTTTGTTTGTTTAAAAAGAAAGATAATCCATTTATTACCCATTCCCCAGTTTTGAATAACCAACACAGTTATAATAATACATGTTTTACCTCTGTAATTATCTTGTATCTAAGCTTCTGCTGACTGTCCCCTTATTTGAGTTCTTTTGACAGACATGCAGTTTAGCCAGAGCTAGATACAATGTAACTATTAGTTATATTGTAGCTATCTTAGGGTTTATTTTACAGGTATTTAGTCTTAAATAGGAATTATTTAGTTATTAATAGTAGTTTTATTTAGAATTATTTTAATAACATTAAAGTTAGTGGGTGTTAGGGTTAGGGTTAGACTTAGGGTTAGGGGTTAATAACTTTAGTATAGTGGCGGCGACGTTTGGGCGGAAGATTAGGGGTTAATATTGTCAATTTCATGCTCATACTTTGTGAAATTTAGATTGTTTGTAGAATAGGTTGTGATGGTCAGAGTGGGCCGGTCTTCTGTAGTCCACTACTTGGATGATTTCTTTTTTGTCTGGCTGGCTGACTCGGGGGATTATGTGCTCCTGTTGGACACTTTCATGGAAATGTCTTCTTAATTCTGGATTCCAGTGGCATCTGAAAAGACAGAGGGTCCTGCGACCACTCTAAGCTTCCTAGGGATTCAGATCAATACGGTGAGGAAGGAGTGCTGTTTGCCACGGAAGAAGTTGAAGGGATTTGAGGTGGGTCATCTCAAGGGCTTTGAAGATGGAAAAATTGACTGTGACAGAGTTGCAATCGCTTTTTGGCAAGCTAAATTTTGCTTGTAGAGTGATTCCAGTAGGGAGAGTTTTTGGGAGAATATTGTGGTTGGCAACTGCGGGTCTGAAGGCCCCGCATCACAGGGTACGACTATCCAAGGAGTTTAAGGAGAACCTAAATATGTGGTTGGATTTTATTTGAGGAGTACAGTGGACAATCTCTTGTGCAGAATGCCGCGGTGTTGGATGATGAGCTTTACTTGTATATGGATGCGTCAGGATCCCATGGTTTTGGGGCATATTTGGATGGGAGATAGTGCATGGATACTTGGCCTAAGAGTTGGATGGAAGGGGGCTTTACCAGGAACCTGGTGTTCCTGGAATTGTTTCCTTTGGTGGTGGCAGTCATGGTGTGGATGAAGATACTGGGGAACCGGAAGGTGATTTTCCACTCTGACAATATGGGGGCTGTTTTTGTGATCAACAAGTTGACAGCGAAGTCGGTCTCTGTGATCCGGCTCCTTCGGG
This sequence comes from Bombina bombina, assembly GCF_027579735.1. Classification (NCBI taxonomy): domain Eukaryota; kingdom Metazoa; phylum Chordata; class Amphibia; order Anura; family Bombinatoridae; genus Bombina; species Bombina bombina. Next base: position 1,205,243,175 of record NC_069499.1, on the reverse strand, counting down.
TGTTTGTATTGGAGTGTTTGAGGGGTAATGTCTTTTTTCGGGCAGTACATGTACCTGGGAAGCTTAATGTAATTGCTGACTCTCTTTCACACCTGCAGCAGGAGATATTCTGAGAAGCAGCTCCAGAGGCAGATGCGGAAGGGGTGTCATGCCCTTGGTAGTTGTGGCAGATTAACTTTTTAGAGGATTGAGATGAGCAAAGGGGGATTTACCCCACAATACATGGAAGGCATACGTTCCAGTGTGGGTGAGATGGTTTGAAAGGCTGGGAGGTTTTGGTGGTGGGGTGTCATGTAGCAGGAGGTTGAAATGCCTAGTAGAGTGGATTGAGGAATGGGGCATGGTGGGTTTATCGCAATCTATGGTTAAATGACAGGTGGTGACTTAAGCTTTTCTTTTCCAAATGCTGGGGTGGGGTGACCTGTGGAAGGATTTTGTGGTCAAGTTAGCAGTTAGAGGAATATGTAGGGGCTGGAGAACCATGGATAAGAGATGTCCATTGGTTTTCTCCTTGTTACAGAGGGTGGTTGAGGTGTTGCCTAGGGTCTGTAAGTCTGAGTTTGAGTTTTTGCTCTTTAGGGCGGCCTATGTTCTCGAGTTTTTTGGAGCCTTTAGGATGTTATAATTGGTGGGTGTAAATAAGAGGGATGTAGGGGGTGTTTGGGTTAATGAGGGGGTTATGAATGGCTTGGAGCTGCTAATTTGGTTACGGAAATCTATGACCAGGAGGGGTGAACCCTTTGCTTGCAATTGGGGAGGAAAGTTGGCTTGTGTTGGGGGTGTCTGAGTTTTTGAAGTGGTGGCCTGCATGTGGGGGTCCTTTGTAGATGCATGAGGATGGGTGTGTCTTTTAAAATATCGTTTTTATTAAGGAGGAAAAAAAAACGCACACATATACATTGATGTACAGGATAATGGAAATACACATTGCATACAATTACGGCCACTGTAATGCCTGTTTTGTTACTTAAAGATCTTACAACATAGACATGAATAGATCATAAAAAAAGAGGGATACTTCTTATCAGTGCGATTTCCTCCTAAACATTTTCTTAACATTTTTCTATAAAACTTTTAACTAACTAACTCTAACTAACCATAACCGAAGCAGTACCAACGAGAGGTCTTGCTTGCGGTTGTGCTCTTGTCGGCTGTGGGGCCCGGTCAAGGAGAGTGGAAAAAAAAAAAAAAAAAAGGGGGTGGGGGTTGTGGGGCAGGGTGCTGATAACCTAGTGACTCTTCAACGAAACAAGTGTTCCCAATCCCCCCTTAGGGAGTCTTCCATGAATATCACTGAGTCCCTAAATGGCATTAAGAGCAACCTCTGTATCTCTAGTTCAAAAGTTAGGATAAGTCTGCGCCATTTGCGTAGAAATAAGCTCAACCTGTGTAGTACATCAAATCTAACATCCATTTGTTCTATGAATAACTGGGTTTGTAACAAGTTTTTAAAACCCTTGAAGGAGGGTCCCACTTTCGTTATCCATTGTTTTAATATGTGCTTTCTAGCCACCAGGATAACTAAGCTCAGCAGTGAGTCATATTGCCCAAAGCTGTTGTCCCAGTTCAGAAATATGATGGTTTCAGGTTGCAAATTAAGCTGTATCTGTAATTTTTGCTTCATCCAAAACTGTATTTTACCCCAGTACTGTCTAATCGGTGGGCATTCCCATATATAGTGTAATAGGTTCGGATTGTCCATTGCACACTTAATACATCTATTCGGGCAATTGGGCATCCATTTTGCCATCACCCTTGGTGTGAAGTAGGCTTTATGTAGGAAGCGTATTTGGGATTCCCTATACATTGCTGATAGTGTCGCCTTTTTTGTTTTTTCCATACTATTTCTTATCTCTGCCCATGTGACCCCCCCCAGTCCCTCTCTGGCCCATCCCGTTGATATGGACGGCTGAAGGCCCACAAGGCGATGCTGCAGAAGTGTTTGGTATATTTCCGAAAGTGAGAACCTGCCCATCGCATATAGTGATTGGGTGAGACGAAAGGGTGAGCTTTCCCAGAAATCCGGGTTATTTCTCACCAGTTCTCCGATGTAATGGCGTGCTTGGAGGAAAGCATAAAAGTGAGTTCTGGGCAAGCCAAACTCCCTCTGTAGGACTCCGAATGTTTTGGTTGTTCTAGTAAGCGGGTCCATCAAGTGTTTGAGTGACCTCAGTCCCCTTTCCTCCCAGACTTTAAAAGGTAGGGTCTCAGATCCAGCCGGAAAGTCTGGGTTTTTTCGGATAGGTAGGTAGTATGAGGCACCACAGGCCTTACTCAGGTACCTATGCGCCAGATGCCATGCTTTCAATGGGTCTGTGAACATCACACTGAGGCCCAGGGTCCTCAGGGATTTCGTGTCCGCAATGTGCGGGAGGTAAGCCAAGGACACCCCCCCCAGCATCGCTTGCTCTAAGTTCGATCGGCAGAAGTGATGTGTGCCAACCTGCCAGTCCACCACCAGGCGGACCAGCGCGGCCCAGTTATATAGTCTAAAGTCTGGGAGGGCTAAACCGCCGTTGAGGAGATTCATGCTTAGCTTATCCCTCGAAATCCGTGGTTTCTTCCCTTGCCAAACGAGACCTTTTGCAGCAATATTTAAGAGTTTGATATCCGATTTACTCAGAAGTAATGGAAGCATGAGTAGCGGGTACAGTAGCCTCGGGAGAACCACCATCTTAATTAGGCTGATTCTCCCAGACAAAGAAAGTGGCAGAGCTTTCCAACCATTCATTTGGGCCTGTAATTTAGCACAGATAGGGGTTAAGTTATTGGCATATAGCTTGTTGGGGTTAGCCGAAAGTTTGATGCCTAGGTATGTAATATCATGTTTGGCCACCGTAAAGGGGTACTTAACATCGGTACCTGGTATTTTGTTAAGCCAGAGAATTTCCGACTTTTGTACATTTATTTTGTAGCCTGAAAAAAGTCAGAAGTCGGCTAGGTCTGTCACAATATTGGGTAGATGCGTCTGGGGATCTTGTACAAAGAGAAGCATGTCATCCGCATAAAGTGCCAGATGTTGTGGGGCTCCTGCTATGTCAATGCCTGGAAAATCTTGTCGTAGCTTGATAGCCAAAGGTTCGAGCGCTATATTAAAGAGCAGTGGTGATAACGGACACCCCTGTCTAGTACCTCTATGTAATTGAAAACTAGATGACAGTACATTGTTCACCAGTACATTTGCAAGAGGGGAGTGATAGAGATTTTGAATAAGGGTAAGAAAGGGGCCAGAGAAGTTGGCCCGGGTCAGGGTGTCAAGTAGATGACTCCATTCCACGCGGTCGAAGGCCTTCTCCGCGTCGAGTGACAGCAGGAAGGCCTCCGGTCTATCCACTACCCCGGTATCACGAGATCCGGCCCAGAAATGTTGGATTACCTGTAGGACCCTCCGCATGTTGACCACCGATGACCTTGCATGCATAAAGCCTGTTTGGTCCTCATGGATGATGCTAGGTAGGATAAATTTAAGTCTCTCTGCAAATAGTTTGGTGAGGATCTTGTAGTCCGAGTTTAGTAAGGAGATTGGCCTATAAGACTCAGGCAACAGGTTATCCTTTCCCGCCTTTGGAATCAGCGTGATAGAGGCTGCTAAGAATTCAGGGGCAGGTATCTTGTTTTCCTTAGAGTAACCCGTGAACAGCTCTACAAGAGTCAGGGCTATCTGCGATTTAAGCAGACGGTAGAACTCAATTGGCAGCCCGTCAGGGCCTGGTGCCTTGCCCAGTGACATGTTCATGATGGTTCTCTCAATTTCCTCCCTCTCTATGGGAGCATTTAAGTTGGCCAATTGCTCTTCAGAAATCTTAGGGAAGGAGATAGTCTCCCAGAATCTGTCCCTCGTCTCCGTTCCAGAGGGGAGCTCACTTGAGTATAGGGAGGAATAATACGAGGCGAAGGCTTCCGCTATTGAAGCAGAGTCTCGCAGAACCCTGCCCCCCACTTTCACCGCAGCAATGCTTCTGGAGGACGTGGGCAACTTTACTAACGTTGCTAGAAGTTTCCCAGATTTATCGCCATAGCGATAGTATTTGCCTCGAGTACGTAAGAGCGTCTGGGAGGCCCGGTGCGTAAGAAGCGCATCATACTCCTCTTTAACACTAATATATTTATGATATTTCTGAGTGGAAGGGCTGGTACGATAGTCACGATAGGCATCTGCTAAGACGGCTCGCAGCTGCTCTACTCTCTCCATGCACTGCTTTTTCCGACGTGCCAGGTAAGCAATGATGTTACCTGCGAGAACAACTTTTGCCGTCGACCAGAATAACTCTGGTGTACTTAAATGCTGGATGTTGTTAGCTCTGTAGTCATCCCAACAGTGCACTAGGTAATGTTGGAATTCTTGGGAGTTCATTAAGTATTTGGGGAACCGTAACGTACGCCTGTTGGACATTCGGGGACTTGTGTCCAGAAATAGAGCTATGGGGGCATGGTCCGAGATGACAACATCTCCGATTTTTGTATCAATCACTTGAGGGATTAACGTGTTGGAGATCAAAAAGAGGTCAATACGCGACATGGAAGGGGTCGCCCGTGAGACACAGGTGTAGTCTCTTCCGTCCGGATTGAGTTGTCGCCAGACGTCTAGAACATCCAGAGAGTTTCCCAATCTTGCAAAGATGTCTTTCTCAAACTTATCCAACACCCTGGGCAGTTTCCTGTCCGTGCATCTAGTGGGGTCCCTCAGCCTGTCACAGTGAGGGTTAGGGGCCAGATTGAAATCTCCACCTATTATGATGTGTGTGCCTAGATAAGGTGTGAGTGTGGTCACTATGGTGTCCCAAAACTTCCTGTCCTTCTGGTTCGGGGCATAGAGATTACACAACGTGTAAATTTTCCCTAGAACGCGGATCTGAACAACTAAATATCTGCCTTCTGTATCTTTCAATACATCCAATACGTCATATTCCAATTGTTTACCAAAAAGTATGGCCACCCCCCTACTTGCTGATTTGTATGAAACATATTCCACCCTCCCCACCCAATCTGTCCGCAGCTTATCGTGTTCCACATCCGAGAGATGTGTTTCCTGCAGAAATGCAATCTCTGCGCGCTTTTTCCTAAGGTGAGTTAGAATTGACTTCCTCTTAACAGGGGAATGTATTCCCCCTATATTCCAGGAATATAGATTAAATCTTATCTTTTAGGCTAGAACCTATGTGGGCATACATGATTCAAGATGGGGAGGCTTGCATAGTATGTGACACATAGTAGGGAGGGGGGGGGGGGGACAAGCAACGCAGAGGGATGAAAGGGAGGAAAAAAAAAAAAAAAAAAAAAGGAAGACCCTCTCCTTGACATACCTCCTTGGCGCCTGTACAGGCTCCCGGTTCAGCCCTATAGTGCGCCATCTCCACGCCAGGCCCCACCAGCCATGTAAGATTAACTGCTGCGCTGAGGGAAAACATGAGATTGTCATCAGAATCCATTTTAAGACATATTTTACAACATGACCGTTAAAAAATAGCACATTACAGCAGACATGTTTTCTTCCATTTTTACAATCAAACATTAGTAGTTTCCAGAACATCAACCAAACTATGAGTTGAAACCAACTTATGTAAAACTTTATATCTACCTTCAAAAAGGGCTCCATGTTACATGTCTTACCTAGCAGAGGGTTGTGTACAGAACTGTGAACCCCTATTGTCAAGTTTGTAGGATGTAGCCATTGTATTCCTTCTTTCATATTATAGGTGGGGGATGCAGCATAGTACCTTGCTAAGTTTTTTTTATTAAACACGTGATGCCCTAACTCAACAAAAACTTTTAACCAAAATAACAGACCTATGCTCAATGCATAGGTGCAGGGGGTATCTCTGCTGGAGCGAGATACTTCCTCAGTACTGGCTATAGAAGCCATCAATAAAGTTAGCTATCAAGGCCTATGTTTATTCTTAGAGTGACGCAAATACCTAACCTTCTCCCCCTCTAGCACCTCTGGGGCTCCTGGCACCCATCTCTGCATCTATAAAATCTTGTGCAGATTGAGGTGTATCAAAAAATTTAGGGCCTCTGGGGGTGGCTATTTTAAGCTTAGCTGGGTACAGCAAGAAAGCTTGTCTACCTTCCCTATGTAACCTAGAGCAGAGTGCAGAGAATTCCCTACGTCTTTTCATCAGTTCAACAGAATAGTCTTGGAATAGGAGAATCCTAGAATTTTCAAAAGATATTTCACCCATTTTTCGATATGCCCTAAGCACCGCCATTTTGGTCTGAAAGTGTAGGAATTTAATCATTACCGGCCGTGCCTGTGCACTGTGGTCCATAGCTGATCTTTCTGGGCCTACTCTGTGTGCTCTTTCTACACTGTTTGCAAGGTCCTCAGCGGGAATATTAATCAAGGAGGGGAGGGTTTTCTCAACAAATGTCAAAATCTCTGCTGGCCTTACCGACTCAGGTAACCCGAGTAGACGGACATTATTCCGCCTCGACCTGTTCTCTAGGTCATCTAATTTTTGCTGCAATATTATGGATTGTTTTTCCAAAGCCTCAATTTTACCAGAGTGTGTGTTTTGGGTGTCCTCTAGGTCGGAGACTCTAGTCTCCACCTCAGACACCCGTGTTGAAAATTGTTTCACCTCCTCAGCTAAAGTGTCTACCCCTTTTTGGAGGTTTTCGATTTTAGGCAAGAACAAGGTGGAAATTTGTTTGACTATGGGGTGCGGGTCGAGTGGGTGGCCCTCATGCAGGGTGTCAAGGGAGGAAGCCTGGGTACCAATGTCTGATCCAATTTTGGCCCTACGATCAGTATTTTTGTTACGGCTTGCCATTGTAGGTGGCACAAGGAATTTCTCCATGCACCTCTGAAAGTACCTCTTGTAAAATTAAGCAGCAAGTGCATATAACATGCGTTCAGTCACTCAACCCCACCCGTTGATACTGTATCCCAAGGTCAGGGCAGGAACAGAAATAAACACAAAGAGATATATAAGCACCACCTCCCAAAATTGGGCAATAATGTACAATATACCCCTAACACAGGACTGATAGATGACACAATTATATGCAAATATAGATACACAAGCTGTAAAGCCCTACAATTCTGTTCTGCGCCTGTGTTGCTAAACCTGTGAAAAAGAGATGTTAGTTTAAGCTTGCAGTGCACACATTTTTACAAAGAGAGCATATTTCAAAAAAAAAAAAGTCCTCTTCCCTTCTCTTTCCCCTTCCCCTTTAGCAGTCTCTTTTCCAGGTATGAACCTGTAAAAGCCAGTATCTGAGCTAGACACAGATGTTGTGTGTGGAAAGGAAAGCTCTTTGCTGGAGGTAGTTTAATGGCCCTGTGGAAGGAGGTGTTAGGTTTAGGCCTTTAGTTCCCACAGCTGTTTAGTGTGAGAATAATGCAGGTAGATAAGGAGTCACCAATGTCCTGGGGTCTATTTAAGGTATTGCGTGAGTCCAGGTAAAATAAGCACATATGAAGCAGCAAAAGTCCTGCATATGCTCAGATCAGTAGTAGGGTGGTTTGAATAAAGCCTGCACTGCGGTCAGCAACATCAGTCTCACAGTTAATAATAAGGGACTGTTTGTTCCCCCTTTTCTCTATTCCTTTTCCCTGTGCACCCCTGTCACACTGTGCACCATAGGTATACTTTGTTATGAAACTGCGAGTCCCAGTGATCCTAACTGTAGGAGCGTACCTGTATCAGGCTCCTGTACTGTCTCATGCCACCATGTTTGTATTATGCCTAGTCATAGGCGCAGTCAATCCCAGCCAGCTGTAAACGTTAAAGGGTGCAAGGTCCCCACTATGTCTCCGTGCCAGATCTGTTAAATCGCCCCTGTTACCTGGATAACCTCCTGCCACCTCTGCAGATTCACATATGGCCGTGACCCGCCGCTCACCAGTGCCTCTCCTCCGTGAGCAGCGTCAGCCGGGCAAGCCGCCCGCACTACCGGATCTTTGGGTATCTGGCAGGGATACCGCTACTGCGGGGTGATGATTGCGGTAGATAAGAGGCGGCTCCACCGGATACCTCCGTAACCGCTGCTGTCCCAACTTCTCTCACACTACTTGCGCGTTGACTGCGCCACGTGTGTCCGTTTCTCCGCTTCTTCCGCTGCAATCAGTGCAGTGAGCCCAGAGAGCTTAGTCGAGTGGCATGCAGGGTTAGTCCAAGTGAAGTTCAGCCACAACCCATAGTTGCCAGGGGGAATAAGCCATGGAGCGCCACAATCTCTTTCACTCCTTCCTCCTGTTGTTTTCGCGCCAAGATGGCCGCCGCGATCTCCGTGAGATCACTCTGTCACTTTCAAATAGGTCAATTTGGGACCTCGGTGGGGGAAGTTGGAATCTTCCAATCCCTATAGTGCCCAGACACGCTGTCCGTCAAGGGCCAAACAAATTCGGGCTCTGGATGCCTAGAAAGCAGCAGGTATACCAGATAGCCACCACGGAGCTCCACACCACAGCTGCTGCTTGTTAGCCCGCCCACCGGAAGTCGAGGATGGGTGTGTCTTATCAAAGTATCAGTTTCGAGTAGTGCTTAGACGTGTGTTGGAGGTCATTAGGGTGGACCCCAATGAGTTTGGTTGTCATTCCTTTCGGATTGGGGCTGCAACAGATGAGTTGAATTAGGTTTGAGTGAGGAGGTGGTTAAGCACTTTGGAGGTGGAAGTCGGGATGCTATAAACACTATCGGCTAGATTACAAGTTTTGTTGGTAAAAACTTGCGTTGCTAACTAGCCTTTTTTTTCCAGCGCTCACTTTAAACAACGCTGGTATTACAAGTTTTCTGAATGGCTGCGTTAGCCTCAGAAAAGTGAGCGTTGAGCAAAATTTAGCTCCACTTCTACCTGTAATACCAGCCTTGCTTACGGTAGCGGTAAGTTGGAAAAATGTGCTCGTGCACGATTTCCCCATAGGATACAATGGGGCTGAGCTGACTGAAAAAAAATCTAACACAGTGTTCAGCTCTTAACGCAGCCCCATTGTTTCCTATGGGGAAACACTTTCTAAGTCTACACCTAACACCCTAACATGAACCCCGAGTCTAAACACCCCTAACCTTACACTTATTAACATCTAATCTGCCACCCCCAACATCGTCGCCACCTGCATTATACTATTAACCCCTAATCTGCCACTCCGGACACCTCCGCCACCTACATTATCCCTATGACCCCTAATCTGCTGCCCCTAACATCGCCGACACCTATATTATATTTATTAACCCCTAATCTGCCGCCCCCAACTTCGCCGCCACCTACCTACAATTATTAACCCCTAATCTGCCGACCGGACATCGCTGCCACTATAATAAATGTATTAACCCCTAAACCACCGCACTCCCGCCTCGCAAACACTATAATAAATTTTATTAACCCCTAATCTGCCGTCCCTAACATTGCCGCAACCTACCTACAATTATTAACCCCTAATCTCCCGCCCCCAACGTTGCTGCTACTATATTAAATGTATTAACCCTTAAACCTAAGTCTATCCCTAACCTTAACACCCCCCTAACTTAAATATATTTTTAATAAATCTAAATAAAATTTCTAAAATTAAATAAATTATTCCTATTTAAAACTAAATACTTACCTATAAAATAAAACCTAATATAGCTACAATATAACTAATAGTTACATGGTAGCTATTTTAGGATTTATATTTATTTTACAGGCAACTTTTTATTTATTTTAACTAGGTACAATAGCTATTAAATAGTTAATAACTATTTAATAGCTACCTGGTTAAAATAATTACAAAATTACCTGTAAAATAAATCCTAATCTAAGTTACAAATACACCTAACACTACACTATCAATAAATTAATTAAATAAATTAACTACAATTATCTAACATAAAATACTATTAAATAAACTAAACTATAATACAAAAAAAACCAAACACTAAATTACAAAAAATAAAAAAATATTACAAGAAGTTTAATCTAATTACAACTAATCTAAGCCCCCTAATAAAATAAAAAAGCCCCCCAAAATAATAAAATTCCCTAACCTAATCTAAATTACTAAGTAATCTGCTCTTTTACCAGCCCTTAAAAGGGTTTTTTGCGGGGCATTGCCCCAAAGTAATCAGCTCTTTTACCTGTAAAAAAAAATAAATACAATACCCTTCCCAACATTACAACCCACCACCCACACACCCCTACTCTAAAACCCACCTGATCCCCCCTTAAATAAACCTAACACTACCCCATTGAAGATCACCCTACCTTGAGCCGTCTTCACCCAGCCGGGCCGAACTCTTCATTCTATCTGGGCACAAGTGGTCCTCCAGCTGGGCAGAAGTCTTCATCCAATCGGGGCAGAAGAGGTCCTCCATCCAGAAGAAGTCTTCATCCAAGCGGCATCTTCTATCTTCAATCAATTGGAGCGGAGCGGGTCCATCTTCAATCCAGCCGACGTGGAGCCATCCTCTTCTTCCGATGTCCTAACAGTGAATGAAGGTTACTTTAAAAGACATCATCCAAGATGGCGTCCCTTGAATTCCGATTGGCTGATAGGATTCTATCAGCCAATCGGAATTAAGGTAGGAAAAATCTGATTGGTTGACTTAATCAGCCAATCGGATTGAAGTTCAATCCGATTGGCTGATTGGATCAGCCAATAGAATGCAAGGCTTTCCTACCTTAATTCCGATTGGCTGATAGAATCCTATCATCCAATCGGAATTCGAGGGACGCCATCTTGGATGACGTCATTTAAATGAACCTTAATTCACTGTTAGGACATCAGAAGAAGAGGAAGGCTCCGCGTCGGCTGGATAGAAGATGGACCCGCTCAGCTCCGATTGATTGAAGATAGAAGATGCCACTCGGATGAAGACTTCTGCTGGATGGAGGACCTCTTCTGCCCCGATCGGATGAAGACTTCTGGCCGGATCGGATGAAGACTTGTGCCGGTCCGGATGTCCTCTTCTGCCCCATCGGTGCCCGGCTGGCTGAAGACGGCTCAAGGTAGGGTGATCTTCAATGGGGTAGTGTTAGGTTTTTTTAAGGGGGGATCGGGTGGGTTTTAGAGTAGGGGTGTGGGGGTGGTGGGTTGTAATGTTGGGGGGGTATTGTATTTGTTTTTTTTACAGTTAAAAGAGCTGATTACTTTGGGGCAATGCCCCCCAAAAAGCCCTTTTAAGGGCTGGTAAAAGAGCTGATTACTTTGTAATTTAGTTTAGGATAGGGAATTTTATTATTTTGGGGGGCTTTTTATTTTATTAGGGGGCTTAGATTAGGTGTAATTAGATTAAACTTCTTGTAATATTTTTTTATTTTTTGTAATTTAGTGGGGTTTTTTTGTAATATAGTTTAGTTTATTTTATTGTATTTTATGTTAGATAATTGTAGTTAATTTATTTAATTAATTTATTGATAGTGTAGTGTTAGGTGTATTTGTAACTTAGGTTAGGATTTATTTTACAGGTAACTTTGTAATTATTTTAACTAGGTAGCTATTAAATAGTTATTAACTATTTAATAGCTATTGTACCTAGTTAAAATAAATACAAGTTGCCTGTAAAAAAATATAAATCCTAAAATAACTACAATGTAATTATTAATTATATTGTAGCTATCTTAGGGTTTATTTTATAGGTAAGTATTTAGCTTTAAATAGGAATAATTTATTTAATTTTAGAAATTTTATTTAGATTTATTAAAAATAGATTTAAGTTAGGGGGTGTTAGGGTTTGGGTTAGACTTAGGTTTAGGGGTTAATACATTTAATATAGTAGCAGCGACGTTGGGGGCTTGAGATTAGGGGTTAATAATTGTAGGTAGGTGGCGGCGATGTTAGGGATGGCAGATTAGGGGTTAATAACATTTATTATAGTGTTTACGAGGCGGGAGTGCGGCGGTTTAGGGGTAAATACATTTATTATAGTGGCGGCGATGTCCGGTCGGCAGATTAGGGGTTAATAAGTGTAGGTAGATGGCGGCAATGTGGGGGGGCAGATTAGGGGTTAATAACTATAATGTAGGTATCGGCGATGTTAGGGGCAGCAGATTAGGGGTTCATAGGTATAAAGTAGGTGGTGGCGATGTCCGGTCGGCAGATTAGGGGTTAAATTTTATTATAGTGTTTGCGATGTGGGGGGGCCTCGGTTTAGGGGTTCATAGGTAACGCTGCTTTTTAAAGCTAACGCAGAACTCGTAATCTAGGCGTATGTAAGGACGAATTTGAAAGTGTATTATTTTGTGTTTCCCAACAAGTCTGGTCCATTGCTGGATAGTGGGACACTCGTACATTTATTGGGCACAAAAGGCGGCATTGGTGAAGGATACTGGGGTACAACTGAGTCTTCCTGTTGACCAGGTTTCAATCAGATGGTTGGGGGGGAGGGGCCCTAGATGGGATCAAGTAGTGGGTATGGTGAGCGAGTATGCTAGGCTTTATAAGTCTCCTGTCATCTTTGTAATTCATGCTGGGGGCAACGACCTGGGGTTTATGTTGCAAAAGGAGCTGGTGGATAGAATTAGGTGGGGGATGAGGCGACTCAAGGAATTGTTCCCTCAGTTGATCATTGTATGGTCTGAAATTGAGACCAGACTTTTTTGGATATCTGCATGGGATGTCAGGAGACTAGAGACCTCTAGGATAAAGGTCAATAGAACGATCTCTAGTTTTGTAGCACAGTTAGGTGGGTTGGGAATTTGACATGTGGAATTTGAAGGGGAGTCTGGGAAATGTTTTTTCTTGAAAGGTGGAGTGCATCTAAATGAGGTTGGGCCTGTATGGGTGGTGCTCGACTGTAGGTCATGCGGTGGTGGGTGCTGGCCTTATGAGGTGATTATAAGAACAAGTTGTACCTCCCTTGAAAAGGGGGAGAGTTGAGATATTTAGGGGGCGTGCCTGGCAGTAGCCAGTGGAAGGCATGTGAGGCTAATTTGGGACACTGCACCCTGGGTTATTATCATATTTTATGATGTTTGAAGGTTTGTTATTTTTATGTTGTGGGGTTTAATAAAAGTGGGCTGCAGCCTTTTCACCCCATTTCATGTAGTCGTGTCCGCTATTTGTGAGAGCGGAATGTGCCAAGGGTGTGCGTCAATGAAACCCCATAAGGAAAGCATTACTGGAGGGGTTAATGACCACAGCAGAGGCCATAGAGGAGGTGTTACAGTGATGAGGTAGTGACTAGGGGGAGGTGTTAGGGAGAGGATAATTAGGGGGGACAACGGAAGCTGTCAGGCACTTTTAAAAGAGCGGGAAGAGAAGCTCCCTCCCTAAATTGAGGTAGAGGCTGTCGCAGCTGTGGCAGGTGCTATCATAATGAGGCAATTTTAACAACAAGTGGTACCTCCCTTGAAAAGGGGGAGAGTTGATATATTTAGGGGGCGTGTCTGGCAGTAGCCAGTGCAAGGCACGTGTGGCTAATCTGGGAAGCTGCACCCTGGGTTATAATCAATTTTTTTTTTTTTTTTAATGTTTGAAGGTTTGTTATTTTTATGTTGTGTGGTTTAATAAATGCAGGCTGCAGCCTTTTCACACCATTTCATGTAGTGGTGTTATTTGTTATTTGTGAGAGCGGAATGTGCCGGGTGTGTGCGTTCTTCAAACTTTTTTTCCAATAACCTAGTGCAATAATACCACATATTTTAAAAATCTATTTTTATGCTTAGTCTGAAAATTTTTAAAGTAATATACAACAAAATAGCTGAAGTTTTTGCCTAAATGACTAAAATGTGTCTATAATCTATACCTGATTGTAGTCAAGCTTGAAAGTTTTATAAAAGGTAATAACACGCACCACAATTTCATAAAACACACACAGTCTCAAACAACACACACACCACACACACTCTCATACAACACACACACCACACTCATACAACATACAAACCTCACATACTCTCATACAACACAAACACAAACTCTCATATGACACAAACATACACACCACACACTCTCATACAACACACACACACCACACACACTCTCATACAACACACACACCACACTCATACAACATACAAACCTCACATACTCTCATACAACACAAACACAAACTCTCATATGACACAAACATACAGTGGGGCAAAAAAGTATTTAGTCAGCCACCAATTGTGCAAGTTCTTCCACTTAAGAAGATGAGAGAGGCCTGTAATTTTCATCATAGGTATACCTCAACTATGAGAGACAAAATGTGGAAACAAATCCAGACAATCACATTGTCTGATTTGGAAAGAATTTATTTGCAAATTATGGTGGAAAATAAGTATTTGGTCAATATCAAAAGTTCATCTCAATACTTTGTTATATATCCTTTGTTGGCAATGACAGAGGTCAAACATTTTCTGTAAGTCTTCACAAGGTTGTCACACACTGTTGCTGGTATGTTGGCCCATTCCTGCATGCAGATCTCCTCTAGAGCAGTGATGTTTTGGGGCTGTCGCTGGGCAACACGGACTTTCAACTCCCTCCAAAGGTTTTCTATGGGGTTGAGATCTGGAGACTGGCTAGGCCACTCCAGGACCTTGAAATGCTTCTTACGAAGTCACTCCTTCATTGCCCAGGCAGTGTGTTTGGGATCATTGTCATGCTGAAAGACCCAGCCATGTTTCATCTTCAATGACCTTGCTGATGGAAGGAGGTTTGCACTCAAAATTTCACGATACATGGCCCCATTCATTCTTTCATGTACACGGATCAGTCATCCTGTTCCCTTTGCAGAGAAACAGCCCCAAAGCATGATGTTGCCACCCCTATGCTTCACAGTAGGTATGGTGTTCTTTGGTTGCAACGACGAGTTGTGTTTCTACCAAACAGTTCTACTTTGGTTTCATCTGACAATATGACATTCTCCCAATCCACTTCTGGATCATCCAAATGCTCTCTAGCATACTTCAGAGGGCCCGGACATGTACTGACTTAAGCAGGGAGACACATCTGGCACTGCAGGATCTGAGTCCCTTGCGGCGTAGTGTGTTACTGATGGTAGCCTTTGTTACGTTGGTCCCAGCTCTCTGCAGGTCATTCAAGAGGTCCCCCGTGTGGTTCTGGGATGTTTGCTCACCATTCTTGTGATCATTTTGACCCCACGGGGTGAGATCTTGCGTGGAGCCCCAGATCGAGGGAGATTATCAGTGGTCTTGTATGTCTTCCATTTTCTAATTATTGCTCCCACAGTTGATTTCTTCACACCAAGCTGCTTGCCTATTGCAGATTCAGTCTTCCCAGCCTGGTGCAGGTCTACAATTTTGTTTCTAATGTCCTTCGACAGCTCTTTGGTCTTCACCATAGTGGAGTTTGGAGTGTAACTGTTTGAGGTTGTGGACAGGTGTCTTTTATACTGATAACAAGTTCAAACCTGTGCCATTAATACAGGTAATGAGTAGAGGACAGAGGAGCCTCTTATAGAAGAAGATACAGGTCTGTGAGAGCCAGAAATCTTGCTTGTTGGTAGGTGATCAAATACTTATTTTCCACCATAATATGCAAATAAATTCTTCCCAAATCAAACAATGTGATTGTCTGGATTTGTTTCCACATTTTGTCTCTCATAGTTGAGGTATACCTATGATGAAAATTACAGGCCTCTCTCATCTTCTTAAGTGGGAGAACTTGCACAATTGGTGTCTGGCTAAATACTTTTTTGCCCCACTGTACACACCACACACTCTCATACAACACACACATCACACACACTCTAATAAAACACCCAGCACACACACTTCCTTTTTTTACAACACACACACACACACACACATCACAGTACTATAGGTTTTACACAAATTATTGCTTTTTGTTTTTGATTTTACCCTGCCTGTGAAATACATATTGTGCTGCATGCAAAGAACATTTACTGCATTTTTAAAATACATACGGCTAGATTACAAGTTTTTGTCGGTAATGGTGTGCGGTGCTAACGAGCCTTTTTTTCTCACCACTCACTTAAGACAATGCTGGTATTACAGGTTATTCTAAACCCGGCGTTAGCCGCAAAAAAAGTGAGCGGAGAGCAAAATTTAGCTCCACATCTCACCTCAATACCAGCTTACGGTAGCGGTAAGATGGCTAAATGTGCTCGTGCACGATTTCCCTATAGGAAACAACGGGGCTGAGCCGGCTGAAACAAAAAAATAACACCTGCAAAAAAGCAGCGTTCAGCTCCTAATTGTTTCCTTTGGGAAAATACATTTTACGTCTACACCTAACACCTTAGCATGAACCCCGAGTCTAAACACCCCTAATCTTACACTTATTAGCCCCTAATCTGCTGACCCGACATCTTCGCCACCTGCATTATATTATTAACCCCTAATCTGCTGACCCCAACATCGCCGAACCCTACATTATATTTATTAACCCCTACTCTGCCGCCCCCAACGTCGCTGCAATCTAACTACACTTATTAACCCCTAATCTGCCGCCTCCAACGTCGCCACCACTATAATAAAGTTATTAACCACTAAACCTAAGTCTAACCCTAACCCTAACACCCCCCTAATTTAAATATAATTTTAAATAATCTTAATAAAATTACTACAATTAAATAAATTAATCCTATTTAAAACTAAATACTTACCTATAAAATAAACCTAACTAATAGTTACATTTGTATCTATCTTAGGGTTTATTTTTATTTTACAGGCAACTTTGCATTTATTTTAACTAGGAACAATAGTTATTAAATAGTTATTAACTATTTAAAAACTACCTAGCTAAAATAAATACAAATTGACCTGTAAAATAAACCCTAACCTAAATTACAATTACACCTAACACTACACTATAATTAAATAAATTACCTAAACTAACTAAAATTAATTACAATTAAATTAAATAAACTAAAGTACGAAAAACAACAAACACTAAATTACAGAAAATAAAAAATAATGACAATTTTTTTAAACTAATTACACCTAATCTAATCTCCCTAATAAAATAAAAAAGCCTCCCAAAATAATAAAAATCCCTACCCTAAGGCATTGCCCCAAAGTAATCAGCTCTTTTACCTTTTTTTAAAACCCACCACCCACACATCCAACCCTACTCTAAAACCCACCCAATACCCCCTTAATAAAACCTAACACTAACCCCTTGAAGATCACCCTACCTTGAGACGTTTTCACCCAACCGGGCACAAGTGGTCCTCCAGACGGCCAGAAGGCTTCATCCAATCCAGGCAGAAGAGGACCTCCAGACAGGCAGAAGTCTTCATCCAGGTGGCATCTTCTATCTTCATCCATCCGGAGCGAAGCAGGACCATCTTCAATCCAGCCGACGCAGAGCATCCTCTTCAAACAAAGTCCAACTGAAGAATGAAGGTTCCTTTAAGTGACGTCATCCAAGATGGCGTCCCTTGAATTCCGATTTGCTGATAGAATTCTATCAGCCAATCGGAATTAAAGTAGGAAAAATCCTATTGGCTGATGCAATCAGCCAATAGAATTGAAGTTCAATTCTATTGGCTGATCCAATCAGCTAATAGGATTGAGCTTGCATTCTATTGGCTGTTCCAATCAGAATTCAAGGGACGCCATCTTGTATGACGTCATTTAAAGGAACCTTCATTCATCGGGAGTCGTCGGAAGAAGAGGATGCTCCGTGTCGGTTGGCTTGAAGATGGACCCGCTCCGCTCCGGATGGATGAAGATAGAAGATGCCACCTGAAGACTTCTGCCCATCTGGAGGTCCTCTTCTGCACAGATCGGATGAAGACTTCTGGCCGTCTGGAGGACCACTTCTGCCTGGCTTCGTGAAGGACTTCTTCCCGGTTGGATGAAAACGTCTCAAGGTAGGGTGATCTTCAAGGGGTTAGTGTTAGGTTTTATTAAGGGTTTATTTATTGGGTGGGTTTTAGAGTAGGGTTGGGTGTGGGTGGTGGGTTTTAATGTTGGGGGGGTTTTGTATTTTTTTACAGGTAAAAGAGCTGATTACTTTGGGTCAATGCCCTGCAAAAGGCCCTTTTAAGGGCTATTTGTAATTTAGTATAGAGTAGGGATTTTTATTATTTTGGAGGGCTTTTTTATTTTATTAGGGGGATTAGTTAGGTGTAATTAGTTTAAAAAAATTGTAATTATTTTTTTATTTTATGTAATTTAGTGTTTGTTGTTTTTCGTACTTTAGTTTATTTAATTTAATTGTAATTAATTGTACTTAGTTTAGGTAATTTATTTAATTATAATGTAGTGTTAGGTGTAATTGTAACTTAGGTCAGGGTTTATTTTACAGGTCAATTTGTATTTATCTTAGCTAGGTAGTTATTAAATAGTTAATAACTATTTAATAACTATTGTACCTAGTTAAAATAAATACAAAGTTGCCTGTAAAATAAAAATAACCCCTAAGATAGATACAAATGTAACTATTAGTTATATTGTAGCTATCTTAGGTTTTATTTTATAGGTAATTATTTAGTTTTAAATAGGAATAATTTAAATAATTGTAGTAATTTTATTTATATTTATTTAAATTATATCTAAGTTAGGGGGTGTTAGGGTTAGGGTTAGACTTAGGTATAGGGGTTAATACATTTAATATAGTAGCGGCAACGTTGTGGGCGGCAGATTAGGGGTTAATAAATGTAGGTAGGTGTCGGTGATGTTAGGGACGGCATATTAGGGGTTAATAGAATTTAACTAGTGTTTGCAAGGCAGGAGTGCGGTGGTTTAGGGGTTAATATATTTATTACAGTGGCGGCGATGTCCGGTCGGCAGATTAGGGGTTAAAAATTTTATTATAGTGTTTGCGATGTGGGGGGGGGGCTCAGTTTAAGGGTTAATACGTAGTTTATGGGTGTTAGTGTACTTTTTAGCACTTTAGTTAAGAGTTTTATGTTACGGCGTTAGCCCATAAAACTCTTAACTACTGACTTTTAAATGTGGTAGGAGTCTTGACAGGAGAGGGTGTACCGCTCACTTTTTCATAATACCGACGTTAGGCAAATCCCATTGAAAAGATAGGATACGCAATTGACGTAAGGGGATTTGCGGTATGTTCGAGTTGCGGAAAAAAAAGTGAGCAGTACACCTGTACCTGCCAGACTCGTAATACCAGCGGGCGTTAAAAAGCAGCGTTGGGACTAGTGATGTCCCGAACTGTTCGCCCGTGAACGGTTCACAGCGAACTTAGCTTGTTCGCGTTCGCGTTTGTGGGCGATCCGCCCCTATGTGTCATCATTGTGGAAACTTTGACCCTTTATGTCACAGCCGCCTGACACATTAGAGCCAATCAACATCAGACACTCCCTCACAGACCCTCCCAGCTACTCGGAATCCGCCATTTTAGACTCATAACGACCTTGCTTTCTTAATGAGAGGACGTGTTGTGTTTTTGCTCCTGACATTAATAGTAAAAACATAGCTAGACTAGTGTATTTACAGTCCAGAAGGACTCCACTCGTCTCTGCTGCAAGCACAGCACCCCCAAAAGCCCTTTTTAGGGCTATATTTCGTGCCTTTTTTTTTTCTTTTTTTTTTTATTAACATTTGCTTGGCTTTCAGGCTGTGTGTTTAAGGCTCACAGCATATGCTGTGACTACTGCCACCACTGATATCTCCCTAACAACATTAGTTTAAATTTAACTAACCAAAAAATTTAATTATATTTCTAGTGTAATTTTTTTTCATTTTCTATCAGGCCAGTGTCACACAGCATATACTCTGGTTCATTGCTCTGTGCCAGCCAGCAGCCACCAGTGTTAATATCCGTTTATAACATTATTTTAAAAATAAATATTTTGCTAGTGTAATCTAATTACATTTACTATCAGGCCTGTGTCTGTCAGGCTCACTCAGCATTAATATACCTCATTTTTTTTCAGTCTTCTGGTTAATTGGTCTGTGCCAGGCAGCCACCCAGCCCTCATATCTATTCTTTTTCTTCACCTTAATTTTAATATAAAAAAAAAAATTAAATTAAATTTGTTTGCTAGTGTAATCTAATATAATTTTCTATCCGGCCTGTGTGTTTTGCTGACATACAGAGCCTACTGTGTTTACTTGCTGCCCTCCCTAGTCTATGAGCCACGACTCATATGTGTTTAACCTTTTTTTAATCCCCCCCCCCAAAAATAATATCAATCATTTTTCTAGTGTAATCTAATAGTATTTTCTATCAGGCCTGTGTGTATCTGACTTACAGAGCCTACTGTTTTTAATAGCTGCCCTTCCAAGGCTATCAGCCTCGACTCATATGTATGTGCTTAACCTTTTTCTTTAAATTTCCAAAAAAAAGTCTTTAAATCATTATGCTAGTGTAATCTAATTGTATTTTCTATCAGGCCTGTGTCTAACTGTCTATCTGACTTACACAGCATACTGTTGTTAATTGCTGCCCTACGTAGCAGCCAGCCAGTGCGACCACTCATAGAGTCATATGTGCATTGCACTTCTTAACATAATTTTAATATTAAAATCTAAAATTTTAAAATATTTTGCTAGTGTAATCTAACTTAATTTTCTATCAGGCCTGTGTTTTTGTCACTTACACAGCATACTGTGTTAAATTGCTGCCCTACCTACCATCCACGACTCATATCTGCCAGCCTGTGTGCCAGGCCCAACTAGCCAATTAGTGGCACCAATCACAATTTTTGTAACAGTATATAAAAAAATAAAAATCATAATTTTTTGGACTGCAAATATTCAGTGTCCTAGTGCCATTGAATTGCATTTACCTCCTGCCTGCCACTGCCAGCCTTTTGTGCCAGGCCGTCTAGCCAACTATTTACACCAATCATAATTGTTGTCACAGACAGTATAGTTACTAATTAAAATTAAAAAAAATTTGATTGTTGATCTTAATCCTCAGTTTGCTGGTGCCATTGAATAGCACTTTCCTGCTGCCTTGCAGCCTGCTGTGAGCCAGGCCCACCTAGCCATTTGTTGCCAGCAATCATATTTCTTTTAACAGTATTGCAAAAATTGTCAATCATCACTGTTTTGACTGTCAGTAATCAGTCTCCTAGTGTCCTTGAATTGCATCTACCTCCTGCCTGCCAGCCTTTTGTGCCAGGCCGTCTTGCCAACTATTTACACCAATCATAATTTTTTGTCACAGTATAGTTACTAATTAAAATTAAAAAATTCTTGATTGTTGATGATCTTAATCCTCAGTTTGCTCGTGCCCTAGAATTGCACTTTTCTACTGCCTTCCAAGCCTGTGTGCCAGGCCTACTTGAAAAATATTTACACCAATCATATTTGTTGTGACAGTATTCTTAGTAATTAAAAATTAAAATTTTTGTTAATAGTTGTTGTGAATCCTCAGTTTGCTGGTGCCAGTGAATAGCACTTTCCTCCTGCCTTGCAGCCTGCTGTGTGCCCGGCCCACCTAGCCAATTGTTGCCAGCAATCATATTTCTTTTAACAGTATTGCAAATATTGTCAATCATCACTGTTTTGACTGTCAGTAATCAGTCTCCTAGTGTCCTTGAATTGCATTTACCTCCTGCCTGCCAGCCTTTTGTGCCAGGCCGTCTTGCCAACTATTTACACCAATCATAATTGTTGTCACAGTATAGTTACTAATTAAAATTAAAAAATTCTTGATTGTTGATGATCTTAATCCTCAGTTTGCTCGTGCCCTAGAATTGCACTTTTTTACTTCCTTGCAAGACTGTGTGCCAGGCCTACTTGAAAAATATTTACACCAATCATAGTTGTTGTGACAGTATTCTTAATAATTAAAAATTAAAATTTTTGTTAATAGTTGTTGTGAATCCTCAGTTTGCTGGTGCCATTGAATAACACTTTCCTCCTGCCTTGCAGCCTGCTGTGAGCCAGGCCCACCTAGCCATTTGTTGCCAGCAATCATATTTCTTTTAACAGTATTGCAAAAATTGTCAATCATCACTAATTTGACTGTCAGTAATCAGTCTCCTAGTGTCCTTGAATTGCATCTACCTCCTGCCTGCCAGCCTTTTGTGCCAGGCCGTCTTGCCAACTATTTACACCAATCATAATTTTTGGTCACAGTATAGTTACTAATTAAAATTAAAAAATTCTTGATTGTTGATGATCTTAATCCTCAGTTTGCTCGTGCCCTAGAATTGCACTTTTCTACAGCCTTCCAAGCCTGTGTGCCAGGCCTACTTGAAAAATATTTACACCAATCATATTTGTTGTGACAGTATTCTAATAATTAAAAATTAAAATTTTTGGTAATAGTTGTTGTGAATCCTCAGTTTGCTGGTGCCATTGAATAGCACTTTCCTCCTGCCTTGCAGCCTGCTGTGAGCCAGGCCTACCTAGCCAATTGTTGCCAGCAATCATATTTCTTTTAACAGTATTGCAAAAATTGTCAATCATCACTGTTTTGACTGTCAGTAATCAGTCTCCTAGTGTCCTTGAATTGCATCTACCTCCTGCCTGCCAGCCTTTTGTGCCAGGCCGTCTTGCCAACTATTTACACCAATCATAATTTTTTGTCACAGTATAGTTACTAATTAAAATGAAAACATTCTTGATTGTTGATGATCTTAATCCTCAGTTTGCTTGTGCCCTAGAATTGCACTTTTCTACTGCCTTCCAAGCCTGTGTGCCAGGCCTACTTGAAAAATATTTACACCAATCATAGTTGTTGTGACAGTATTCTTAATAATTAAAAATTAAAATTTTTGTTAATAGTTGTTGTGAATCCTCAGTTTGCTGGTGCCATTGAATAGCACTTTCCTCCTGCCTTGCAGCCTGCTGTGAGCCAGGCCCACCTAGCCAATTGTTGCCAGCAATCATATTTCTTTTAACAGTATTGCAAAAATTGTCAATCATCACTGTTTTGACTGTCAGTAATCAGTCTCCTAGTGTCCTTGAATTGCATCTACCTCCTGCCTGCCAGCCTTTTGTGCCTACTTGAAAAATATTTACACCAATCATAGTTGTTGTGACAGTATTCTTAATAATTAAAAATTAAATTTTTTGGTAATAGTTGTTGTGAATCCTCAGTTTGCTGGTGCCATTGAAACAAATCTATCTATTTCTCTTCTATCGATTCTATCTAACTATCAATCTATGTATATCTATCTATCCTATCTATCAATCTATCTGCTGTCCGGGATGTTTTGAGACAGCCACTTTGGGAATGTTAGTTGATTTAGGCCCATTATGGGCCTAAAAGCAGACTCTGCATAAACTATGTAATTTTCCATGGGAGTTTTGCCAGGGATCCCCCTCCAGCATGCGACAGTCCAGGTGTTAGTACCTTTGAAACAACTTTTCCATCACTATTGTGGCCAGAAAGAGTCCTTGTAGGTTTTAAAGTTCGCCTGCCTATTGAATTCAATGGCGGTTTGCGTGGTTCACGCGTTCGCGAACAATACCGGAAGTTCGAGTCCGCCGTTTGCGAACCGAAAATTTTAGGTTTGCGACATCACTAGTTGGGACCCCTCAACGCTGCTTTTTAAGGCTAATGCAAGACTCGTAATCTAGGTGATTATTTGTGTATTGCTCTTGATGACCTCCTACAACATCAATTAAATCTTTCTGCTGACAAGCTATCACTGCTACTTTACTTAACCTAACCATGACCCAACCACACAAAAATAAATAGTATGGCTGACCTTGTTCAGTAAAATGATCCCCCCAATACAAGCACCCCTTTTAACTTGTTTAACCTACAATGTGAACCTGCACACTGCAGTAATCTTCCCAATACCTAATTATCCCATTGACAAAGCCCTCTTACTGAAATAACCTCTTAAACCTAGTTATGTACTATTGAAGCAGGCTTACCAATGCAGGAAGTCAAGCTCAGGATGACAAGCCTTTCTCAGTGCGTACATCTAAATAAATTACATTTTGAAGAGGGACCAGGAATTGATTTTGCGTGCTAATATTGCATGAGTTTATAAAGTTAGACCATTTTCTTAAATACTTTTGTATTTTCTCCTTCAAACACATAGATAAATCAAATTGTTCTATTACTTCTTGCTTCTGCATTAAGTTAACAAGTGTACTCATGGAGGGTTCTTAGTTGCTTTTCCACGCTTTAAGAATAAAATATCTAGCCAAAATCACAATATTAATTAAATGAATATTAACATACATGCATACATAGTAGATGAGGTTGAAAAAAGACAGAAGTCCATCGAGTTCAACCTATACAAATCTAAAATACTTACAAAAACTCCAGTTAAGCTTGAATAATCCCACTTAAAGCTGGCAATCGTATACAAACAATTTTTAAATGTATCTAGGGTATTGGCATGTACTACCTTCTTTTGGTAATGAGTTCCACAATTTTATTGCTCTTACAGTGAAAAAATGTTTCCGTTGCAGGAGATTAAATTTCCTTTCCTCCAACCTTAAATTGTGACTTCTTGTCACAAACTATTTTCTTGGAATAAACAGAGCTTCTGTCATCTCTGTATATGGGCCTTGAATATATTTATATAAATTAATCGTCACCTCTCAAGCACCTTTTTCTAAAGAGAACAGACTGAGTTTGGCTAGCCTCTCATCGTAGCTTAAATTCTCCATTCCCCTTATTAGCTTTGTGGCCCTTCTCTGAACTTTTTCTAGTTCTGCAATATCTTTTTTGCCATCGGTCCCCAGAACTGCACTCCATACTCAATGTGAGGTCTTACCAAGGATCTATATAGTGACAGAATTATGCTTTCCTCTCTTTTAATACATGCTAGTATCTTAATAGCCTTTGTAGCCGCTGCCCTGCATTGTGTACCCATCTTTAGCTTGTTATCTATTACTACTCCCAAATCCCTTTCCTCCTGTGTTTGGCTAAGTCTTGTGCCTTTAAATAATACATTGCTTATTTTTACTTCCAAAATGTAGAACCTTGCACTTTCCTGTATTAAATCTGATTTTCCATTTACCTGCCCATACTTCTAATTATTGTCACATCTATTCTTTTGCTCATATAGCAGAAACACCTTGGCCTCTAGTTATCAAGCCATCAACCGCAAATACGCTGGAATTCTGCAGCGTTTTTGTGGCGAGGCTGATTCGCCTTAGTTATCAAAGGCTAGAGACCGGCAAAAGTAGAATATAGTGACGTAAGATACAATCCGCCAGTCTCAGTCCGACACAGATCCATTCTTACATCACTCCAGATGCCCTGGAGGCGGCGGATCCCATAGGAATCAATGGGAGTCTGACAGCAGCGAAAGCTCATGTTCGCTGCTACCCGATATCCCATTGATTTCTATGGGAGATGTCTGCACCTAACACCCTAACATGTACCCCGAGTCTAAACACCCCTAATCTGCCCCCCCTACACCGCCGCCACCTATATAATAGTTATTAACCTCTAAACCGTCGCTCCCGGACCCCGCCACCAACTACATTATACCTATTAACCCCTAATCTCCCCCCCCCCTTTACCGCCGACACCTACATAAAGTTATTAACAGGAAAAATGAGGCAGGCACAACTTGAAAAACCGCTTTAAATTCAAAACAGAAGGTGCTTTATTCGTATTCCATAGAAAAGTTATACATGCAGACAGGCAAGGTGGACAAAAAGGTCTAACATGTTTCGCACCACCAGGGGTGCTTACTCATAGACTAATGTCTGTGTTTAAACTCCAACCCTTTATAGGGCAGGAAGCAGTCAGAATTAACCACTTCACGCCCCCAAAGGGAAAAAAAAGAATAAAAACAACTACAACCTGGTGTGACACTGAAGTTAGTTTGCCATAATACAAAAAAGTAGTACACTTAGATTAACTCTTCATTATAATAAAGCATAAAAGAAATGTATAGAAACCTGTTGACAACATAGATAATGAAGATATATATTATTAATTATTCAACTACATACTGATACTAAAAGAGTAAAAAAAGTAAAGACATGATATACATTTAGATTTAATTAGATATCCAGAGTAATACAAATAAGTAATATATGTATATGATAATCCAATATACATTGACCATATGTATCAATTATCAATAAAATAATTTATATCGCATTCACGATTCATTCCATATGGTGAGCGAGTACACAATTTAAGGATCCAGTAGAGTTCCTTTTTTTCCAAAATCTTATCCCTATTGCCACCCCGCAAGGGTATTTTCGCTATATCTATAACCTGAAATGAGAGATTTGCTAGATTTGTGAAATGAAAATTATTGAAATGGTCTGCTACTGCAGAATCCTTACTGTAATTTTTAATGTCTCTAACATGCTCATTATATCGTGTTCTTACTGCTCTTGTTGTTTTACCTACATACTGCAAAAAACAAATTTTGCAGGTCAGCAGGTACACAACAAATGTAAAGCCACAATTGGCATAAAAGTCAATTGGATAAACTTTTTTATTAAATTTACAGACAAAATGATCATCCTGTAATATATTAGGACAGGCTAAACAATTTCTTGTTCCACATTTAAAGTTTCCTTTTTTATTTAGCCAAGTACCTGTATGGTGGGAATACACTGTATCCGATTTCACCAAACTTGGAGACAACATTTGTGCTAAAGTTTTAGATTTTCTCGATACAAATTTGCAATTTTTAATGAATGGTTGTAAGATTTCATCTGCTTTCAAAAGATCTAAGTGTTTTTTTATGATATTAATTATCTGATCATACTGCTGACTATATGGTGTAGAAAACACTATAGCATCATCAAATTTTGTTTTTTTGTCTTGTTTTTTAACTACTATAGTATCATCATGATGTCTTACATTGTTTCTCACATCCTCCAAATTTTTAAATTTATACCCTCTTTGGACCAATCTGTCCCTCAATTCGATAGATTGTTTATCATAAATATCATTGGATTTTGTGTTCCGTCTAATTCTTAAGAACTGTGACTTCGGAATTGAGTGTATGAGATGTTGTGGATGTTGTGATTTGAAATGTAGGATAGTATTGCCTGCTGTTGGCTTTCTATATGTTTTAGTGATGATGGAATTATTATCAATTTGTATACTTAAATCCAAATAGTTGATTTCTTTCAAATTGTATTCCCCTGTAAATTTTAAATTCAGTTCATTATTGTCACAAAAATGAAGAAATTCTTTAAAAATATTATCATCTAAAGGGATCTTAAAAATGAAAAGCAAATCATCAATATAGCGTGTATACAATTCAATTTTGTCGCTCCAGATATTGTTTGGTGAATAAAGGTAAAGTTATCCTGCGGATCCTGCTGCAACTAAATTAAATGTTTAACCCCTAAACCGCCGCTCCCGGACCCCGCCGCCACCTATATTAAAATTATTAACCCCTAAACCTAAGTCTAACACTGACACCCCCCTAACTTAAATATTATTTAAATAAATCTAAATACATATTACAATTATTAACTAAATTATTCCTATTTAAAACTAAATACTTACCTGTAAAATAAACCCTGAAATAGCTACAATTTAACTAATAATTATATTGTAGCTATTTTAGGATTTATTTTTATTTTACAGGCAAGTTTGTATTTATTTTAACTAGGTACAATAGCTATTAAATAGTTATTAACTATTTAAAAGCTACCTAGTTAAAATAACTAGAAAATTACCTGTAAAATAAAACCTAACCTAAGTTACAAATACACCTAACACTACACTATCATTAAATTAATAAAAAAAAAATAACTACAATTACCAAAAATTAAATACAATTAAATAAACTAAACTATAGTACCAAAAAAAAACCCCCACTAAATTACAGGAAATAAAAAAAAATTACAAGAACTTTAAACTAATTACACCTAATCTAAGCCCCCTAATAAAATAAAAAAGCCCCCCAAAATAATAAAATGCCCTACCCTATACTAAATTACAAAGTAATCAGCTCTTTTACCAGCCCTTAAAAGGGCTTTTTGTGGGGCATTGCCCCAAAGTAATCAGCTCTTTTACCTGTAAAAAAGAATACAACCCCCCCAACATTACAACCCACCACCCACACACCCCTACTCTAAAACCCACCTATCCCCCCTTAAAAAAACCTAACACTAACCCCCTGAAGATCACCCTACCTTGAGCCGTGTTCACCCAGCCGGGCCGAATTCTTCATCCATGCGGGGCAGAAGAGGTCCTTCATCCGGCCGAAGTATTCATCCAAGCGGCGTCTTCTATCTTCAATCATCCGGAGTGGAGCCATCTTCCATCCAGCCGACACAGAGCCATCATCTTCCAACGACTTCCTAACACCGAATGCCTGGTCCTTTAAATGACAACATCCAAGATGGCGTCCCTTGAATTCCGATTGGCTGATAGGATTCTATCAGCCAATCGGAATTAAGGTAGGAAAAATCTGATTGGTTGATTTTATCAGCCAATCGGATTGAAGTTCAAGCCGATTGGCTGATTGGATCAGCCAATAGAATTGACCTCGCATTCTATTGGCTGATCCAATCAGCCAATGCAGATCCACCATTGGTTTCATAAGATCACAAAATCATAGTTTTTAAAGTTTCAACAGTTAAAGGACCAGACAAGTCTGGTTCATGAAGTTGGAACATAAAATAATAGTATTTCTAATGCTTTTTTAAATGTAATATTCTATTAAAATTTTTAATAATTCAATTCGAATTATGCAATATTTTAATTCGATTTTTTTAAATCTATATATTTGTAATAGTATTTCTAATGCTTCCTTTAATTGTAATATTCAAATTATGCAATATTCAAAATAGAAACATTCAAATTGATATATTTGTATCTATTATGTATCAATTTACTAAATTCCCTACCATGTGAACTATTTAACGTCTGAATAGTATTTGTTGAGTCGAATGTTACATTCGAAATTTCAAATGTGAATATTCTATCTAATTATGGACATTTGAAAACTAAAGTAACATTCGAACAGTAAAGCATAACTTCAGCACTGCTGATGCTGATTGGCTGTTGTTTTTTTTCCAACCTGCAGCTGAAAAATAGCTGAAGAATAACTATTCATAGAGCACTTACTCAAAGTAATTTTGAGATAAAATACCTTCCATTTTTACGTAGAGATGTTCATGTGATAAATACTTGTTAGCTTTTTAAAGTAAAGGGACACTGAACCCAATTTTTTTCTTTCATGATTCAGATAGAGCATGACATTTTTTTTTTAAATATAATTTTTATTGATTTTTTCGAAAACATCAGGGTCCAAACAGATCCAACCATAAACCATAATCTAGTGCACATACAGTATATAACTCAATGCCAATTATAATATTTCACAATAATACCATCTGCTGTATATGCTAAGTGAATCTGATCTAAGGCAACTAAATTGGTTTGCAAATAATACATTCTTATTAAATATTCCAATATATTAGATGCTTAAAAAGGTTTCCCAGCACCTTTACTTTCCATCAATCAAATATGAGCCTTTAAGAGACAATAAAACAAAAGAGAAAAGAGAGAAAAAGAAGAAAAGAAGAAAAAAAAAAAAAAGGGATGCAACATCCCCACATTGCTTGCCTTTTTCCTCCCCTCCCCCTCCGCGCCAGGCCCACAGTACCAAATACCCAAAAGAGCTATTTCCGAGTTTTGAAATGGGCTTATCATAACCTCTATTTCATTTGGCGAAAAACTTTTAATGAATTTTGACCATTTATTAAAAAATGCTACAATCTCGCCCCCGGGGTTTAAATCTGTGGCCAGTTGCTCTATCCTATATTGCTTTTTGAGATAGTTTTTGACTTCGTTTACTGTGGGTATAAATCTTGATTTCCATTTTTTTAAAATCAGATTTCTTGCGGCGAGAACTACAAGGTTTAATATCTTAGCATCTCTGAAATCCTCCTTGTTATTGGACAGAAAAATTATGTTTAACGGAGTAAATTTGGGAGGTTTAATTTTTACCACTTTCACTAGCCAAAACTCTAGTTTATGCCAGAATTGTTCTATTTTCGGGCAAGACCATATCATATGCAATAAGTCAGCCGCTAATAGACTACATTTTGGATATTTCTTAAAATCAGCGTTATTCCACCTAAATGATTTGTCTGGCGTGTAATAGATCTGATATATGAGTTTTGTATGGGACTCTCTCCATGTTTCAGATATCGTAGAGTTATGTAGTAGCGAAAAGGATTTCACAATATGTATATCCTTATCTATGCTCACGGACAGATAGTCAGACCACTTTTGAGCTAGGTTTTCAACATTACTATTACCCCTCTGTGAATTCAGAAGGGCATACCATGGAGAGATGGAGCCACGGCCAGCCCTAATCAGGGCTGGCCATGTCTCCAGCCTCCCCCACGTCCACTTCCACTCATATTGAGCAAGCAACTGAGAAGTGTAGTGCCTAGCTTGAAGATATGCAAAGAAATCTTGATTACTGAGACTAAATTCCCCTTTCAGTTCTTGAAAAGATTTAATGATTCCTGACTCTGCATGGTGAAGCTGTGCAACCTGACTGAGCCCTTGCTCTTGCCACTTTTTCAAGTGCAGGGCCTGGGATCCCTCTTGGAATTCTATATTACCTATAAAGGTTTGATACCTGGGAATATTGGTATTTATTCCCAGTAGTGTGCCTATTTTTTTCCAAGCCTGAATTATTACATGAATAGTTTTAAAGTTTCTCACTGACTTAGGTAATAAGTGGGGTGGTGTATGTAAGAGCGATACCGTCTTTAAGGGAAATATTAAGCTATTCTCTAACTCGTTATCCGTAAAATAATCCGCTTCTGCCACCCAATCTGCCGCAGTGCGACCCAGAAAAACCAGATTATAAAGATAAAGGTTTGGGAGAGCTAACCCAGCAAATTGCTTTGCCAGATATAATTTTTGCAGAGCAACTCTAGGTTTCCTTGACTGCCATATGAATTTCCGAAGTGCAACATTTTTTATAAAAATCGGGAGGTTCTGAAGAGTGTATGATATCTTTGGCAAAATTACCATTTTGTATAGGGCAACACGCCCCGAAAGAGATAGAGGTAAATTCTGCCAATCTCTCATGAGTGAAATTGCACGTGTAAAGATTGGGGTGAAATTTAGGGAGTACCATTCCCAAGGATCTGCAGAGACAATAATCCCCAGATATCGGAGCGATTTCAGAACCGTCTTAAATGGATTATTTAAAAATGACGTATCGGTCTTCCTTAACCACAACAGTTCAGTTTTTTTGTTTGTTCATTTTATACCCTGCGAATTGGCCAAATTGTTCAATTATGTTAAGAATTATTGGGATATTCCTGGAGGTGTTAGAGACGTAGACAAGCAGATCGTCCGCGTAGAGAGACACTTTCAGCTCATGTTTGTTAATCCTAATGCCTTAAATGTGGTTTCTAATCTTTATAGCCAAGGGTTCAATCGCCAAGTCGAATAACAAAGGAGAGAGCGGGCAGCCCTGTCTTGTACCCTGTTCTAAGCATATGGATTGTGACTCCTGCCCATGCATGACTAATTTAGATGTTGCCTGCCTACATAAGTTATTTACTAAGTTCAGAAATTTATCTTGGAATCCAAATTGTTTCAGTGTGGTTAGAATGTGATCATGGCTGACTCGATCAAACGCCTTCTCTGCGTCGATTGCTATAATCGCCGCGTCGGATATACTTTCCGCTAACTTCCTTTCACTGTTCTTAAAATAATCGATGGATAAGAGGAGTTGTCTAATTTTAGATGAAGAGCTCCTTTTTACGAGAAACACCACCTGGTCTTTATGAATTACTTCCCCTAAGCCTTTTTGCATTCTCTTTGCCATGATTGAAGCGAATATTTTGTAATCCGTGTTCAATAGTGCGATGGGTCTGTAGGACTCTCTGCACTGTGGATCTTTATCAGCTTTAGGTATTAATATAGTATGAGATGCTAAGAAGCTGGGAGGTATTTGGTTATTCTGTTGAAAAAGATAATTAAAAAGAATCGTCAACTGCGGAGTAATTGCTTTACTTAAACTTTTATAAAATTAATTTGGCAATGAATCAGGACCCGGCGCGTTATCTTTTTTCAGACTTTGAATTACTTGACTTACTTCCAGCTCTGTTATTGGAGCATTCAGCCCCAAATTAAATTCAGAGGATATTTTCGTAGGGGTGATGTCTTTCCAGAAACTCTCTTTTATGTCTATATTTACTGGATTCGCCGCATAATTTTGGCCAATAATTTGCCTGATTTGTTACCAAATTTAAAAAGATTAGATTGGTATCTTAAATCTGCTTGTGTTGCGTTGATAAGTAAGAGGGTGTCTCTTTCTTCTTTGGCTTTAATATATTTTCTCCAATTCTCATTGGACGGTATGTTTATATATCTATTATAGGCATTAATTACTGTATCAATAACTTGTCTTTCCCTCCGACGGGTTTCTCTTTTAATATTTGCCATGTATGCAATTATGTCCCCCCTCAATACCGTTTTCGCTGTTTCCCACAGAATCAAAGGACTCGCCACTGAGTCTTTGTTATTTCGAATATAATCCTCCCACCTTTCTCCTAGCCACTCTCTAAATTTTACATTCTTGTCCAGATACTTAGGATAATAAAACGCCTGTCTTTTGATGCCAAGCTTTGAGGCTGAAATATTTAAAGTGATAGGTGCATGATCAGATAATAGGATTTCGGGTATATGTGCTCTGGCCCCCATGTGGTAGAGGCTATCATTAATTAACATCAGATCAATTCTCGATAAAGATTTGGTTGTTTTAGAACAGCATGTGTATTTTCTAGAGTCGGGGTTCTGAACCCTCCAAATGTCTCTAACTGCTAAGTTTCGCGTAATAGATTTAAATATTTTATTTTCCAATTTGTCCTTTTTATTTATCTTTTGCTTTACACCATATCTCAATCTATCTATTGGGGCTTGTGGAGTCATGTTAAAGTCCCCTGCTATAACTATGTGACCTTCCGCTATTTGCAAGATTTTCGCCTGGAGAGAGTCCCAAAACCCATACTCAATTATGTTTGGTGCATACAAATTGCATATAGTGAAAATTGAGTTGGCAATTTTTAGTTTTAAGATTATAAATCTGCTGTCTGGGTCTATCAGAGTGTCTAATTTTTCGTAAGTTAGTTTCTTACCAAACAGGATTGCAACCCCCTTACTCCTATTAGTTGAAGGAGCGAAAATACATTCTGCCACCCAGGAGGATTTCAATTTTAACGATTCCTCTGCGTTAAGGTGTGTTTCCTGGAGTAGCGCTATTAGGGACTTGGTTTTCTGCAAATGTGTCAAGATTGTTTTTCGTTTGATAGGAGATGCAATCCCTCCAATATTCCATGACGTGATTTTAATATCTTTATTCCTAAGATTATTCATGTATCTTATCAAGGAAGAATGGTTATAAAAGAGTAACTCTTATACCCTCTAATGCCCGGACGGGAGGGGGAGGGAGGGGCGGGAGAGCCAGAGGATAGAAAAAAAATATAAAAGAGGAAGAGAAAAAAAAAAAAAAAATTTGAACCCTTTATCATCATTAGTATAATTGATACAGTCCCTATTTTTTACAATAAATTTAACAGTTAGCCCCATATTCCACTATCTTTTTTTCGGCATCAGCTGCCGAATAAAAAAAAAAACATTTAACCATCGTGTGTAAGTCTAAGTTTGGCTGGATATATAACCGTAGCTTGCCAGCCCATCTTCAGCATCCTACCACAGACCAGAGAGAGCTCCTTCCTCTTCGTGGAGGTTTCTATGGCGAAATCTTGAAATAACAAAATTTTATTCCCATTGTAAAAAATGGGTTGGTGTTTTCAGTAAGATTGAAGAAGCATTACTTTGTCCTGATAATTCAGGAATTTTGCGATAATTGGTCTGGGTCTGGCGAGATTGGTTGAAGATTCAGGAGCCCTCCCCAGTCTGTGCACTCTTTCAATAGCGATGAGTGTTTGTGCTGGGGGAATTTTTAACAATTGTAGTAAGGTGTGCGTCATAACCTGCATGAGCTCGTCCTGCTTAACTGATTCTGGAAAACCAATAATTCTGAGGTTGTTCCTCCTTGATCTATTTTCTAAATATTCTACCTTAGCTTTTAATTTCAGAATCTCAGAATGGTTATCTTCAATCTTAGAAAAATAACCATTTGACGTATCCTCTAAATCTGAGATTCTCTGTTCTGCTTCTTGGATTCTTTTCGAAAATTGTCTGACCTCTACGGTCAGTAGGGAGATATCCTGTCTGATTTCATTTTTCAGTAAATCGAATTTCAGAGTAATAGCTTCTAATATATTTGCAACAAGATTTGTTGTTTCATTTGGAGTCATTAGATTTTGGGACTTCGATGGTGTGGATTATATAAGTGTATCTGCCGGCATCCCTGGCGAGATTTTTTGCTTACGGTCCTTGTTCCTGACGGCCATACCCGGAATATTTTTCCCCGTGAGTGATGGTGAAGTGATATATTTATCCATACACAACCAAAGAAGTGTACTAAAAGTTACGTGCAATAAGCGCAGAGTAGTTAAGTGATTAGGGACGTGCCCTACTGTGAAGGAAGTGCTTTAGTGAAGGAGGGAGAGAGAGAAAAAAAAAAAAAAGAGGGGGGGGGGAAGTGCTTAGCAAGTGAAGTGCCAGGGAAACGTGCCTATCAAATAGGGTGCCACGAAAGTGATAAATAGGAGAGTTAAACAAAAAACCAACTAGCCTCTTCAAAAGTACAGTTAAGGTGAAATATAGTGAAGTGATGACCGTTAATAACCTTAAATTTTAAGACCGGGATAACCAGTGTGCGAGTTATGATCTAGTGCCGCAAAAACAAGGACCGAGGCTGCCACCACTAATAACCTAGATCTAAGCTAAATATTGTCCTGTGGTGCACTTGATGTTAAACTAACAGCAGCAATTAAGTTCAAAGAAGAATAGTCATTAATAATAAACAGAAAAATTATTGCGAAAGCAGTATAGTTAGAGTGATTCTTAGATACCTTAAACTTATTCTGGGTCACTTCAGTACTTTTACTAAGTCCTGAACCTCAGCCTTAGAATAGGGTGCTTCAGTTTTATGCAAAATAATGCTGAGTTGATAAATACTTAGTTCTGTTTCGTCTCACAAAGCTCCGTCTAGAACAAGTGACCCACAGATAATATTGCTTAATACTCTCAAGAAATAGCCATAGAAAAATGAAACTGACTTAGCTTTAACTTGCCTCCTAGAACATTGAATTATTTCTATACCTGTGCGAGATCATGTGCCTTTGGTTCTATATCTGCTTTTCCACAGTTGCACAATTCAGAAAATAATAAAAAAAAACAAAAAAGAAAAAAAGAAAGAAAGAGAAAAAGAAACCGGAAAAAAAAACCCAGCTACTTCTTTCCCTTTTTTCTTACATCATTTAGGCAGGAACAAACAATTTAAACCTTTCAATTGCCCAACAGTGTTATTATCAACTTTTGTAAAAATAATACTTCTTGATACCAGCGATTATTAAACAGTAATGAAAGCAAAACCAAATTCCATGTGTCTCACAGGAAGCATATTCTACTTAAGTACATAAGCTGAATCTTAAATCTCAGCCCATACATAGACTACAACTGCTGTGTGCAGCAGATCAAAAACCAGCATCAGAGCCAGCTTCCATTCAAATCGCCAGCTAGCTCCTAAGCCCCCAACCCCGCTGGCATTTGTCGGTGTCTTTAGTAGCAAGAGAGCAAGGAGGAGAAGGAAAAAAAAAGAAAAACAAAAGTCAATACAATTGTTCATGGATTAGATGAAATCCACTATTATCGAAGGTTTGTTGAGAACTACTAAAACAAAGTTAAGTCAGTTGTGCCTCAGAAGGATAAAGCAGTTTCAGAGTGTTCAGCAATTTTAAACTTTAGATTCTTATCTTTATTGTCTCTTTCCCCACTCCTTCCCTTTTCAGGGCTCAATCAACCAGAGCTTAAGCCAAAGTTCCTGTGCCCAGTTTGGTACTGAGTTCCAGCCCTCGGATTAACTATTGGCTAATCCCCAACTTCCCTCCTCGGCAGCAAGCGTGTGTAAACACAGTGGCCGCCAACCCACACTCACCCGTCTTCACCGTGCGGCTCTGTATCTGTGACTGATCCTGTTTAGCAACCGGCATGTTTCCTGTAACCGGGAGTTGCTTTTTGCTTGTTGCTAGATACTGTTTCCAGGCTAGCTTTGATCACCTCGGTTCTCGAGGGTTTTGCAGGTCTTTTACCCCTTAATCAGCGACTTATCCTGCAGCAGCTACCTCGCAACATCGGTGGGGTAGATCCGTCGCCGCTGATAGGGGTGAAATCTCTTTGAAGATGCCTCTCGCGGGAGCCAGGGTTAACCAGGACTTGCGCTGCTCAATCCCCACTCGCAGCACCGGTGGGTGGGGAGAACAGCTGATTCTGCAGAGCCTCGTCTCGGATGCCGGCACCGCTCCAGCCAGATACTTTCAATTCACAAAAGCCTCATTGACATTTCCAGTTTCGATGGTTAGATTGGGTGAGTTGCGGGTGGTCGCCACTGTGTTGGGGCTGTAAATATGTACAATATCTCTGGGCTGCTTACCCCACTCCGATGGCAACATTATGAGTGGGAAGCCCGCCTTCGGATTTTCCTGTTTCCTCCACCAGAAGGGAAGCTTACATAGATAGTCTGCCAGACAAAGTAAGCTCTTGGTGGGACAGATCTTATTTGGCGCAGATGGAGTCTTGCGCTGCTGGGGTAGCACAGATGGAATATTCTTTTTTCTTGTGCTGTAGCAAAGCTTTCCCAAGTCTAGGGGAGAGCCAGGCGCGAAAAAAAACCCCACCTAGGATCAAGCTACAGGGTGTGATAGCCTGGAGCACACTCTCTTACTCCAGACTCCTCCTCTTCCCCCATTCCATGTATTTCTTAACACAATTTTCAGAGCATGACATTTTAAGCAACTTTCTAATTTACTCCTATTATCAATTTTTCTCTTGCTAGCAGGAATGTAAATATTAGCAGCCAGCCCATTTTAGGTTCAGCACCATGGATAGCGCTTGCTTATATCACCATTTTCCCAAATTGTTAAAGGTCTGGTATACTTCATAAGACCCATCTCATTGCCAGATTTCATGAAGATTGATGCATTCATTTTTACTGTAGATTTGTCTAAGAATGGTACAATCCGGTTAAACACTATGATAAATAGGCTTTTTACAAACTTTTCAAGTACATATCTCAGGTGTTTTTATGCACCTTCAAGAAAGGTAAAACATGGTGGCTCATTTATTCAGGATTAATAAACGACTGTCTAATGGGTTTTGATAAAGGTTTGTTCAGTTAACCAATAGTATCAAATACTAAAAATCAATTTAAATCAACCAATTATAAATATATCTGAGCCAAAACCCCTTAATTGTTATCATAAATGTAAATGAACATTCTGATGATTACATTTTAGTTGCATACATGATTCAAAGTAGGAAGTGAACCACATTTTTAACTTATTATTAAACAGGAAACTCTTTTATTTATTAGTATGTGACCTGAACAAGCACAAAAAAGTTCAAACAGAAAATATAAATATTTGAAAGTGAGTTTTTGAGGGGTCAAGGCTACAGGTATTACCTGCTCTCCAGGCTGTATCACAATACAGACCAATATTAGGGGGACTACACTTCTCATTAACCTCTGCTGGCAAATCACTACTTGATTTATTTTTTCAGCTGACTTTAAACATTTATATATCAGCATTCACTGTTGATTTTTCACCAAACAAATAAGGCATCCACTAGACTAGTGTTTCTCAAATTCTCAATTCCAGTTTTTAGGGCACAGTCCAAATTTTCAGTATAGCTGAACTAGAGTACATGTGAAACAATTAGTTGATCAGTAACCATGGTTATTAACCTACTCTTGCCCAAGATTATTCTGAAAATAGGGCATCTTAGTGTGCCCCGAAGACTGGAATTGATAAACAATGCACTAGGCAATAAAATATATCTGCAAGATAAATTTAATTAAGATTGGTGCAGCATTCTTTGCTGTTAGTTTCGTTAGCTGTTTTAAGTATTAAAGATACATGAAACCCAAACATTTTCTTTTATGATTCAGATAGAGCATGCAATTTATACAAATGTCTAATTGATTTCGATTATCAAATATTCTTCATTCTCTTGCTATATTTGGTTGAAAAGAAGGGACATAAGTGTGCACGTGTCTGGAGCGCGGTATGACTGCAGTTTGGTAGGAATATTATCCATTTGCATGAGCAATAGATGGCACCTACCTAGGTATCTTTTCAACAAAGAAGACAATAGTAACAAAGAATATTTGATAATAGAAGTAAATTGGAAACTTTTTAAAAATGGTGTGCTCTGTCTGAATCACAAAATAAAATGTTTGGCTTTAATATTACTTTAAAATTAAAAGGTGGAATAAAGAACACGTAGGGCCTCTATCGTCTTGTGAGATTATCCCAGAAGTTTAATCAGTGCTATGTTGTCCCTCAAGGAAATTTAGAAAGCCACATTTTAGCCTAATAGTGGTTTATCTATCTACACAGAAGTTTTTTTCAAAGTGTGAGGCAGGTCTCCCCAGTGGCGCTAAAGCAGATAAGGGGAGGCGCGGGAACAGTGACAGATCTCCCTATCCTATGGAAACCACAAGCAGCAGCTGACTGAACCGACAATAGCACCATATTGTGCTGGAATAAGGCAAAGGGCAGAACGTACTGTTGGTGGATGAAAGGCACTGAGGTCTAAATCACAAGACTGCATTGCATTCATTGGGGTATATTTATTATAGTGCGAGCAGACATGATACGATGTAGCGTATCATGTCCGCTGCCCATCGATAAATGCTGACAGTATACGCTGTCAGCATTTATCATTGCACCAGCAGTTCTTGTGAACTGCTAGTGCAATGCCGACCCCTGCCGATTTGCGGCTAATCGGCCGCTAGCAGGGGGTGTCAATCAACCCGATTGTATTCTTTCAGGTTGATTTCTGTCTGCAGCCTCAGAGCAGGCGGACAAGTTATGGAGCAGCGGTCTTTAGGCTCGCCGGAAACAAGGGGCATACAGAGCTTGATAAATCGGCCCCATTGTCTGTAACTTGCATTTAGCGCAGGAGTAACAAAGTGCAAATTAAAACACTATTGAGAGCTGTGTGTGATCAGATGTAAATTCCCCAAATTAAAAACTAAAAATAAATATTAAAATGTTCTTTAAAGGGAAAAAAATAAAGTAAAATATATTATGGGGAAGGGGGCGCTTTCTTCTAAATTTCATCAGAGGGGAAGTCCACCACCTATTTGAAAACTGCTGCTATACAGGGTCCTGGATGTGAAGGAGAGACACCAAGATTACAATATTATGCTCCAAAAAACACGCAAAGATTTTGTGCAATTCTGCTCTCTGCAGGTTTCGATCATTTGGCCCTTTGAAAATCTTAAAAATACTAAACCAATTTACTTAAGTGTTTTCAAATAATTCAGAGTTACAAGCACCTGAAAAATGTTGCCCACAATCCACAAGATGTGTCAATTTCAATACAACAGATTAAAAATGGTTTTATTCATTGCATTAAAACGATGCAATGGAAAATTGAACAGAGTCCAAGAACAATGTTTGTTTTAGTTACTGCAGTGTGCTATTTATTATAATCTATTTATGTTATGTAGTATTGCAGAAAACACAGATGATCTTTAAAGCCAATAAAGCAACAAAACAGCTGATAGCAATCACGTTTGCAATGTATTTTTAAGTAATTTATCAGGTAAATTAATTATAATTACTTTTTTACATCTATCAGCTCGGGATTATTTATGAATACGTTTATCATTCTAACAAATTCACTGAGTTATAGATCACCTGTATGGAAGGAAATAAAAAAATTCTCTCAATATGTGTAGTTCCTAAAATCAGGATTAGAGATAAAAAAAAATAGCAGTTTATAATTATCATAGAAATTATGATAACAGTATACATGCACATTGCATCACAAATGCAGGAGTAATTTTTTATCATTATTGCTTGTTATATTTATATATATATTTTTATAGATGTTCACATTGTTATTCGGATTGATATTTATTTTCAATTACTATTCTTATTACTTTTGTCAGGGGATCTTAGCGCTGAAAGTTTTTTATCTTTTGTGTATCCCCTAGCATATGTATCTAACTTTCTTTCTCTGTCAATATAATTTCAACAGAAATTATATACACATATTTACTGCTCTTCAAATAAAGCAATATAATGGAAAAAGGATATGATTCCTATCTACTTTCTTAAAGGGACACTCAAGTCAAAATTACATTTTAATTATTCAGATAGAGCATGCAATTTTAAACAACTTTCCAATTTACTTCCATTAACAAAATATGCATAGTCATTTTATATTTACACTTTTGAGTCACCAGCTCCTACTGAGGAAATGCAAGAATTCATAGAATATTTGTATATTCATTTGTGATTGGCTGATGGCTGTCACATGATACAGGAGAAGTGGGAATAGACATCATTTTAAAATATGTCAGGAAAAAATCTACTACCTCATTTGAAGGTCAGATTAATGGCTATTGCATTGTATTTTTATCATGCATTTGTTAATTATGAAAATCTACTGTATTTAGTGGTCCTTTAAGTAGAAAGAAAGAAAGCTGGAATATATTACGTAATCTCTAAAAAAAAGAGAAAACAAAACCTCTTGGAGCAGTAAAGATTCTATTCCAGTCCACTAGAATTCATGGTCAAAGCTTTCTCCTGGACTTTCAAATTCAAAGCAATTGAAATTCATTTGAAAAAGCCATAAATTACATCTATATAATGCTTCAGGCACCATAAGATCAACCACAAATTGATTTACTCAATTAATGAGCAAATGGTTTGCGAAGATTCCATGTGTATTATCAATATTCTTGCAGCAGTGGAAGTAGTCCAGCATCAGTTTTTCATCTTGAACAGGTTTGAGGCAGGTTAAAAAAAATCTTAAAATAAAGAGGTCTTACGTTGTGCTTTTTTTAAAGTAACAATTTACTGTAGTGCCAGTATCTGTTCATTAGGCTAAACTAAGCAGATGCCTAGGGGGGCATTCAAGCACAGGAGGTTTTGGTTTCTGTTAACAAGTCAATCAGTCCTTGTATGATTGATTTCAGCATAACCATATGTTAGCTTATGCCAAGGTACAGGCTATGCTATCAAACTGCCACAATTTTCATTATTTTGTTACTGAATCATTCAAAGTATATGTGTATATTATATATAGTTATTTATGCTGTGCAACTTGCGAGAAAACCCAAACTATATTTACTAATGTATGTTGATATTAGCTTTCACCATGTAAACGGATATTGTGAATGTACTTGCTGTGAAAGAAAAAAATATATATTTTTTGAGAAATAGTTTTTTATGGTTTGAAAACGGGAACTTGTCGAGAGCTGTGAACATTTGTGCATAGTGTTAAGAAACACAGTGCAGTTCTTGTTTCTGAGTTTTTTTTAGCTTTCCTGTTCAGTCACTTGTTTAGATAATATATATGAAAATAAAATTGTGTAAGAAAAAGATGCATATTCCTTACAATCTTATATTACAAGAGGAAAATAAATATTTAATGTAAAATGATAAAGGCAATTTCCTAGAAATCTTCATAACTAGTTGTGTACTCATTTTGAGCATATAACAATTTATTTAATTAAGCGTAGCACTGGCACTTGACATTCACTACTTGTGCTTGCTACTGCACCTTCTAATACACGTAGAAAGGCTATGTAAACAAATGAGGTTTAATTAAGGATTAAATGGGGAAGAAAAGATTTAACACAAGAAAAAAAGAGTTTGTAATGCGTATGAAGAGATATGAGATATGTTTTATATTATATGGGGATGGGGGGAGCGGGAAGGTAAAGGGTCAAGGCAAGGGTGTGTGTGACCACCAAACCCAAGTGTGTATGTAAGTAAAAAGTTTCCAATTTAATTGTATTATCAAATTTGATTTTATCCCATGTCACTCTGTTGAGAAGAAACCTAGGTAGGTGTCTGGAGCACTACACTGCCGGAAATAATGCTGCCATTTAGTGCTTTTGCAAATTACATTGTTGTAAGACTGCTGCCATATAGTGCACCAGACATGTGCGCACTCCTGAGCTCACATCCCTGATTTTTTTTTTAATAACTAACAGCTTCCAAAAGAAGAACATTTGTCAATAGAAGTAAATTAGAAAGTTGTTTCAAATTGAATGCGCTATCCAAATTATGAAAGAAAACATTTTGGTTTCAGCCCATTTAAATCTAATATATGCAAGTAAACTAATATGCAACTAATCTGAAAATGTATGGAAACAAAATAAAGCAAAACTATGTATAAGGAGAAGTAGTGCACGAGAACAGCTTTTGGCTTTGATGCTCCACTTCAGGAATAACATCCACCAGACCTTGCTGCAAGCGGACAGCATTTAATGCCGCCCCTGCTCACTGGTGGCTTTCAATCATCCTGATAGGATTATATTGGGATAATGTCAATTTGCCACATTTTAGGTGGCAAACAGGTTAAGCAGCAGTAGTCTTAATACCGCTGCTACTTAACTATCGTTTCAGGTAAGCCTGAAATGCCAGGGCTTAGAAGTTGCTTTCACAGCTTAATAAATGGAACCCATTATCTGTTCAGAAGTAACATTCTAAAATGTCTTTTGTTATTGGCACTACATGAGTGGAATAACATTGGTATGCATGGTAATAGTAATGACTAGCTGAGAGGAAGTGCTGCTCTGAAACAGCTTTCATCATCCACATTACAAGTCAGGAATAACCTTGGCACACACAATAAACATTAACCATTTATTTGTACATTGTGCAGAAAATACAAGCAGTATTGAAAAAGCTAGAGCTACTCTATTATGCATGCATTTAAAAAAAAAAAAAGTTGCGTTCAGCTTCTAAAATGGTCTGTTTCCTTGGGGCATTTTTGCATCTTTTTCTATGGAATTCTAACTCAGAAGTACTGGCATTTGAAGACTAGATTACAAGTGGCGCACTAACTGTTGCATGCTATTGATAAGGGCTATATCACAGGTCTTTGCGAGCATTAGACGTAGTGGGAGTATTATGAGTTGAAAGTAAACACGTTCGCTTAGCGCAATTCAGTTTAACGCGTGTCTGGTTAGCGCAACTTCAGAGGTCTGGTTAACTGTTACGCTTTACTAAAAAGTTGCACAAAACACATAAAAAATATGTTGCCCATTACAATATTTAAAAAAAAATTCATAAAAACGTTATACAGTGTTAGACAAAGAAGGGCTGCAAATGGCTTTAATATGTCTAAATATGTATATTTATGTATTGTTTTACACACACAAACACACACACTGTATTTGTATGTATATAATATATTCACTCTGGTTAATGAAAGCAAATTAAAACCAATGAATGGCTGAATGGTTGCCTTTGGGCCTGAGGATGAACAGTCATGTGGTTACATTTTTACATGGCTGGGGGGACATTTTTCCTATCTCTATAGGAATATATATACAGGTATAGGTATATACAGATAAATATAGAAATATGTATTTTCCTTTATGTGAAGAACATTGGAATGCAAAATATGAATAACTTCTGTCGGGTTAGTGCAAGTAGGGTTGCCACCCGTCCCTTAAAATACAGAACACTTATAAGTTACACATGCTGAAGGGAGTAATGTGTTCGTATGTTTGTGATATCCGTAGTCTTCAATTTAGCCTGCACCGGGTTTCACTTGTGTAAAAACATTTTACTTTCAAATTGTAATACGTGCACCAATCCGCGCACAAAGTTTACGCTCGAGTGAGAGCGCTAAATAGTTCGCCACTTGTAATCTAGCCCTGAGTGTGCTTTTAAACAATCAATTTAGCAAAGGTGGTAAATTTGTTGTTAAAATTATCTAACTTATGTAGAGGGAGGCAACATTTTAATACCTAATGAGCCATGTTAAAATGTCCAACTTTACTGTGATATTGTGTAAAAAGAACTCTGCATTAAAAAAAGAGTAAGGTCTAGATTACAAGTGGGGGCTAAATTATTGCGCTCTCACAAACAGGAAAATGTGCCCATTTGCAGGAGTGCGATAAATAACCAATAATGGCTGGTTATTGCTACCGTGACCTCTCGGTAGCAATTAGCGCTTATAAGAGCAGATATCTGGTTAATTTTATAAATCTGCCCGAAATGGCCCAAAAATACAATGTAGTTTATTTAAAAAAAAAAAAAAAAGATGGCAACAGCTTTATTTTTGAATAAAATAACTGCACTAGGCAGTATATTGGGGCTTTAAAGTTGGTGGGAGTGGGGTGTTAGAAAACAAAACGGCACTGAAAAGTGCCTTTACATTGCAGTCTATGGGAACTGTGTGTTCTCAGTAAATACATAAATGTATGTGCTTATATACATATATATTGATGTGTTAATATGTCTTAAGGTATAAACCCCCTATTCCGTCCTACGTACTCTAGTCATACCCTTGAATAAAATAAGACAATGTCATTGGGAGAAAGACCGTTCACGGTCACGTTTATTAAATAAACGATTAACTTGTGGCTAATATTCTTTATTATTAGGCACTCAAAAATATATTAACTAAAACTTGAAATTAAGTTTGTCATAAACCGGTGGCGGCATCTAACCCTAACCTAACCCCTAGCAGCAGACGGACAAGGCCCCTTTCGGTGTTTGCAGTGTGACACCCAGCTGTTCACGCCCAATGGCACAGAGAGAGAGCTGTGATGTGTAGAGATCTTCAGTCTGCGTCCGCAAGGGAGAGGACCCCTAGGCCAGCAACTAGTGGGCGTATCCCCTCCCCTTTTTAGACCATCACTCTTCTCTCCCCGTGCCCGCTCCCCAGGGCCTTGCCCGCCCGCCAGCTAGGGCATATCCAACCAACCCTGTAAGGTGACCCCTTACAGGCGAATCGTACAACCCTCCTGAAAGGGGTAGAAGGCTATATTAACGACCCGGGCTTACCAAGGCTAGCTCGATTAAACCTACCCCAGCTGGGCAAATCTCACCCACAACCTGCAGCATCGTTGCAGCCACCATCTTCTTCCCCAGGACGGATGGGCAGGGAAACGTTCTCCTTGAAGTCTGGAACAGGAAGAGGCCGGTATCACTGCTGCAGGACCCTATAAAAGTAAGCACAAACACCCGCCCCCACACCTGCAACATTGTAACAACACAATCTAGCATCCTCCAGACTTCAAGTTGGTAATCCCTTAATGTTGTTCCAGGCCCACTAGAGGGCCCTCCACTATCATAAGGTATAAACCCCCTATTCCGTCCTACGT
Organism: Bombina bombina; assembly: GCF_027579735.1. Classification (NCBI taxonomy): domain Eukaryota; kingdom Metazoa; phylum Chordata; class Amphibia; order Anura; family Bombinatoridae; genus Bombina; species Bombina bombina. The sequence goes on along the minus strand of NC_069499.1, from coordinate 1,205,198,212 downwards.
ACTCTAGTCATACTCTTAAGTAAAATAAGACAAGACAACGTCTTTGGGAGAAAGACTGGTCATGGTCACGTTTATTAAATAAACGATTAACTTGTGGCTAAAATTCTTTATTATTAGGCACTCAAACATATATTAACTAAAACTTGAAATCAAGTTCGTCATAAACTGGTGGCGGAATCTAACCCTAACTTAACCCCTACCAGCAGAATGACAAGGCCCCTTTCTGTGTTTTCACCGTGACACCCGGCTGTGTCACAGAGAGAGAGCTGTGATGTGTAGAGATCTTTGGTCTGTGTCTGCAAGGGAGAGGACCCCTAGGCCAGCACCTAGTGGGTGTATCCCCTCCCCTTTTTAAACCGTCACTCTTCTCTCCCTGTGCCTGCTATCCAGGGCCTTGCCCACCCGCCACAAGAGCCAGGCATTTCTCTTGCGGCCACCAATCCAACAGGCACCTATTATCTAACCCATTAGACTAGTTCCATAACAAAATTACCTATATATATGTATATATATATATATATATATATATTACTCTTTTTTTTTTTTAAACCTCCTTACGAGACCAAATGAGGACTGCAATTTCCTACATACAACTACGTCCCCCTTTTTTTTTTTAAATTAACTTTAAAAGTTCATTCCTGATGTCCTTCATAAACAAGTCCAGCCCAACGTTCATTACGTGGACCCCATCAGGGCGAAATAGGTCCTTTTTGTCAGCTGTAATCATCTTGTGCCTAATTACAAAGCCCCCCAGGGCCGTGACCGTTCTACCCATCTCCCTGTTGACCTTTTTCCTAACATTGTAGGCTGCTTTTTGGGTTGCTATATACCTCCACTGCAGCCAAGCGACCACATTGGACCATCCCAGCCACACATCTCTGAGTCAAGTGTGCACCCACTTCAAGTCAGCCGCCATCTTCCTAATGAGGTCCAAAGCAGGAACAGAACATAGGTCATTCCCCCCTAAGTGCAGCACAATGATATGTAGCTGCCCCACCTCCTATGTGCCTCTTGCAGAAGAGCTGGCAATTCTGCCCATGTCAGGCCCATACGCCCTTATCAGCAGAAGTTGGCCCTGGACGTTGGAAATCCAAGCTGCTGACTTTCCGGTGAATGCAATGCCCTGATGGATGCCCAGTGGATAAAAGAATGACCTACAATCCACACACGAACTGGAAGAGAATTCGCAACTAACGTACCTGGCAAAACATGAGTAAACCACATTAACCCTTTTCGCCAGCCAAACAGAGATATACCCAACTGTTCCTGTCCCCACTAGAGTTTTTAACTACAAAAAAACCCTTAACAGCAAAATTTTGTCTCTTTTTTTTTTATGTCTAAAAATGGCCTGATGTATGTTTTATATCGACCAAACTTCCATTGCCCTATGCGTTTAATCACCTGAGTAGAAGCCCCTCATGCTGCAGCGCTGGTAGCGGCTCCTATCTGAAATGAATGCGGGGCAATCCTCTTAGGGTCCAACCCCACCCTCCCCACCACCTTGGTGAGAACCCTGCGGAACTGAAACACAAACAAGGCGTTACCATCCTCATGTACAGGCCTCACTTTGCTAAATTCCTGGAAGTCCTGCTTTGCCAAGGACAACCATGTCCCTGCACCCTCCTGATTCATCTTTGACCTTGGTACTAGCAAGAGCAACTCCTCCCCATCCGTCAATCAGATATGACTTGCTTGGATTCCCCCCAAACTGTGTGCCTTGGAAGACACTACTAGCTCTCCTAAGGCCCCAGCAAATGCTAAAGCAAAAGCAGACCGCAAAAGCAACTTCTCATACTCAGACGTACATACCGAGTCCAGCTCTAACGCCAACTTTCTCAGGCGAAGTGTGGTGATAGGTTCCCTACCCCATCCCTTCAGAACCTGTCTGACTAGAAATGATCTGGAGTGATCGACATTCCCCAAAGCTTTGTTGAAAAAGGCTACCGCTGACAATCTGCTACCTGCTCCTACTCTGCTGACCCCATCCTGCCTGAAAGCCTCTAACCATTCAAGCACCTGTACCTGTGATGCGTGCTGCACCTGGACACCCATCTTATGACAGAATGCCTCCAATCTTTTCCAATGGCACATGTAAGCTGTCCAAGTCTTCGGCGCCAGCGATGCTCTGATTAAGGGGAGGATGCTTTCCCAACCTTTAACAAAAGAATAGTAGGGCACAATAAACCCTCTTCCACTGCCCTGGGAGCTGCTTTCCTAAACTGCTCCCAATTGAATCAAGAGAGTGCATCCGCAATTACGTTCTGCACTGCCGGGACGTGTTTGGCTATGAAGCAGATGTTGAGCTGCAAGCAGCGGAACACCAGGTGCCTCAAATATGTCACAACCCCTGGTGAGGACGCGGTTAATGGCATACACCACACTCATATTGTCCGTCCAGACCTATTCGCTAGTTGCCTTCCCCAAATCTCTATGGCTACCACGATTGGAAAAAGTTCCAAGTTCAGGTTTTTCACCCAGCCTTCTGCTATCCAGTCTGGGGGCCATGGAGCAGCACTCCACTCCCCTTCCAGGTACGCCCCATACCCAGAGCCACCGGCCGGATACGTAAATAGGTGCAGCATCTGGTTTGAAACTGTCGGATCCCTCCAGAGACAAACTCCATTGAAATGGACCAGAAACCTTTCCCACACATCAAGGTCTTCCCTCACCTCGGATGTTATACTCGCCCACTTCACTTGACCCACTGGCCCTTTTAGCTAGCTCTCCAAATGATGGTTAAATACTATGCCCATTGGGATTGCCTGACCTGCGAAATTAAGAAGGCCGAGCAACGACTGGACCTCCTTAATGGGGACCCTGTTCTCCCTGTGCACCTTCTGCACAAGTTGCAGCATGCAGGACACCTTGTCCTGTGGCAGTCTGCAAACCGCCCGCACCGTGTCTATTGCTATACCCAGAAATGTGAGACAAGTGCAGGGACCTTGCATTTTATCATCTGCAAGCGGCACCCCAAACTTCGCCATCATATCCTGCCTTACCTGCATCAGCAGCTCACACTCAGTGGAACCCGCTTTCCCAACCAACAAAAAATCATCCAGGTAGTGAGCCACCGCCCCACCCCTGGATGCCTTCTGTACTACCCAGTGAAGGAATGAACTGAAGCACTCAAATAGGGAACAGGACAGTGAACACCCCATGGGTAAGCATCTGTCCATGTAATATGACCCCTTTGAACTTCATCCCCATTAGCCTGAAGGCCGACGGGTGTAATGGCAGCAGCCAAAAAGTGGATTCAATGTCCAGCTTTGCCATTAGGGCCCCCGGACCACAAGCCCGTACTATCTCTAATGCATTGTCAAAAGACTGATAGTGCACCGAGCTTAGCTCTGGGTCAATGGCGTCATTGACTGATGCCCCTTTTTGGAATGACAGTAAACTTATTTATACTCCTATTATACAGATAGATAGCATATAGTATAATAAACGAATACTGTTATACCAGACCCCAATAGGGTATATCAGACATTAAATCTTATCTGTAATAGCCCTTATTTCATCAGTCCATATAGATGGTATAGGAACTCCAATGTATCCTAGTCTGGACCTGTGGAGAAACTCTTTTCCCCAATTGCTGGCTGCTCCTTTCCAATACAACTTTAGATGCAAAACAATTTTTTGTGGGAAAATACACAAGAAAAATGGTGCCTCCTAGTGTAATAGAGTTACACCACAATTATCATATGTACTGATAGAATTGTACTCACAATAATGGCAACACCCAATTGTGCTAAGTAGGGCCTACTTGGATCTCTCAGTGTCCCAGCTCACTGATCCTTGGTACTTATGCTCCTCTTGCCGTCCCACCAAGGTTTGGACAAAACTCTGGCTCTCAGTCAAGTTAAAAAAATATGGATTTTATTCAAACACAATGTATAAAAACATAGGGTGTAGCAATCACCTCTATGTGTTAAAATTGTTGCAACGCGTTTCTCAGCTTCCTCGCTGTTTCATCAGGCATATAACTGTAAAATGAGAGCTCTAGAATTTAAGTATATCAACCTCCAATCAATTTACCCTTTGTACATGTAAGATTTAATAACCCTGATCAGATGATCAGCAAACATTGGGGAGGAAGGGTTCCTAAATGCCAAAGTCGGGTTTAAAACTAAATGTAGAGGTAAGATTTAAATTGTACATCTAATCAGATCAACATGATGAGTATTATGCTACACATGTCAAGGAATGAAATCAGTGGTATGTATAAGATCGATTTGACAAACTTATGAAAAGGTAATAATATGTTTTATATTAATGCTGAAATGGTTGATACATGACACAGTATGTAAAGGGTTAATATGAGACTAAGGTAATAACTGCAAACACCTGTCTAAAGGGAGGGTGTACAAAGGGTAAATTTAATTGGAGGTTGATATACTTATATTCTAGAGCTCTCAGTTTACAGTTATATGCCTGATAAAACAGCGAGGAAGCTGAGAAACGCGTTGCAACAATGTTAACACATAGAGGTGATTGTTACACACTATGTTTTTATACATTGTGTTTGAATAAAATCCATATATTTTTAACTTGACTGAGAGACAGAGTTTTGTCCAAACCTTGGTGGGACGGCAAGAGGAGCATAAGTATCAAGGATCAATGAGCTGGGACACTGAGAGATCCCAGTTGGTCCTACTAAGCACAATTGGGTGCTGCCATCATTGTGAGTACAATACTATCAATACATATGATCATTGTGGTGAAACTATATTACACTAGGAGGCGCCCTTTATCTTGTGTGTTTTCCCACAGAAAGCTATTTCTTTGTAGCAGTTATTGATTGGGGTGGGGGAAAAAGATTGATTATTGGAGCAGTCTAATTTACTTTAAGGGACAGGAAAAAACACATTTTTCTTTCATTATTCAAACAGGGCATGCAAATTTAAATATCTTTCCAGTTTACTTTTATTTATTATTTATCTAATTTGTTTCATTCTCTTGTAATCCTTTATTGAAAAGAATATCTGGGTAGGCTCTACAGCAGCAATTCACTACTGGTACAGCGTATCATGACGGACAGACATTGTTAAATCGGCCCCATACTGTTCAACTAGCTTGCTGTAGTGCAATGATGCTTCTTCAACAAACGATGCCAAGAGAATGAAGCCCATGTTATAATAGAACTAAACTGGAAAGAAGTTTACATTTCTATGATCTATCTGAATCATGAATGAAAAAAATAGGGTTTTATGTCCCTTTAAAAGGCAATTAAAGTAATTGTAAATATAATTATCTTTGATGCTGTTTCAAAAACATTTTATTTTGTTAACAACATTTGCATTGTTTTGCAGTCCTTATATATACCCCTCTCAAGTGATGTTTATCTTATCTCCTTTGCTATGGTCAATAAATAAAATGAACTGCTGCACATATCAAGCAATTACTATGCAGCATGTAGGAGAGGGTGAGGATTCCGAATTTCATGCTGTGCACCAGAATTTCCGGGAGCAGAGGAAGAACAACAATTTTCAGATTTAAATTACAGGAAATGGACAAAATAAAACATTAAAGTGCATTGCAAAGTTTTTTTTTTTTCATTCTGTATAATTAAACATTTTATGAAGAATAAAGTTTTGAGTTTAATATATTTGTAATGTGTTAGTATTGGGTACAGCTACGCCCAAATTTCCTGTAAATAAACAAATTGAATATTAACAAAACAACACTTTGCTAATACGGGTATGCAGGATTAAAAGCACTTTCGGCATGCTTATACATTTTAATGGTACCGTAAGTGTTGTTAGGTTAATGCTTCCTCTCCTTTGTGATAATTTCCTTCCTATCCCTGTTCTCGCCATGCCACAGTGATTTTAGTAAATGAAAAGGCTTCCTTAACCTGTACACATACTAATGTCTCCATTGGGAAATGATTGTTATGCTCAAAAGGAAATTTGTCTGTTGTAGTTGAAAAACAGGTCTATAGATGTCACATGCCATTAAAGGGACAGTCTACACTAGAATTGTTATTGTTTTAAAAGATATATAATCCCTTTATTACCCATTCCCCAGTTTTGCATAACCAGCACAGTTATATTAATATACTTTTAAACTCTGTGATTATCTTGTATCTAAGTCTCTGCAAACTGCCCCTTTATTTCAGTTCTTTTGATAGACTTGCAGTTTAGCCAATCAGTGCCTGCTCCCAGATAACTTCACGTGCACGAGCACAGTGTTATCTATATGAAATATGTGAACTAACACTCTCTAGTGGTGAAAAACTGTTAAAATGCATTCTGAAAAGAGGTGGCCTTCAAGGTCTAAGAAATTAGCATATGAACCTCCTAGGTTAAGCTTTTAACTAAGAATACCAAGAGAACAAAGCAAAATTGGTGATAAAAGTAAATTTTAAAATTGTTTAAAATTACATGCTCTATCTGAATCATGAAAGTTTATTTTGGCCTAGACTGTCCCTTTAAGTCATCAAGTCCGCAGTAAAAAAAAATAATGCTGTTAATATATTATAAATTACCTCGCCCCCACTTTTTTTAAATTGTTAATGTTTATTAGTTTATTCGCTCTTTTTATTTTGCAGTTTTCAATCCCTTTTTGAAGTAAGGGGTAAAACATGACTTTTTATGATGTTATCACCACAATATTGATTATCTCCATATGCATTTTTTATTTGAGACTTTTCATATTTTTTTCTAACAGGCCCATTTATCAAGCTCCGTACGGAGCTTGAAGGGCCGTGTTTCTGGCGAGTCTTCAGACTCGCCAGAAACACAACTTATGAAGCAGCGGTCTAAAGACCGCTGCTCCATAACCCTGTCCGCCTGCTCTGAACAGGCGGACAGGAATCGCCGGAAATCAACCCGATCGAATACGATCGGGTTGATTGACAGCTCCCTGCTGACGGCCGATTGGCCGCGAGTCAGCAGGGGGCGGCGTTGCACCAGCAGCTCTTGTGAGCTGCTGGTGCAATGTTAAATGCGGAGAGCGTATTGCTCTCCGCATTTAGCGAGGTCTTGCGGACCTGATCCGCAGTGTCGGATCAGGTCCGCAAGCCCTTTGATAAATGGGCCTGTAAGTGTATTTCTCAACTTCTAACAAAAAGGTGAATGCCTTGTTTTTAAATGACTGACTTTTTTCCTCCATGCATTATTTGCACATGTTCAAATTTGTATATCAAGCAAGACACAAATGTAAACAGCAAAAAAAAAAAAAAAAATGCAGAAAAAAAAAGTTTAAAAAAGAAGCTCAAAAAAGAGGAAGTTCCAGTCAATTGAGAACACAAAGGGAATAAGTACAATGGGGGACACCAAAGGGGACTTTAGATTTTAAGAAATTTGGTGCAAAAATAATTTAAGATGCTCACATATGAACTTATATTTACACAGGGCTAGAACTAAATCTAGAATCTCAATATATTCAAAGCATTGTAATCAATATATTCAAATAAAAGGGTTGGACCCGCAAAAGTGCCGGTGTGAGGCGATATGTCTCCCATAGGATATACTGTGGAGCAGTATTGTTGTCAGCAAAACATCAGCAACATTGTCACTCGTCTGAATTTTCTGCTGGTGGTGGGGGGGAGCATATTTGAAGTGTTTCTACACAGCACAGACAGTGCGCTCACTGAAACCAAATACGGTTTCGATGTAGGAACACTTCAAATAATGCATGTGTGAACTTATTTTTCCTAAACCTACACTACCTGCCTCACCCTGGAAAGTCTTGCCACTGAAAAGGGGGCGAGGCAAACATGGCTGACACCCTACTTATCACCTGCACATAAAAGATTGTGAATATATCGCACTGCTGGCGATGTATCCCTATGAAAGTGCAGGTTACTTCCCTGGAACACCCAGCTATCTCCCACAGACGGCCTACACCTATGTCACATTTTAGCTACACTCCCCTATAATGTCCAGCTATCTCCCACAGACCACCTACACCTTTGTCATGCCTTCCTTATACTCCCCCTGGAATGCCCAGCTAATTCCCACAGTATGCTTACATCATGTCTGCAATCTACTTAACTAATAAAATATAAAAAAACCTCTCTATTATAACTATAGAAGCTATGATGATAAATTTATACACAAGGTTAAAATGATATGCATTGTCCTGAAAAATATTTAATTCTATTGGCTGATTTGAATTTGGATTTGAAAATCAGCCAATAGGAGTGCAAGGGTACCCCTTATATAAGGGGGTACCTCGCATTCAAAATTCAGTGTGTGGTGGGTGACCACATGAGGAAGACGTCATGGACGGAAGATCAGAAGATGGCAAGAAAAGAAGATAAAAAGGTGCATAGGGTGGAAGATGGATGAAGAATTCCCCAGCGGAGGGGTGGCAGAAGATGGAAGAAGATGGCCCACCACTTTCAAAATTAAGATAGAAGAGGACCACCACCTCCATGAAGAGGAGCACCACAGTTGATGATCACATAGGAGCTGGAGTCAAGTTGATAAGTACAAACTTTGTTTTTTTTCCCCTTTGAGGTTTATACAATATAGGATTTTTTTTAGAATACGGCATTCATTTTTTTTATTCTAAAAAAGTGCTTCAATCTCTTTAGGGCAATGCCCTACCAAATGCCATTTCCAGGTCAACCTTTTTTTAGATTAGGTTTTTATTTTAGAATAGTGTTTGTTTTAGGGCAATGTCCTACCAAATGTGGGTGGGGGGTTACTGTATTGTAGAATGGGGTGGTATTTATGTGTAGAAAAAGAGCTGAATTGCTTAAGGGCAATATCCTACAAAGAGTCATTTTAAAGTCTATTGTTATAGAAACTTTAAGTGTTAGTATAGGTTTTTTTATTTTGGGGTGTTTTTTTAAGGGGGCTATAGTTTTATTATAGACATAACTGTGGTTTTTTTTGTAGTGTTGGTTTTTTGCTGTAATGTAAGTTTTTTTTTTAATTTTGTGTAGTAAATGTAATGTTTTTTTATTTTTTGTAACTAAGGGGGTGTTAGTTTAGAGGTGGGAGTTAGGTGTTAGGTAGAAGTAGTGTAGGAGTAGTTTGCATTGGGGGTTGTGGTGGTGGATTAGTTAATAGGTTAGGGGTTTATTGTTTTGGGCTATTGGTTGTTTAGGGGTTAATAGGGTAGAAAGTTTATGGCAGTGGCCTGTTGGCAGTTTAGGGGTTAAGTAGTTTAGGTTTAGTTTGCGGTGGTGGGTTCTGTCAGTTTAGGGGTATATAGGTATATATGTTAGGCTTGTTGTGATAGGTTTAATTCTTTGTGGTCACATGACAGATTTTTAATTCACTCCTCACATCCAGTCTTTGGCCAATTCCTGACATTTACACCTTAAAAACACTTAAAAAAAACAAAATTTATGTTTATCTGATCAATGTCTTTCTGTCTGGATTTGGAGAGTCCATGATGTCATCAGTTACTAGTGGGAATATCACTCCTGACCAGCAGGAGGAGGCAAAGTGTCACTCCCCTACCCACAATCCCCAGTCATTCGACCAAAGGGAAATGGAAAAAGGAATAACACAAAGGTGTAGAGGTGCCTGAGGTTCAGACAAAAAATAACTGTCTTAAATTTAAGGGAGGGGTTGTGGACTCTCCAGAAAGAAAGAAATGTATCAGGTAAGCATACATTTTGTTTTCTTTCCTAAGATATGGAGAGTCCACAACGTCATCAATTACTAGTAGGAACCAATACCCACGCTAGAAGACACAGATGACTAGGGAGGAATAACAAGACAGGCAGACCTAAACAGAAGGCACCACTGCTTGAAGAACCTTTCTCCCAAAAAAAAATCTCAGCCGAGGCAAAAGTATCAAATTTTAAAATTTGGAAAAAGTGTGCAGAAGCTTCATTTTTGAAAGCCCAAGTAGAGAAGACAGCCCTCGTGGAATGAGCTGTAATTCTCTCAGTCTCAATGAATAAAAAATTAATAAAACTTCTCAACTAGAAAGAAAGAGAAGTAGTAATCACTTTCTGACCCTTACACTTACCAGAAAAACAAACAAACAGGGCAGAAGACTTGTGAAAATCCTAAATCGCCTGTAGGTAGAATCTCAGAGCATGCACAACATCCAAGTTATGCAACAGACATTCCTTATGAGAAGAAGGATTAGGACATAGAGAAGGAACCACAAATTCCTGATTAATCTATCCGATTCCTAAACAACTTTTGGAAGAAAACCCAACTTAATACGGAGGAGAGCATTTATTTATTAATTTCTTTCTTTCATTGTGTTACTACCATATTTTCTTAGTACGAAGAACCGCCTTATCCGTATGAAAAATAAGGTAAGGTGAATCATATTGGAAAGCTGAAAACTCTGAGACTCTCCTAGCAGAAGAGATAGCAACAAAAAACAAAACCTTCCAAGATAACAACTTAATATCTATAGAATGCATTGGCTCAAATAGAGCCTGCTGCAAAACTTAAGGAGGAGCAACAGATTTAAACACAGGCCTGATTCTGACCAGAGGCTGACAAAAAGAATGAATATCTGGCCCACCCGCCAGATGCTAGAGTAACAAAATAGATAAAGCAGAAATCTGACCTTTCAGAGAACTGACTGACAAACCTTTCTCCAGACCTTCCTGGAGAAAAGACAAAATTCTAGGAATCCTGACCCTACTCCAAGAGTAGCTCTTAGATTCACACTAATAAAGGCATTAATGTCGTACCTTTTGGTAAATAAACAGGCTTGCGAGTCTGGATCATAGTCTCAATCACCGACTCAGAAAAACCACGCTTAGACAGAACTAAGCGTTCCATCTCCAAGCAGACAGTTTCAGAGAAACGAGATTAGGATGGAAAAATGGACCCTAAACTAGAAGGTCCTTCCTCAGAGAAAACCTCCAAGGTGACAAAGATGACAACTTCACTAGGTCTGCATACCAGATCCTGCGAGGCCATGCAGGAGCTATCAGAAATACCGATGCTCTCTCCTATTTGATACGAGAAATAACTCGTGGAAGGAGCACAAACAGAGGAAACCAGTATGCTAGACCGAAATCCCAAGGAACTGCCAGATCATCTATCAGGGCAGCCTACGGATCTCTCGACCTAGAACCATACCTAAAAAAGTTAGTGATCTGTCGAGACATGATCAGATCCAAATCTAGAACCCCCCATTTGAGGGTTAACCTGGAGAACACCTCCGGATGGAGTGCCCATTCGCCGGGATGAAATTACTGTTTTGCTCAGGGAATCCTCTTCCCAGATGTCCAGTCCTTTAATGTGGAAGGCAGGTAGACAACAATAGCACACCCCCACCCACTGAATAATCCAAACCACCTCCTTCATGGCTAAGGAACTCCGAGTTCCTCCCTGGTAGTTGATGTAAGCCACTGAGGTGATATTGTCCGACTGGAATCCAATAAACTGGGCTAAGGACAAGTGAGGCTAAGCCCTCAGCACATTGTAAATCACTCTCCACTCCAAGATGTTTATGGGGAGAGCAGACTCCTCCCGAGTCCAAAGTCCCTGGCGTCCGTGATCACAATCTCCCAGGAAGGTCTCCAGAAGCATGTGCACTGAGACAAATGCCCACCACGGAAGAGATTCTCTGTCAACTGAGCTTGTTGAAAAAATGGCACCTGAATCAATATGTCATTCAAACAAACAACAGGTATCTCTCTATAGATATCCTAATAGGGGGTGCTATATAGGGATATACAAGGTGTAATTCTAAATGATATTCCTATAAATATACGTATATAAGGGTATATAACGAGGACCAAGAGGGATAAAGGTATACTCATATATTACATAAAACAAAAAACATAGCCCCATGTAAGTGTGATGTACTACTGTACAAGTATATACAACATTTCAATAAACAATTGAAAGACAATAAAATAACAAAGTCTCTATTTGATAAAGTCCCAATGATGAATCCAAATCATGGGAGAGGGGAAGGATCTGTTAAACAGATATACAGTTGTTGTCGGTAGTGTAGATATTTGTCAAAAACAGCCTGCACTCTCCTCACATCAAAATGGTATGACGTCTACAAAGAAGATGGGGAAAAAAAGAGAGGCACTTGTGTGTACCAGTTTAGCAGGTTAAACAGCTTATATTCACCAACACCAGGGTACTCATATTTTAGTGGAGCACTCATACAGTGCTATCAGGCGCAGACTGGGTAATCAACAGCAACCCAGCTTGCTGGACTCTCCACCGTTTGAAGGAACACTTTGACTCTACTATCCTAGAGCTGAAAAAGACTGCCAACAGGTAACCCTCCTTATCTACACGTTTCTCAGCACCCACGCTGTTTCATCAGGCATATAAAATGTGTCACATGCAAATAAGTAGGGTTACCTTTTGCCCTACCTTAGTGTTCCTGTTTTTATTGTTTGAATATATCTTATTTTTAATCTAACACTGGAACCTTTGCTGAATGCCATATTTTTACCACCTTCTAATCATCATCACTGGGACTAGCTCTGCTGTTTGTGGAGGTCTCTGTGTGTCATTTGCTGCTTGCCTGTGAACTGTGGAGCTTCTCCTGTTGGCAGTCTTTACCAGCTCTAAGATAGTAGAGCCAAAGTGTTTCTTCACACGGTGGAGAGTCCAGCAATCTGGGTTACTGTTGATAACCAGTCTGCACCTGATAGCACTGTCTGAGTGCTCCACTAAAATGTGAGTACCCTGGTGTGGGTGAATATAAGCTGTTTAACCTGCTAAACTAGTACACACAAGCGCCTCTCTTTTTTTCCCCATCTTTTTTCCCCATATTCTTTGAATATGTCATCCAAGTAGGGCGCCCCTGCAATTCCCTGAGACCTGATCACTGCCAAGAGAGCCCCCAGAACATTTGAGAAATTTCTGGGAGCTGTGGCAAGGCCGAACGGAAAAGCCACAAACTGAAAGTGTTTGTCTAGCAAGGCGAATCTCAGGAACTGGTGATGATCCCTGTGGATGGGGACATGTGGATACGCATCTTTCAGGTCTATGTTCATCATGAACTGACCATCTTGAACCAAGGTAAAATGGAATGAATGTATTCTATTTTTTGAAGGACGGTACTCTGTTGAATAGAATCGTAGATCCTGTTCCCTTACTAAAACTGGAACTATCACTCCCAGGAAGGAAAGTCCTGAACCCAGTTCAAGAATGCCTCTCTTTTTACCTGGACTACAGATAATCTTGAGAGGTGAAATCTGCCCCTGGGAGAGAAAGTTTTGAATTCTATTTAAAATCTTAAGATACTATCCCAAGGATCTGGGACATCTCGTATCCATATCTAACCCCAGCTCGAGACATACCCAACATGCTGATTTAGACTCAGCTGCGGGTTTCTAAGATGGAAAAAAAATACTTGACATCCTTTAAGACAATTTTTATTGTCTTGTGGTAGAAAAGACCCTTTCCACCAGACCTGGTCCAAATAAGGTCTTACCCTTGAAAGGAAGCGCTTGGACATCCATTGACCAAGATTTTAGCCACAACACTCCACAGGCTAGCATAGTGAAGCCATATATCTTGGCTCCAAGTATAAAAAAAAAACTTGCATGGTAGCATCAGAATAAAGGAATTGGCTACCAAAATTGAATCAGACAAGGCGTTGCACCAATAAGATGCCGCACTTGACACAGAGGCCATACAAACTGCAGGGTACCATTGAAGATCTTGAGTTTAACAAACATCTTCTCAACAGCAGTCACCAGCTTCATGACCATGGAATCCTTAAAAGAGCAGCTATCCTCTATAGGAATCTTAGTTATCTTTGCCAGAGTAGAAATGACTCCTACTTAAGGCACCGTGCACTTTTTAATGGAGTCAGCTACAGGAAACATCTTTTTAAAGACGGGAGATGGGGAGAAAGGTATCCCTGGCTTTCCTGTGAATAATCTCCATTGCATGGCCTGTAAACACTTCCACGGAAGAAGGAACAGCATAGTATATATTAAGTTTACTATACTTCCTAGGGTTCACAACGACAAAAATATCGGAGTCATCCAAAGTAGCCAAAACCTCCTTTAACAATACAGAAGGTGTTCAAGCTTAAATCTGAAGGTTACTTCTTCAGCATCAGATAAAGGAATTATACTGTTCAAATCTGAGATTTCACCCTCAGAAGCTACCAACGTATCCTCCTCATCAGACTTATGAGGGAGGACAACCTGTGTAGCAGCAAATGGAACAGAACCCTTACTATCTGAATCTCTTATCTTCCTCTCGCATTTTCTCTTTAACATTGAAAAAAACAGATAATGCTGCAGATACCGCTGAAGATATCTGGGAAAAAATATCTGCAGGCAAATAAAGAGGAACTGCAGGGCACTGCATGTGATGCCATAGAGGCTTGGGAGGTTTAAATAGAAAACTGTGGCATTGCCTAAACAGCATCATCCTGAGAGACATTGGGTTCAGCGGACAACAAACTATCTCTACACGATAAAGTCGTAGCTAAGCAAGCAGCACAGAATTGCATAGTGTGAACAATTTGTGCCTCAATATATAACAAACATATGGTAAGATTACGAGTTTTGCGGTAAGAGTGGCTCTGTACTAACTTGCAAGTTATATCCACCGCTCACCTCCCTATAGCGCTGCTATTACAGGTTTTCATAAATCCGGCGTTAGCACCAATATGTCAGTGTTGAGCAAAATTGAGCTCCATTACTGCACTCAAATACCAGCGCTGCTTTGAGCTGGTTTTACTCGTGCACGATTTCCCCATAGACATCAATGGGGAGAGCCGGCTAAAAAAAAGCCTAACACCTGCAATAAAGGAGCGTAAATCTCCGTAATGCAGATCCATTGATTCCTATAGAATTCTATCAGCCAATCGGAATTCAAGGGACACCATCTTGGATGACGTCCCTTAAAGGATCCTTCATTCTTTGTTAGCCGTGGAAAGAAGAGGATGCTCCGCACCGGATGTCTTGAAGATGGAGTCGCTCCACGCCGGATGGATGAAGATAGAAGATGCCGTCTGGATGAAGACTTCTGCCGGCTTGGATGAAGACTTCGGCCCGCTTGGATGAAGACTTCTGCCGGCTTCATTGAGGATGGATTTCTGGTATTCAAAAACTGTAAGTGGATCTTCGGGGGTTAGTGTTAGGTTTTTTAAGGGTTTATTGGGTGGGTTTTATTTTTAGATTAGAGTTTAGGGCAATGGGAAGCTTGGGAAGTTTAGTTTTTTTTTAGATAGGATTTTATTTGGGGGGGTTTGGCTGTGTGGGTGGTGGGTTTTACTGTTGGGGGGTTGTTTGTAATTTTTTTTGCAGGTAAAAGAGCTGATTTTTTGGGGAGATTTTTATTTTGATAGGGCTATTAGATTAGGTGTAATTAGTTTAATTATTTGATAATTTCTTTTTTTGTGTGTAATTTAGTGTTTCTTTTGTTTTGTAATTTAGTTAATTGTATTTAATTAATGCAATTTATTTAATTGGAGTGTAAGGTTAGGTGTTAGTGTAAGACAGGTTAGGTTTTATTTTACAGGTAAATTTGTATTTATTTTAGCTAGGTAGCTATTAAATAGTTAATAACTATTTACTAACTAGTCTACCTAGTTAAAATAAATACAAACTTGCCTGTTAAAAATAAAAATAAAACTTAAGCTAGCTACAATATAACTATTAGTTATATTGTAGCTAGCTTAGGGTTTATTTTACAGGAAAGTGTTTAGTTTTAATAGTAATTATTTAGTTAATGATAGTAATATGTATTTAGATTTATTTTAATTATATTAAAGTTAGGGGTGTTAAGGTTAGACTTAGGGTTAGGTTTAGGGGTTAACAACTTTAGTATAGTGGTAGCGATTTTGGGGACAGAAGATTAGGGGTTAATAATATTTAACTAGTGTTTACGATGCGGGAGTGCGGCGGTTTAGGGGTTAATAGGTAGTTTATAGGTGTTAGTGTACTTTTTAGCACATTAGTTATGAGTTTGATGTTACGGCGTTGTAACATAAAAGCCATAACTACTGACTTTCAGTTTACGGTACAGATCTTGACGGTATAGGCTGTAACGCTCACTTTTTGACCGGACAGGCAAACTTGTAATATCGGCGCTGTGGAAGTCCCATTGAAAAAGGACTTTTTAAAAGCTGCAGTAGTTACGTTGCCTTACGGCCAAAAAAGTGTGTGGTACAGATATACCTGGAAGATTCGAAATACCAGTGGTAGTGAAAAGAGCCATAACGATGCTTTTTCACTCATACCGCAAAACTCGTAATCTAGCCAAAAAAAATAACAAAACACAGACAGCTAAATTACGAGTTTTGAGCGATATAGGAAAATTAATGACCACCACAAAAGAGGCGTTATTTCACCTCCCTATAGCGCTGCTATTACAAGTTTGTAAAAAGCAGGCTTATGCTGGCGATATGGTGGCGTTGAGCTCCATACCGCACTGAAATACAAGGGCTGCTTTGACGTGCTCGTGCACAATTTCCCCATAGACATCAATGGGGAGAGCCAGCAATAAGGAAGCCTAACACCTGCAATCACAGAAACAAAAGCTCCGTAACTCAACCCCATTGATGTCTATGGTGAAAGAACACCCTAACATAAAAACCACGTCTAAACACCCCTAATCTGCCGTCCCAGACATCGCTGCAACCTACATAATGTTATTAACCCCTAATCTGCCACCCTTAACATCGTCGCCACCTAAATAAAACTATTAACCCCAATCTGCTGCCCTTAACATCGTCACCACCTACATTACAGTTATTAACCCCTTATCTGCCGCCCCATACATCACCGCCACCTACATTACAGTTATTAAACCCTAATCTGCCACCCCTAAATCTTCGCCACCTACATTACATTTATTAACCCCTAATATGCCGCCCCTAACATTGCCGCCACCTACCTACACTTATTAACCCCTAAACCTAATCTGCTGCCCCCAATGTTGCCACCACTATACTAAAGTTATTAACCCCTAAACCTCTGGCCTCCCACATCAATAACACTACATAAATATATTAACCCCTAAACCTAACCATAACCCTAACGTAACCCTAAGCATAAGTCTAACCCTAACCCTAACACCCCCTAACTTACTGATTGGAATAGTCAATAGAATGCAAGCTCAATCCTATTGGCTGATTGGATCAGCCAATAGGATTAAATCTCAATCCTATTGGCTGATTGGATCAGCCAATAGGATTTTTTCCATTTAAATTCCTATTGGCTGATAGAATTCTATCAAAGTCAATAGGAATGTAAGGGACGCCATCTTGGATGACGTCACCTTAAGTGAGCTTCATTTTCCAGTGACGATCGGAAAAAGAGGATGCTCCGTACCGGATGTCTTGAAGATAGACCTGCTCCACGTCAGATGGATGAAGATAGAAGATGACGCCTGGATGAAGACTTCTGGCCGCTTGGATGAAGACTTCTGCCGGCTTCTATGAGGACTTGTGCCCGCATGGATGAGGACTTCACCGGATGGATGAAGAGTGATGTCTGGTCTTTGAAAACTGTAAGTGGATCGTCAGGGGTTAGTGTTAGTTTTTTTTTAAGAGTTTATTGGGTGAGTTTTATTTTTAACTTAGGGTTTGGGCACCATAAAAGAGCGAAATGCCCTTTTAAGGGGAATGCCTATCCAAATGCCCTTTTCAGGGCAATGGTTAGCTTAGGTTTATTTAGATAGAGTTTAATTTGGGGGGTTTGGTTGGGTGGGTGGTGGGTTTTACTGTTGGGGGAGTGTTTGTAATTTTTATTGCCAGGTAAAAGAGCTGTTATCTTTGGGCCAATGCACTGCAAAAGGCACTTTTAAGGGCTATTGGCAGTTTAGTTTAGGCTAGGGGTTTTATTATTTTGGGGGGGCTTTTTTATTTTGATAGGGCTATTAGATTAGGAGTAATTTTTTTTTTTTTTTATAATTTCATTTTTTATTTTGTGTAATTTAGTTTTTTTTGTAATTTAGATAATTGTATTTGATTAATTTAATTTATTTGATTTGATTGTAATGGTAAGTTTTAGTGTAAGGCAGGTTAGGTTTTATTTTACAGGTAAATTTGTATTTTTTTTTAACTAGGTAGTTATTAAATAGTTAATAACAATTTACTAACTAGTCTACCTAGATAAAATAAATACAAACTTACCTGTGAAATATAAATGAAACTTAAGCTAGCTACAATATAACTATTAGTTATATTGTAGCTCGCTTAGTTTTTTTTACAGGTACTACAGGTAAGTATGTATTTAGTTTTAAATTTAGGTAATAATTATAAGGTTTATTTAGATTTATTTTAATTAGATTTAAGTTAGGGTTACGTTAGGGTTAGGTTTAGGGGTTAATATATTTATGTAGTGATGTGGGAGGCCAGAGGTTATGGGGTTAATAGTTTAATTTAGTAAATTTTGTTGCAGGGGGCTTGTGGTTTAGTGGTTAATAGGTTTATTATAGCGGCGGTGTGGGCGGATGGCAGATTAGGGGTTAATAATGTTTAAGTAGTATTTGCAATGTGAGAGGGTGTCGGTTTAGGGGTTAAAAGGTTTATTATAGTGGCGACGATGTCGGGGAGCGTCGGAAGAGGGGTTAATACATTTTAATAGTGGCGGCGATGTCCGGAGCAGCAGATTAGGGGTTAATCATTTTATTTTAGTATTTGCAATGCGAGAGGACCTTGGTTTTGGGGTTAATAGGTAGTTTATGGTTGTTAGTGTACTTTTTAACACTTTAGTTATGAGTTTTATGCTACAGCTTTGTAACGTAAAACTCATAACTACTGACTTTAGATGGCGGCACGGATCTTGTCAGTATAGGGTGTACTGCTCACTTTTTGGCCACCCAGGCAAACTCGTAATACCAGCGCTATGGAAGTCCCATTGAAAAAGGACTTTTTTAAAAGTGTGGTACTGACGTTGCATGACGGCCAAAAAGGTGTGCGTTACACCCTATACTGACAAGGAGTCATGAAGCATAACAATGCTTTTTTACTCATAACGCCAAACTCGCAATCTACCTGAGAGTCTTACATGTCCTCAGCTCAAAATAAAATGATAAAAATAAAACTTTTTATTTTAATATTTAAATATGTCAAAATGTTATGTACTGTCACTTTAAACAGAACACTGATTAAGCTTCTCTAGTCTGAGAAAAAGACTAGCACTACGCCAGTAAAACAGACAAATAAGCATCACTACACCTCAGCCTGACTGAGCTGTTTAAACCTGATCCAAAAAAAAAATCTTTCAAGAAAACACGGCAGAGCTCTCCTGCCGATCGTATGCTGAAAATTATGATAACAGAGAAGATGCCACTCCACTAGCTGACCAAGTCAGGGACTAAAGCGGAAAAGCGGGTCACGTGACCCTCCAAAGAGAAATTGTGCCACAATACAAGCGCGCACTTCTAACACACTCTACAGATATTGCAGCGTCCTTCCCACCACAATATCACTAATGGCGAAAGACCGTTGGCCCCATAGCATATAGGATTCTCCTAGAGAGCATAGCAGTTCAATAGCCCATCTTGATGAGAAATTTTACATCTAAGGACATAAATCATCACATCAACAACAGTGTTGTAACCTGAATCTCCACAACGTACATTACACCGCTATAACTGTGTGAGACTAGTCCGCTGCCAACTGAGTACCTCAGCAGCGCAGCTAAAATTAAGATTGTACCATAAATCAGTAGCATTGACAAACACTATAAACACAAAGAGTGTCATACAAGCAGCTTGCTTAGCTAAACCCACAATAAAGAAAAAGGTATATACTTTAAAACAAAATAAAATTAATAACCCCTGGTCTCTAGTCACAAAATGAGTGCCTGCTCCCTGTCTGTCAATATCTTTATAAAGGATATATATATTCCATAAAATGTTGCAGCTCAACCTTATTAGGTGCACACAGTCTCCCATACCTAGAAGACAAAAGGCACTTACCAGCAGTCTGGCCGTCCGGCAGGAGGACGGCTTACAAAGTGTGAAAGGACACATACTCCTTACAGAGACCTGTAGAAAAAAAGAAAGAACAGAGTAAACCTACTCTGGCTTTCTATACCATGGGCAGCAAAATGTTAGGAAAATGCAGCAAGGCCCACCTCACAAGTTCCTAACTGCTTTAAAGCCACTTCTACCCTACTGAAGAGATTAACGTGGACTATGGTAAGACCCAAAAATCTTGCTTGTAGCGAAAAAAATCTATTTTTTTCTTCAGACACCAAAACTTCACTTCCTCCATTGATAGAGGCAAAGAGAATGACTCGGGATTGTGGGTAGGGGAGTGAAATTCAACAGCTTTGCTGTGTGCTGGCCAGGAGTAATATTCCCACTAGTAATTGATGATGTCATGGACTCTCCATATCTTAGGAAAGAAATAATTCACTTCCTTACAGACACAACTAAGTTTTTAATCCACTCTCTCATTATTTCCCACCTTAACAATTGCAACTTCATCTCCCTAGCTGCCATCTTTCTCCTTTACAATCCATAATAATTGCTACTGACAGGCTTATCTTCTTTACACATTGCTCCTCATCTGCAGAACCTCTCTGCCAATCCCTTGACTGGCTTCCTCTAGCCTGCAGAATAAAATTAAAAAAAAAACACACTCACTAACATTCAAGGCCCTCATATAACATTGCTCCCCCTATATCTGACCTGGTCTACAGATTCTCTCCCTCCCTTCCTTTTCACTCTACTCATGACCTCCTTCTTTCCTACTCTCTTGTTACCTCCTCACATTCCCATCTACAACACTTCTCCAGAATGGCCCAAATGTTGTGGAACTCTTTATCTCACTCCACAAGTATCTTCCTTTATTTTCAAAGTTGTCAAATTTGACTATATTGTTGAATGATGCATTCCATGTGCTCTAACCTTTTCTTACCACAGTTCCTCTCTTTTGTTTGTCATCCCCTTGAACCCTCTTAGCAAGTAAGGCTACGAGACCAGCTGTCCTGTAGATCACCTTCATGTAAGGTGATTTACATCAGTTGGGATCTCTTGGCAGGGCCCTCTACCCATTTGCTTGGTGTAAATGATACCTTTGCATTTTATGTTTATAGCACTGCAGAATCTGTTGCCACTCTACAAATAAATTATAATGATATGATCCTCAAATGCCAGATTTGGCATTACATTACTCATGTGTTTGCCATAATTTTTACTAAAACATTGTAATCTGCGTGCACAGAGATATGGGCCGGTAGAAACCTGAATTACATGGACCTTCATTTGTTTTTAGATTTAGACAGATATTAGCATTAGGCAACAGACCATTTGGTTTTAATTCACCTGACAGATTTTTATTGATAGATTACAAGTGGAGTGCTAAATATCACTTTCAAGGAAGCAATATTAGCGTTCCACTTTGTAATACCAGCACACGCTAATGTGCACTGGTATTACAAGTTAACAGCATGAGAGCGTGCTTCCATAGGCTCCAATGGGAGCCTTGTTCTGATCCCGTCAGAGATGGCATCAGAACTAAAGCGCAGCAAAGGGGGTAAGTCACGCAATGATTGCAGCATTTATAAATATATATGTATATGCTGATATACATATATATTTATGTGTTAATATATGTATATGTACTGGGAACACACAGTTCCCATAGACTACAATGTAAAGGCACTTTTCAGTGCCGTTTGTTTTCTAACACCCCACTTCCACTAACTTTAATGCCCCTTATAAAGCCCCAAAACTGTCTAGTGCAATATTTTTTTATTTAAAACTAAAATGCCCTCTATTTTGAGGGCATTTGGGGCACTTTTAAAAAATTAACCAGATATCTCTGGTTAATTTTCTGAGCGCTAATTGCTACCGTGAGCTTGCGGTCGCAATAACCAGCCACTTGTAATGGCTAGTTAATTATCGCGCCCCACATTCAGGCAAATTTAGCGCTCCACCTCTAATCTAGTCCTTAAAAAATAAACAGACAAGAAGATCTGTGGCTTCAATTTTTAATATTTTATATATTTCTATTGTCAACTTATCAGCCCAGATGCTTTCCAATTATGCAATCTCCTTGTGACCCATTCAACTTCTTCCTTAGAAATATACTTGTTTAATTCTTTAAATAGTTCAAATAAAACATGAGGTACAGTACTTAGATTTTTTCCCCAGAATTTAACTTTGTTGCTTTATCAAGAGAGGAGTGAATTGTCTTATAATACTCAGGAAAATCTTCTGCTATTTCTTCATTTTCTTTTTTAGATTTCTATTATAATAGGTAAGTATTATTAGATTTCCTTTGTAGCTTAACAATGCTAGCAGGCATTTTACTTCCTATTTCCACTAAACAATTCCCCTTGAAGTTTTACTGGTCACCTACAGCTTTTTTAGTATTGTGGTATAATTTTCTATTCTCTATTGATGAAACAACATATTTAATATAAATTTGTAATATTTTTTGCAGAGTTAATGCGTTCTCTATTTTTATATTGTTTATATTTTTTTTATTTTATAATAATAAGGCTAAGATTTCAACTCTATGGCCACAAGACTTCTATAAATCACAAAAAGAGATGCACCACCCAAGAATTCTTCTTCCATTTAGTCCATATTTATTCTACAAGATGCAAAATCTGCTTATTCCAGAAGAAGCAAAAACCTTCAGATTTCTTTTCTTGGATTTCTTGGATGGTGCATCTCTTTTGTGATTTATAACAGGGGTAAGCCAGGAGTACTTGTCACCTGGGTGCAAAGATATTTTGCCTCCTTAAATGTGACAAGCAATTTGACAAATACCCCTTACATAAACAGGAGTATTTTATTTGGTTAAATAAAGTAGAAGGGGGATATATAGTGAGACGCATACAATGTGACAAGATTTGCAAGTGGCACAATTTTTAACATTTAGAGTGTATAACCTTGTTATAGCATAGTAAACCAAGAAACTATATCAAGTTGAAATATAGGGGCCCATTTATCAAGCTCTGAATGGAGCTTGTGGGCCCGTGTTTCTGGCGAGTCTTCAGACTCGCCAGAAACAGCAGTTATGAAGCAGCGGACTAAAGACCGCTGCTCCATAACCCTGTCCACCTGCTCTGAGCAGGCGGACAGGAATCGCGGGAATCTTGTGAGCTGCTGGTGCAATGCTGAATATGGAGAGCGCATTGACCTTTGATTAATTGGCCCCATAGGGGCAGAATTATCAAGCACCGAATGGAGCTTGATGCCCCTGTTTCCGCGCAAGCTTTCAGGCTCGCCGGGAATAGCAGTTATGAAACAGCGGTCTAAAGAGTGCTGCTCCATAACTTGTCCGCCTGCTCTGAGGCTACTAACATCAATCGTATCATGTCAATCCGCACTTTAATAAATTGGGCCCAAAAATTAAACAATAGCATATCTTTCTTGGAAGGTGCTGGGATTGGGAGGATCGATGTAGAGCCAGAGAGATGGGGGTTGTAGTCACTTTGGCAGGTTGCAGAACTGATTGGTCAGTTGGCAGAGCTGGACTTGAAATGGGCAATACCAGGCTGGGCTGGTTGTCCCCATTTTCAAATTTATATTTATGAGGTAAGGAAACCTGCATAAGGGACAGCAACATGTGAGAGAGTTACATGCATTCAAATACTGCTTTGGGGGGGCGGAGCCAACAGCTGGAGCAACAAGTCGCATCTATGGAGAGCTCCTGGCTCTAACATAACTCTTAATGGCTTATTTCACTGATCATGCCTTATAATATTTATTTTAACGCATACCATTAGATATATCAAGATATCCGGTTGGAAATTGGACAGTTTAAGCATTCTAAACGGACTTCATATGCTCATCAGCTCAACGACATAGAGACTGCCATTGCATGAAAGACCGCCCTTGTGATTGGTTGGAACAGTGTTGTAACAGCATTCCTGGGAGCTTAGACCACAAAGGAGACAGTCAATACTGTGTTATAGATTCTTCCACAGCAACTAATTGCCGCTGAATATTCATATAATGGTGAATGCGGTATATATCATCAGGGAGATCAGCTGCCTCCTAGATGATTATAGAGCCATGTTCGAGCACACATTAAAGATGGCGCTACAACTTACTACAGCAAGCACTGCAGAGCAAGTTTTCTCTACCGACAGCACTTTGGAGCCACATCGCTTAACAACAAACCTAAACAGGAGCAAGAAGGCACCAGAACTTGCTTCTATATTACCCACAATAGAGATTGGAGAACTTACCAATACGAGTGCTGCTATAAACAACATTACTCCTTTGGTGATCATTGAAAACGACATTGCAGGGACCCGACCAGCCTCTATAACGACAGACCAGGCAACTAGGGGGGTCTGCCCAGGAATGATTCCCTGAACAGTTCTCCCACGATCTAGAAGAAACATGGTCACAAATGGAACACCCCGCATTGAACTCGCTATTTTTAGTACTCTCCCACATACAGAATCATTGTCACCTAGTTGGGACACTGGTGATTCACACCAGTCAGCCCAACGATTATGCCCAGCCTTGCGTTCTGGTGTGGGGTAAAAGATTTCTTTTATTGGAACACTGCATTACTGCATTGTCACTTAACCAGTTTAAAACCTGTCAGTGGGGCTGTGTATAAATCTAGAAATTAGAAAACCTACCATAGTAGGACAAGCTTGACCTATTTGTGTTTAGTGTTTTATCGCAGACTCATACCTTTATGATAGCCATTGACTTGATGCTATAGCTTACAACCTCCTTAGGCTGTTTAATCCTATTTTGTTTGCATGATTCAGTTTGTTTGTTTATATTGTTGCCAATATTCTAAAATACAAAATGAGGTTCATCTATCCTTCTTTCTGTTATATTTAGATAAGTTTATAAGTATTATGAGTGAAATAAGTGTTATCTATCACACTCTATCTATCAATGCTCAAGTTTGCTAAGAAAGGTATCAGCTACAAGTGTTTCCCTTAGGGGACGCCTCTACAGTTCAGCATAAAATATGTTTTGTAGTATCTCCCTTGGCTCAGCTGACCGCTTAACAATTTTTATATATGCTTGTCTGCTATACATATCTATTGCTTTACTCAACCTACACAGAAAATAGACACAAATGACTAAAATGATGCTTGACCTAGTGTCCCTAAGTATATACTCAAATAACGCTTTTGTTTTTGAATGTGCCTAGGGGCTTGGATGTCTGCGGCCAAGACGTCTGAGCCTTTCCACTTTTTCATGTATTGATATAAAATGTAGATTACATACATTGGGGACTCCATAATCACCTAGGTAATACTAGCATTTAATACTTTTTTATGTGTTTATACCTTTACAAAATAATTCCAGATATCTGATTACTACTAAAGTTTGATATGTTATAGTAGAAGCCTTGAAAGTATAGGAGAGGAACAGACAGCGCACATGTGTTCGATTCTCCATTCAACCTGATGGCATGGCCATCGTTATAATGTGACGCGCAGCTTTACTTCGAAGTATTAGATATGCTTTTAGTGCAGGCCGGTCGTACACTACTGTTATTATTTATGGTCTCCTTACCCATAATATTTTAAATGATCTACATAAATAACGTTAAATGTATGAGTTTGGATCTTATGCTCCACTATGCCAAGTATAACATCAGCCTAGTATGTAATTAGCTCATTTTTCCTTACCCAATAGTAACGTATTTATTTATGAGCCTTTTTGCTTGGTTATGTAGCTTTGCGATATTGAAGTTTGTTTACTCTGAGCCATAATTCAACAGCTTACCCTGTTTCTTTTATGGAGGCACGATTTTTTTTTGGTTTTTTTTTTAGTACATGTTGCTTATCACACACTAACCACCTCCTCCCCCCCCCCCACATAATAAACCTCTTAGTTTAGGAGGGTTAACTAGGTGGTTTATCTTGTCTATACCGCACCCTAACTACTCTTTTTATAGTATCTCATGTTGCACAACATAATGCAGACACTACTTTCCCTACCTAGCTCAACAAGACTGATTATCATTACCTACAAGCTAAGTTAAAGCTCTTTAATTCAATACTTTATATTTAAATGTATCCTTTAAGTGCATATGTCAGGTTTCTTTTCTGAAAGATAATGCTCATGTTTTATTTTATTTTCTTTTTTAAACAAAAATGAGGATTGTCCACAAGAATGTAGAAACTTACCCAAATATGCCTTGAATATTTGAATATTTATTTTGCTACTCAATCTGTCCTGTAATGTGCATTTACTTTTTCATCAATAAAATATTTAAGAAAAATAAATAAATACTGCTTTAGCCTTTATTACACACCTCCTGTAGAGTACAGTCTTCGTTTGTGCTTGATTGATAAGCAGCTAAGTGCAGGGCTCTCATAATCAATGCAAGCCTAAGAAAGCTTTTTAATTCATAGTTTTAGCCATTTTGTGTAACCACTATGCGGCTTGTAAGAGGACCTCTGGATAGTAATATATAAATGCATTATAATTTACATTATTTACAATCAGAAAGCTTTAGTTTGTTTCAGTAAGGACCAGATTTAACCATCAACATGTCAGTTGATTTAGCCAAGAGCAGCATTGCAACTGCCCCCAAAAAACAGCTATTAATTTCTTTGGTACCCACTAAAAAATTATGTGGGGCCAGTTATCTATTTTTTTACCTTGCCTTTGATCTGCAATGTATTACTATTTAGTATATTGTTTTAAATTGTATGAGTTATTCTGTACTGAATGTTGGTGGGAAGAGAGAGTTGTGACGGAACAGACACTTGATGGCTAGAGGGGTATTACAGTTGGAGGGGTCATGTAGGGAGGGTCCTTTAGGTGTTAGGGGTGAAGAGCGGGGATCATAAGATAATAGTGTGGGGGGAGAATATGCAATGGGGCTGCAGTTGTGAGAAGCCATCACCACCCACCACCACCTCATCAAAACCACAAAGAAAACCGCTATCCTAGACAGAATCCACGCCAAAACCCACAACAGCAAAGAGCTGTTCACAGTCATCAAGGAATTCTCCAAACCCAACAGTGATACTAATGACATCCCACCCTCCCAGGACCTCTGCGACAACATCGCTACTTACTTCCACCTCAAGATAATCAACATCTACGACAGCCTTGAGCTCCAGAACTCACCACTCACCGCCGACCCACCGACCACCACCTCACCCAAACCCACCAACCGCCACCTTCTACGCACTACCTGGAGCCCCCTCACCACGAAGGACACACTCAGAATCATGAAATCTATCCACTCCGGAGCACCCTCAGACCCATGCCCGCACCACATATTCAACAAAGTGGGTTTACCATTGCCCACGAACTCTGCCTCACCATAAACTGCTCCATCAAAACTGGCAACTTCCCAGAAGACTGGAAGCATGCAGAGCTGAAACCGCTGCTGAAGAAACCCACAGCTGACCCCATAGATCCTAAAAACTACCGCCCCATCTCTCTTCTCCCCTTTCCAGCCAAAGTAATCGAGAAGGCCATCAACGCACAACTTGTTGACCACATCGAGACCAACCACATCTTCGACCCCTCCCAATCCGGTTTCAGGAGCAATCACAGCACCGAGGCCGCCCTCCTCGCTGCCACAGATGACATCCGCACCCTGCTCGACCAAGGAGAGACTGCTGCGCTCATTCTTCTAGACCTCTCAGCCGCATTCAAAACTGTAGCCCACAGCACCCTCCTGACGCGCCTACATGATGCTGGCATCCACAATAAGGCCCTGGAATGGATCAGCTCCTTCCTCAGCAGCAGAACCCAGAAAGTCAGACTCCCATCCTTCTCCTCCAATCCCACAGCAATCAGCTGTGGCGTACCCCAAGGCTCTTCTCTTAGCCCCACCCTCTTCAACATCTACATGGCCCCCCTCGCCGCCATTGTCCGACAACACAACCTCAACATCGTCTCCTATGCCGACGATACACAGTTAATCATCTCACTCACCCGAGACCCCGCCACCGCCAAGAAAAATGTCCACGAAGGACTTACAGCAATCGCCACCTGGATGAACAACAACTGTCTCAAACTCAACACTGACAAGACTGAAGTCCTCCTCCTCGGACCCACCAAATCTGCATGGGATGACTCCTGGTGGCCCACAGCCCTCGGACACCCTCCAACTCCAACACACCACGCACGAAATCTAGGCGTCATCACTTTCCATGGACCACCAAGTCAACGCCATCTCTTCGACTTGTTTTCACATACTCCACCTACTGCAAAAAATCTTCAAGTGGATCCCCACTGAAACTAGAAAATCTGTCACCCATGCCCTCATCAGTAGTCGACTGGACTACGGCAATGCACTCTACGCCGAGTCCACCATCAAGCTCCAGAAACGACTCCAACGCATCCAGAACACCTCGGCCAGACTCATCCTCGACATCCCTCACCAAAACCACATCACCGAACACCTAAGGAACCTACACTGGCTCCCCGTCAACAAGAGAATCACCTTCAAGCTCCTAACCCATGCATTCAAGGCCCTCCACAACATCGGTCCTGAATACATCAAACACCGTGTCAATTTCTACACCCCCTCCAGACAATTCCGCTCTGCCGACCAAGCACTCGCAGTCATCCCCCGCATCAAGAAAAAAACAGCTGGAGGAAAATCCTTCTCCTATATGGCAGCAAGGTCATGGAACTCCCTCCCGCTGCACCTCAGACAATCCACCTCCCTTACAAACTTCAGGAAGGACCTCAAGACCTGGCTCTTTGAATTAATCGTCTTCCCTTAGCCCCCCTCCCCCCCCCCCATAGCGCCTTGAGACCCTCACAGGTGATTAGTTTGCGCTTTACAAGTACCCAATAGATAGATAGATAGATAGATAGATAGATAGATAGATAGAGCCTGAGCATGTTAGGATAAAGTACAGATGAGGACTGGGAAAGTTAATTGCAGTGTGGAGGGGATTCTTGGTAAGGGAAAATCAACTCAAGGACATAAATGGAGGTGTCAGAAGCTCTTTTGCAACTGATTATTTTTAGCTGATATTTATTAGTGTTATACAAAATGCATATTGTTACCAAGACCTTGACAATAAAAGGATCATCAGTGCCACAAGCAATGACCCTTTTTGTCTTGCAATCCATGTTCCCAGGGATGTTTATTTTATTTTTATTTTAAATGGGCTGTCCCGACTAATAGAGATGCACTAGGAAACATTAGGGATTCCTGATCAAAAATCTGCCCACATCGCCAGTGAGCTAAGATCTCAGGACTATGGAGGGGACATGCATTCAAAGCTAGTTTACACAACAAAGTATGTCAGTTTACTAAAACTACAATTGCAAAACTTTCATTGGCAAGACAGGTATGTATGAAAAGTTACATCTAAGATGGAGGATAGTTCTTGTAAAATTGTAAACTCCTGGTGATGTTTCCCCATTAAAAGACAGGTTACTTCAATAGAATACCTATATATTCACTATTTATTTGATCATCATTGTAAATAAAGAACAATAAGAAACTTATAGAAGCTGGGGGTATGTGGGTATATTGTACATGTGTATGCAGTACACATTATGCAGATACTTTTCTATTATACACTATAGAAAAATAATTTTTAAAATAGAACATGTTTTGCATAATGCATTTGCAATATTAGAAAAGTATCAAAGTAAGTTTATATACTACTGAAAGGATTTACTTCTAATATTGCGGCTACACTTTAAAAAATGCTTTATTATTAATATAGAACAAGTGTGGTACAATGCAGTTGTGATACAACAGTACAGTGAAAACTTATAGTGGCTATTCAAACACAATATTAAAAAAGCCGCCAATTAAAAAAACAAACACATTTTGCAAAGCTGAAAAAACATACTTTTGTAAAACAAAAATGCCACTACTACTGTCTTCTATGGGATATTAATTTCCCAAACACAAAATCTTCATCCTAAAAAGTTAAAAACTCATTTGTTTAAATAACAAACAGCTATATTACAAGTTATGGTGTAATGGCTGCTCGCAATGAGCGTGTTCGTTATTTTCATTGCGCAATTTTTATAACATCAGGATTACAAGTCTGAAAAGAACCTATTTATGCATCGCGGTAATACGAGTACAGCATTTATTTCCCTAGCGGAATCACAGACGCGTAATGGAATCTCCCATAGAGATCAATGCAAAATGAAGAATACACAGATTTTTTCTTCTAACACTTGATATCACGAGAACTACACACTGCTCTGTCATATCACGCATACAACATCATGGACACAAACTAAAATCAGATCGAATGGACAAACAACAATCGCTCACGCAACATAGCACATACGCATTCAACATTCACAATCCTTTATAACTAATACTACACATTTACACTAAACGAGGATAAGGAAAATACGTTGATATCTGGATCACGGAACAAAACAACATGAAAAATGAATTGCACACTGATACACAAACAAAACATTTGCATTGACGATTACAAAACATTATTACAAAATAAACATTTACAACACTTAACTAATACGATACGAACAGAAATCACCATTTAGATTTTGGGATACTAAATTAGGAGAATGTGATTCCAAACGATCACTATGACATCATCGCATTGTACACATTCCACAAATACATATGTGCATTTACAAACTCCATATGAGCATGCGCAAATTAAAACAACTAATACACATTGCACTCATCACTAAAGCACACCTGCACCTCCTTTACTTTGCAAATCGGTACATCATTAACCATTTACATAGGGTATATAAGCACGCTAGAAACATGACTTCTTTGACTGTATTGCTTTTTCAAAACAGGTGCAGGTCTAGGCGTTGGAGGTTTCAGAGAGTTAGCGAGTTAGTTAGTGAGAGAGAGAGAGTTAGTGAGTGAGAGTTAGTTAGTTAGTGAGAGAGAGTTAGTGAGTGAGAGTTAGTTAGTGAGCGAGTGAGAGTTAGTTAGTGAGAGAAAGTGAGTTAGTTAGTGACAGTCTGACAGACAGAGAGTTAGTGAGTGAGAGTTAGTTAGTGAGAGAGAGTGAGTTAGTGACAGACAGAGAGTTAGTGAGTGACAGTTAGTTAGTGAGAGAGAGTGAGACTGAGAGTTAGTGACAGACAGAGTTAGTGAGTGAGAGAGTGTGAGAGTTTGTCCGGGTGAGTGTGCGAGTGCTGTTTTTTGGTACATTACATAAACACATTTACACGCAAACACATTTCATACATACATACGCATATCAGTAGCACTACATACACTCCATACCCCATTCTCTTTAATCCCATACCCATCCCATAGTTTGAATTTGGTTGATTTACACCAACTTATTGTTTACATACCCTCATTTAATCCTTTTTTTTTATATATGTTTGTCTGTTAATTAATACCCCTTACCTTATTTTTTTAAGACCATTCACAGTTTGAGAACTTTATACTTTTAGTTCATTATTTTGATCCCCTTTCATTTGGGCACTTTCACATTTTGAACGAGTATGGTGGGAAGGAGGGCTAGGGGAGAGCCGAGGCAGGAGATCAGCGAGGAGCTCTTACAGCTTATTACGCAGCAGGTTAGGGAGCAGGTTAGGGAGGAAGATAGGGAGCAAGTTATGCAGGAGAGAGGGACAGGGAGGGGGAGAGGAAGGGGGAGAGGAACGGGGAGAGGAACTAGAAAGGAAGGGGGAAAGGAAGGGGAGGGTGGACCCAGCCACTTTGTTGAAGATGAACAAGTGGCTTGGCCCAGTGGTATAGGGCAGGAGCACAGACAGGGGGGCAATACAGTCCGGACAACATAGGCTCACCTCACAGGGGAAGCCCAGGCAGAGGGAGGAGAGGTATACCATGGAGGAAAAGGAGGTCCTCATAGCAGCCTATATGGAGAGGGCTAGGAGGCTGCAGGCATCGAAGGCCACCCCTTCAGAGAAGAAAAAGTTGTGTCTGGAGATCACAAATGCTGTCAATGCAGTGGGGGAGTGCAGGAGGGATGTCAAATCAACACAGCACTGCTACCAGGACTGCAGAAGTGAACTCAAGAAGAAGATGTCAAGGGAGAATGCATACCATGCAGGGACCGGTGGCGGCCCGGAGCAGACATTTGTCTACAACTGCTGGAAGGACATGTTGCGTCTCAACATCTCCGATGTGGCCGTAGTCAGTATCGAAGGAGGAATTAATACCGGGAACCTGCCCCTCTCATCTGCTGGTAAGCTCATTTAATAATCTCTTTACATCCACCTCATAGCCCATTCACACTCAAAAGAAATTAGGGATATGACTAATGCAATTACGTTTTTTTAAACATTATTACGGAAACGCATTCAGAATTACCTTGAGAAAGTTGGATTGGAAGAAAAGCCATCACATTTAGTATTTAGTCTACAGATTAGGTGTGCATTTAAAAAGATTTAAGACGCATGCAAAAATACATTCATATTGACCATCTAGATAGCCGAAAGACAGGTTTGCAAATACGTAAATCGTATTGCTTGAATTTGGTTACAATTGAATTATGAAGGCAGCCTCATTAATACACTTTCAAATATAATATTTGCATCTTTATGTGGAACTATGCTAATAGTAATATCACAATTTCTTTCATTTTCAAATATACAGAGTCTGAGGCCGGGGATGAGGAAACACAACACCAACAGGCTCCTCCTTCACCCAGGCATGAGAGTGGTGCAGAAGGTGACATGCCACCTAGGGAAAAATGGAAGATATCACTGCACCTTCCCCTCCGAAGAAGCCCCCCATGCAGAAGAGATCCCTGCAGCAGCCCCCCATGCAGCACCAGCCCCCCATGCAGCACCAGCCCCCCGTGCATTAGTCTGCCGGGCACCAGCAGCCCACCGTGCACAAGATCCTCCTGAGTAGAACATCCCCCCAGAGGTACCAGAGGTGGAGCTGATGAAGGCCTTCCTGATAGAAATGCAGAGCTCCCGGAGGGAACAACAGGAATACCGACAGTTCATGACAAATGCAATGAACTGGCTGCTCGAATGACAAAATAATATCTTGCAGGTTCTCCGGGAGGTGGCAGGCAGACTAGGAAGGGGAAGACCCTCAGCTCCTGGACCCTCAGATCCTGAACCCTCAGCTCCTGGACCATCTGCTCCTGGGCCTCCTCCATCTCCTCCTCTGCTTGGTGAATCCTCAACCACTCATACTACTCCTCCTCCCCTTCTTCCACAACCATCTCTCCAAGGAGGGCACGTCAGAGTGGCCATTTGCCCTCCCCAGAGCCTCCGTCTCATGGGAGGAAGGGAAGGAGGAAGAAGTAATTATGTGTATATATATTTTTTTTTTGTTATTTAATGTAAAGGATAGGTATGTGATGATGTTGTCTTCTTACACTTGTGGAGCACACGCTGCATTGAATAGGCTTCTATGGGACTGGGTCCATGGAGGCAGATTGTTTTGCAGAGTGTGTTTTACAAGTGTTTTGAGACAACATCATCACATGCTGTCCTTATTGATTAGTTTTTGTGATGTGATGTCCAAATTGTTCTCCTAATACAAAGCAATGACGATTACAATTATACATGAAGGAATATCACTATGTTGATGCCAACAACACAGCTTAAAGGGACAGTCAACACTTGAATAATTGTTGGTTAAAAATAAATATAATTCCTTTATTACCCATTATCAACACTGTAATAGAAATACACGTTTTTACCTCTATGATTACCTTTTATCTATGCCTCTGCAAACTGACCCCTTATTACAGTTCTTTTGACAGACCTGCATTAGGGGTTAATAAGTGTAGGTAGGTGGTGACAACATTGGGGCGGCAGAGTAGGGGTTAATAAATAAAAAGTAGGTGTTGGCGATATTGGGGGCAGCAGATTAGGGGTTCATAGGGATAATGTAGGTGGCAGCGGTGTCAGGAGCGGCAGATTAGGGGTTAATAATATAATGTAGGTGTCGGAGATGTTGGGCGGCAGATTAGGGGTTAATAAGTGTAAGATTAGGGGTGTTTAGACTCGAGGTTCATGTTAGGGTGTTTGGTGTAGACATAAATGTATTTTCCCCATAGGAATCAATGGGGCTGCGTTAGAAGCTGAACGCTGATTTTTTGCAGGTGTTTGGTTTTTTTTCAGCCGATTCTGCCCCATTGATTCCTATGGGGAAATCATGCACGAGCACGTTTAGCCAGCTTACCGCTACTGTAAGCAACCTGGTATTGAGGTGAGATGTGGAGCTAAATTTTGCTCTACGCTCACTTTTTTGCGGATAACGCCGGGTTTAGAAAACCTGTGATACCAGCGTTGTCTTAAGTGAGCGGTGAGAAAAAACTGCTCGTTAGCAACGCACCCCTGTTACCGCAAAACTCGTAATCTCGGTGATAGTATGTCAAGATATTTATTTAAAAAAAATAACAATAAATCTATATTCGTTTTGGAATTCATCAAAAATTAAAATCTGTAAGAGAAAAAAAATATATTAGAATCTGAAATCAATTATATTATTTAATGAACACATGAATAAACAAATGTTCGTTAAATCTATTAATTGTAAATTCATCTTCTGTCTATGCTCTAACATGTATTGTTTGTTTTGAGATTAAAGCCAGGTTCAGACTGGTGATCTATATCTATCTATACATAATTTTAAATTAATCACATTAAATTGTCTAATCAAGAGTTGACTTACATATTAACATTTAAAATTAGACAAAATAATGCCTAATATCCAATTTTGTTAATAAATTCCTAATTATTCAATTGCATGAGGGACATAAATTAATGTAATATTTCCTGTCCCTTCAAAAAGTAATATACCTAAATGTCAACTAGGAAATGTATCCCTTTATCTGTCTGATTGATCACAATCTGAGTCCTCTCTAGCACAAAGTAGGGGGAATGTATATTAAATAAATGTCTTAAAAAAATAGGACATGGTTAAAATTGTCAGACACATTCAATATATTATAAACTATTTTCACATTATTCCTCCTATGATTCTTAATAGCATGCATTGTGCAAACTAACCTGGATATATGGTCTTCAAAAGTCGATTCAATTCAAAATATCAGTTTATCTTCATTATGTGTTATATTCATCACTTTCCAAATAGAGGATTGTGAAATAACATCTAAAAGAAAAGAGGAAACATAAGTGTTTGCCATAGGATGTATGCTGCACCCCCAGTCTTGTTCCATAGAATTGTGTCGACTTACCATGTGAACGTGTCTTTGTATGTTTTTCAAAGTCAGCACAGTTAAAAGACAATGCCACAGACAGGATCACATAGGTATTCTTAACTTTCAGTCTGTAGATGAAGTCAATCTCCCTAATGCAAAATAAAGTGTAAATAAAATCTCTAATAAAATGGTACATAGTTCTGCATCCCTCCCCTACCTACCTATTTCCTAAAATGTTTATAGCAATAGCTTACCAAGCGTATGTAGCCTCTTGTGTTCTGTTCTAACAATACATTGTGAAGCTGACTCACATACATTGTCCATACTTAACCTCTGATGTATGACTTTGTCAATTATAATGTACTTCAGAATATCCCTTTATATGCTATCTGTGGCATTTATCCTTTCAGAATATCTAAAATCTAATAATGTCTAAAATAAATACTAAATGTAAACTAATAGTATGCCATATGATGGATCATTGTGCAAAATCCCTCCCCCCCAGTCTCGGTCCATACATTGAGGCAGAATTATCAAGCCGTCAACTATGCTGCATTTGTTGGCACCAATACGCTCGCCTAACATCGCCTAACATTGCGGCCGGGGACCTGAATACGCTCTCCTTATTTATAAAAAAAGCTGTCAAAAAGCCGCGCACCAAGTACGGGGCGATGAGCAGTGGACTGTTGTTAACAACAAGTCATCGATCTTGCTGCTATTCCGCTTTTTCTCAACTTTATTTATATCCTGTCACTAATCACCGCCACTATACTAAAATGTTTAACCCCTATTCCGCCGCTCCCGGACCCCGTCGCTACTTAATATAAGTATTAACCCCTATCCCGCCGCTCCCGGACCCCGCCGCAACTAAATAAAAGTATTAACCCCTATCCCGCCGCTCCCGGACCCCGCCGCAACTTTAATAAAGCTATTAACCATTATCCCGCTGCTCCTGGACCCAACCGCCAATAAATAAATGTATTAACCCCTAAACCCCTGGCCTCCCACATCACTACCACTTACTAAACATATTAACCCCTAAACCGCCAGCCCCCCACATCGCCATAAACTAAATTAATCTATTAACCCCTAAACCTAACAACCAGCTAACTTTACATTATAATTACCTCATCCCTATCTTATAATAAATTTAAACTTACCTGTAGAATTAAAATAAACTATTTTAAACTATTAATTAACCTACCCTAACTATTATACTAAAATTACATTAAACTATATTAAACTATTAATTAACCTACCCTAACTATTATACTAAAATTACATTAAACTAACAATTAAATTAACTATATTACATTTTTAAAAACATAACCCTACTCAAATTTTTTTAAATCTACAATTAAAAATTACTAAGTTACAAAAAAATAACAACTAAGTTACAAAAAATAAAATACACAAACGGCTAGATTACGAGTTGTGCATTAGGGTAAAAAAGCAGCGTTAACAGGTCCTAACGCTGCTTTTTTACTACCGCTGGTATTACGAGTCTTGCAGGTTTAGGGACACCGCACACTTTTTTGGCCTTACCGCAAAATGACTTACGTAAACTTCGTAAACCCTTTTCTCTATGGGACTTCCATAGCCGGTATTACGAGTCTGTCCTGGGAGGCCAAAAAGTGAGCGGTACACCCTACCCCGTCAAGAGTCCTAACGCATTTAAAAGTCAGTAGCTAAGAGTTTTATGGTACAACGCCGTAACATAAAACTCATAACTAAAGTGCTAAAAAGTACACTAACACCCATAAACTACCTATTAACCCCTAAACCAAGGCCCTCCCGTATCGCAAACACTAAAATAAAAATTTGAACCCCTAATCTGCCGCTCCGGACATCGCCGCAACTATAATAAACATATTAACCCCTAAACCACCGCACTCCCGCCTCACAAACACTAGTTAAATATTATTAACCCCTAATCTGCCATCCCTAACATCGCCACCACCTACCTACATTTATTAACCCCTAATCTGCCACCCCCAACGTCGCCGCCACTATACTAAATGTATTAACCCCTAAACCTAAGTCTAACCCTAACACCCCTAACTTAAATATAATTACAATAAATCTAAATAAAAATTAATATTATTACCTAAATAATTCCTATTTAAAACTAAATACTTACCTATAAAACAAACCCTAAGCTAGCTACAATATAACTAATAGTTACATTGTAGCTAGCTTAGGGTTTATTTTTATTTTACAGGCAAGTTTGAATTTATTTTAACTAGGTAGAATAGTTATTAAATAGTTATTAACTATTTAATAACTACCTAGCTAATATAAATACAAAAGTACCTGTAAAATAAAACCTAACCTAAGTTACAATAACACCTAACACTACACTATAATTAAATAAATTAACTAAATTAACAAAAATTCAATAAATTAAATTAAATTACCTAAAGTACAAAAAAAACCCCACTAAATTACAGAAAATAATAAACAAATTACAAGATATTTAAACTAATTACACATAATCTAATAGCCCTATCAAAATAAAAAAACTCCCCCAAAATAAAAAAAAACCTAGCCTAAACTAAACTATCAATAGCCCTTAAAAGGGCCTTTTGCGGGGCATTACCCCAAAGTAATCAGCTCTTTTACCTGTAAAAAAAATACAAACAACCCCCCATCAGTAAAACCCACCACCCACACAACCAACCCCCCAAATAAAATACTATCTAAAAAAACCTAAGCTCCCCATTGCCCTGAAAAGGGAATTTGGATGGGCATTGCTCTTAAAAGGGCATTTAGCTCTTTTGCAGCCCAAACCCTAATCTAAAAAATAAAACCCACCCAATACGCCCTTAAAAAAACCTAACACTAACCCCCTGAAGATCGACTTACTGTTCTGAAGACCCGACATCCATCCTCAAGGAAGCGGCAGAAGTCTTCATCCAACCGGGCCGAAGTCCTCAATGAAGCCGGGAGAAGTCTTCATCCAAGCCTGGCGAAGTGGTCCTCCAGACGGGCAGAAGTCTTCATCCAGGCGGCATCTTCTATCTTCATCCATCCGACGCGGAGCGGGTCCATCTTCAAGACATCCGGCGTGGAGCATCCTCTTCAAACGACGGCTTCTTACTGAATGACGGTTCCTTTAAGTGACGTCATCCAAGATGGCGTCCTTAGATTCCGATTGGCTTAAACGTCACTTAAAGGAACCGTCATTCAGTAAGAAGCCGTCATTTGAAGATGGACCCGCTCTGCGTCGGATGGATGAAGATAGAAGATGCCATCTGGATGAAGACTTCTGCCCGTCTGGAGGACCACTTCTGCTGCTTCCTTGAGGGTCCGGTCTTCAGAACAGTAAGTCGATCATCAGGGGGTTAGTGTTAGGTTAGGTTTTTTTATGGGTGTATTAGGTGGGTTTTAGTTTTTTAGATTAGAGTTTGGGCTGCAAAAGAGCTAAATGCCCTTTTAAGGGCAATGCCCATCCAAATGCCCTTTTCAGGGCAATGGGGAGCTTAGTTTTTTTAGATAGTATTTTATTTGGGGGTTGGTTGTGTGGGTGTTGGGTGTTACTGTTGGGGGGGTTGTTTGTATTTTTTTTTACAGGTAAAAGAGCTGATTACTTTAGGGCAATGCCCCGCAAAAGGCCCTTTTAAGGGCTATTGATAGTCTAGTTTAGGCTAGGGTTTTTTTTATTTTGGGGGGGCTTTTTTATTTTGATAGGGCTATTAGATTAGGTGTAATTAGTTTAAATATCTTGTAATTTGTTTATTATTTTCTGTAATTTAGTGTTTTTTTTGTACTTTAGCTAAATTAATTTAATTTATTGAATTATTGTTAATTTAGTTAATTTATTTAATAATAGTGTAGTGTTAGGTGTTATTGTAACTTAGGTTAGGTTTTATTTTACAGGTACTTTTGTATTTATTTTAGCTAGGTAGTTATTAAATAGTTAATAACTTACTATATTACACTATACCCAAGCTTGTTGTGAAAGATAGGGAGATAGGGGAGAAACCCTGCTTCTTTTTCTTTTCTTTCCCATTTAAGGTGTTTGATAGATATCCCTAGCCTTTTTGGCATATACCTTTTGATCTACCAAAACTAGATAGCTTGAGATTTTTCCCTTAGTGTACCTAATTGTATGCTAGGAGAGGCAATTATACATCTCTACCACTTTTTCGCGAGTGGCCTCCGCCCCCCCCTCTTCTTTTTCTTCTCCTTTTTCCTCTTCTTTTTTCTCTTTTTTCCTCCTCTTTTCTTTTTTTACATCTCTTCATTTCCGTTTCTCTTTTCTCTTCTGGTACCTACCCTCTTTCTGTGATTTGACATTCTTTTCTTGTCTTTTTGTTATTTTTATTTCTTCTTTATAATCTTTACTTCTATCCACATGCCAAGAAGTAGATAACAATTATTATTTAAACTGTTTATATAAAGTTCAGCTACTTGGCTATTGTTCACCCCTATTCTTTGTGAACAAATAAGCGGTATTTATCCGCTGTCGTTATTATATTGTCATAAGTTGCTCCTATATTTCTTCCTTATTTATCTAGACTCTGAAGACGGTTTATTAAGGTAAATAACTACAAGTGGACAGTAATATCAATTCCCCCCCTCCCCCCCCCTTTTTTTTTTGTTCTCCCCTTCTTCCCCTATCCCCCCCCACCTCATTTTCTCCTTCCCCTTTCTCTCCCTTCCCTCCCCCTCACCTCTCCCCCTTTCAGGTTTTTTCTATTTATCCAGACTTATTTATTCCTAAAGATGTCAGGTCTAAAATTTCTAACCCATAATACACAGGGCCTGAATTCCCCGACTAAAAGAAGCCTTCTCCTTAATCAGCTCAGGCAAAACAAAATTGATGTGGCATTTATCCAGGAGACCCACTGCCAGCAACAGAGAGGTGAGACATTTAGATTCCGCAATTACACACATATTTATCAAGCCTCCCACCACGTTAAATCTAGAGGGGTAGCTATCATGATTAGAGATTCGGTGGGTTTTGAAGAAATATATTGCGAACTGGACCCCCAGGCTCAGTATATTTTCCTAGTGTGTAAACTTAATAATGCTCTCTATACTTTGGTCAATATATACGCTCCCAATGTAAAGCAGACACAGTTCCTTAAAAAAATTCTCAGCCGAGTCTCAACTATAAGACAAGGAGAGCTCTGTGTAGGAGGAGACTTTAACCTCACGTGGGACCCCGATTTAGATAGATTAGTGCCACCTACGTTTAAAAAAGATAGGTCCACACAATCTAAAGCAAATGCGTTCCGGAAGGTAATGATCCAATTTCAATTATATGATGCCTGGAGAGCGTATAATACATCCATGAGAGACTATACATTTTATTCGAACCCCCATAGGTCTTTCTCCCGGTTAGACACTTTCTTTATCTCAGCCAAACTATTAGATAAAATTAAGGGATCCAAGATCCTTCCGATCTCTTGGTCTGACCACCACTCTGTAACACTAGAGATGGGTCCGATCATCCCAAACGAGGGATATAGATGGAGACTGGCGGATTGGTTGATTCAATCACCTTCTGATATACAAAATTGTAATCAGACCATAATAGAATTTTTTAAATTAAATGACGATGGCCAAACGAGTTCTCAGAACTTGTGGGCTACTCTCAAAGCATTCATGAGAGGACATTACATTAAAATGGCAGCTAAGGCAAAAAGGAAAAGTGGGGGTACGTTAGCAGAATTGACCTGTAAGCTCAGGAATTGCCAACTCATGATATCTAACGCCTACTCAGCCGAGATTAATAGTCAGATTCAAACTCTAAAAACACAGATCAAACATTTAGAATTTCTTAGGGTCCAGAGGACTCTAGATAAGTTTAAGCAACGATTCTACTATTGTAACAACAAACCTACCACATTCCTAGCAAATAAACTACGTAATCGAACTGCCCAAAAACGTATAGTGGCCATCAACAGGGGAAACGCTAAAGTCTCATCTCCAAAAGAAATAGGCCTAGCCTTTTATGAATTTTATAGTTCTTTATACAATATCCAGGTAGCTCAGGACAACACAAGCTCATTGACAGATACCATGAGTTCGTTCTTAAAAAATTTAAAGCTCCCCACTCTATCAGATGACGTGGCAAACACTCTAAAAGGCCAAATAACAATTGAAGAGATTAAAATAGCAGTTAGACAACTTAAGACAGGGAAAGCCCCTGGACCCGATGGATTTGCTGGAAAATTTTAAAAAACCTTCTCTCATCTTGTCATTCCTATACTACATAGATTCTTTAATGAGATGATGGCACAGGGGACAGCAGCCCCAGAATTTCTAGAAGCAAACATAGTCACATTATTAAAACCAAACAAAGACCCTATAGAATGTGGGAGTTATAGGCCCATATCATTGATAAATGTCGACACCAAATTATACTCCAAGATATTGGCTAATCGTTTGGCTAAGGTGGTACCGACACTGGTACACGGAGATCAGGTCGGTTTCATACCAGGTAGGGAGGGACCAGATAATACCAGAAGATTAGTTCATATAATGTCAGAGGCCAAGCGTAGGGGGATCCCCCTCCTCGCCCTGTCACTTGACACGGAAAAGGCGTTTGACAGGGTGAGGTGGGACTATCTGTGGGAGACGCTGCGGAGTTTTGGTATTCCAGCTCAGTTTATTAGGGCAGTGGGGGCTTTGTATTCTCATCCTACAGCAGTAGTGACAGGAGTAGGCTTTCAATCCAAACGATTTAGGGTATCTAACGGCACCAGGCAAGGATGCCCCTTGTCACCCTTGTTATTCGCGTTAGCTATAGAGCCACTGGCTCAAGCTATTAGAAGAAATGATAAGATAGAAGGCATCACACTTCGAGACTCTACACATAAGATCGCGCTTTTCGCGGATGATGTCACTCTATTATTGACCTCACCCAAGACCTCCTTGCCCGCCCTCATGGAAGTCATTAAACAATTTGGATACCTGAGTTTCTATAAGTTAAATAAACTGTGTCCCCACAATGGCTGTTTACTTATATTGGTTGTAATTTTGTGTATCTAAAAAGTTTATCAAAGCATTTGTAAGTAATTGGAGATAAATTACTGAGGGCTGTGTTCTTTATCCTTATATTTATGTTGTGATATATTACAGTTACTTCTTTGTATCCTCAGTGAGCTTAATTTGTAGAAAAGGAATGTTCCAAACAGTGTTTAGGGGTGATTTTCTTACCCTCTCTTGTGAGCTGTTACTACTCACGGCTTCCTGGCAGTTCCTATGTGTCCTCAGTTTGACTCTCAGACAAGGGGTTCCGGTAGGTAATTTCCTTTGTGTTATGGTCTTTGTAGAAGTGCTCTGATTACAGCACCAAACTGTAGACAATCCTTACTTCTGTACGCAGGAAAAAAACAGGCTTTTTCTTTCTTGGTGTTCACACAGATATCAACATGTTTCGCCAGCAACCCTGGCTTTATCAAGATCTTGATAAAGCCAGGGTTGCTGGCGAAACATGTTGATATCTGTGTGAACACCAAGAAAGAAAAAGCCTGTTTTTTTCCTGCGTACAGAAGTACTTAAGTGCAGGAGACTGAGGAACTACAAACACAAAAGCTAACTTGCGCAAGTTACAGAAACAAAAGGATTGTCTACAGTTTGGTGCTGTAATCAGAGCACTTCTACAAAGACCATAACACAAAGAAAATTACCTACCGGAACCCCTTGTCTGAGAGTCAAACTGAGGACACATAGGAACTGCCGGGAAGCCGTGAGTAGTAACAGCTCACAAGAGAGGGTAAGAAAATCACCCCTAAACACTGTTTGGAACATTCCTTTTCTACAAATTAAGCTCACTGAGGATACAAAGAAGTAACTGTGAAACCGTAATATATCACAACATAAATATAAGGATAAAGAACACAACCCTCAGTAATTTATCTCCAATTACTTACAAATGCTTTGATGAACTTTTTAGATACACAAAATTACAACCAATATAAGTAAACAGCCATTGTGGGGACACCATTTATAATCAGTCTTGCATTTAAATTGTTTTAAATAATTGTTAGTTTTTGCTACATATTTGTAATTTTAAAGTTGATGAAATATAGATATAAAATATCAAATAGAGACAAATATTATTAATTGTGTTGAAATAAAAGAATACATTCTATCTAAAATCTTTGAACAAAGGATACAAAAGAGCAGATAAATCCTTTTATTTGTGTATGAAACAAATGTATATCTGAATTTTAGAAATTTTATGAATTGATCGATATAGTGTTGCAACACTTAGGGATTGTGATTTATTTTATCTTGGTATTATCATGTTTTTATTTTGAAAATAAATTGTAGAAGAATTTTTCACTTATTCTGTCCAAGGTCCAGTTTTTTCTACATATTTAGCTAACGACTTCCATACACACCTTTATCCCTTTTGCAGATTAAGCGCCTAATCTCCATAACTTTTTCACTTTCTATAAGTTAAACTTATCTAAAACGGAAGCCCTTTCAATTGAGATCCCGGACTCAGTGGTTTCAGACATCAAACGTAGATATGACTTTAAATGGATGGAAAATAGCGTAAAACATTTGGGGGTATATCTGAGCCCTGATATAGCCACAATGATAGATAGAAATTTCACTGATAGAATAAAGGAGTTTAAAAGGATTCTTGAATCATGGGACTACTCTGAGATTTCTTTTGGACGGGCAGGATTGCCTCTGTCAAAATGTCGTTTCTCCCGAAAATTACTTACCTTTTTAGATGTATCCCTATCCGAATAC
The DNA here is from genome assembly GCF_027579735.1 of Bombina bombina. NCBI lineage: Eukaryota > Metazoa > Chordata > Amphibia > Anura > Bombinatoridae > Bombina > Bombina bombina. The sequence continues at coordinate 1,205,154,618 of NC_069499.1, read as the reverse complement.
CCAGATCAATAATTAATAGATTACAAAGTATGATAACAACATATATTTGGAGGGGTAAAAAGCCGAGGATCGCAAGCCATATGTTACAAAAAACTGTCAGGCAAGGAGGTTTGTCAGTCCCATGTATTTTAGCGTATCATGATGCAGCTAGGTTATCTCATATAATGGGATGGAGTACTACAGACTCTAATCTCAGATGGCAAGAGGTTGAGAGTGACACCCTTCCAATAAATATGAAGCTTGCAGATCTGATCTGGATTCCCGCTCACTACCGAGACAAGCTCAGAATAACTCAGCCAATAATATTGGATGCCCTTAGGTTTTGGGATGCCAATAGACATAGACCGCATATAGCCCCCCCACCCATCCCCCATCCATTCTGTGGTGAGTGTAGCCTGGTGTCTCCAGGAAGTACATATGACTTTATGGCTAGAGTTTAGAAACATGCTGGCTGCGGATATAAGTGAAGGAATAGATCGTCCCTCTCTTGATTCATTCATGACAAAACATCATATCCCTAAAAGATTCTATTTTGAGTCTCTTCGATTGCTCAGCTTTTTAAAGAGATGGGGTTTACAAGCCCATAAGTGGAGGGAAAGAACCAAATGGGAGGTCTGTTGGACCTCCGATCACAAGCATAGGGGCATGATGTCATTTCTTTATTCTCTGTTAATGGGGGAACAGGCGATAACGAAGATCCCGTCTCATTTGGCTTGGGAGAGAGACCTGTGCGAGTCCATAGACTTAGGGGACTTGCACAAAGAGATGATGTTCACTAAGAAATATCTTCATTGTTCAACACTCTGGGAAGTCCATTATAAAATGGTATGTAGGTGGCATCTAGTACCTAAGCGTCTACATCAGATTTACCCATCTGCTTCTCTGATGTGCTGGAGAAATTGCGGTCAGATAGGTACATGGTTGCATATATGGTGGGATTGCCCCCACATTAGGTCCTTCTGGAGGATTTGTATGAAACTATTGAGAGATCTGCATTATACTCTCCCTCTCTCTCCTGCTCTTGGTTTGTTGCACTTGGGCTCCTCTAGAATATCTTTGCCGAGAAGGGTTTTCCTGATTTATTTTTTTACAGCAGTCAAATTAATTATTGCCAGAAACTGGAAACAAACTTCACCTCCCTCTATCCAAAATGTTATAGAACAACTCACATATATGAAGCAAATGGAAAAATATGTGTATAATGTAATAGGGAAGACGGACCTACACATTAAGGTATGGGAGGGATGGGTGGAACTGTATGGGGAATAATAAAGTGAAGATACGAGCGGTCGAACTTGGAGTACTAGGTCTGGCCTGTATCATCCCGAACCTACCTCCTTGACTTCCCCTTCTATCCTCCCCCCTCCCTTATGCATCTTGCGTCCCTATCTTTTCAACACCCTTCCCCACTCCCCCCCCCTTTTTTTTTTCTCTCCTTTCCCATCTTATGACTCAGACATGGGCTCACTTGTAGAGAAAAATGGCATATTTTATAACCTGTTTACCTACCATATCTATTAAATAGGAGCAACATATTATGTTTTCCTATATTATGTATAGTTTTAGATAATAAATACACCTTTATATTATGTTTAGTCTATCACTCTATAGGATGTATAAGTTCTTCAGGATGCTTGAATTACTGAAAGACTCTTTTTGTGTTATGACATGTTATGCCTGTAAAATAAAAATAAACCCTAAGCTAGCTATAATGTAACTTTTAGTTATATTGTACCTACCTTAGGGTTTATTTTACAGGTAAGTATTTAGCTTTAAATAGGTATTATTTAGTAAATGATAGTAATTTTTATTTAGATTTATTTTATTTATATTTAAGTTAGGGGGTGTTAGGATAAGGGTTAGACTTAGGTTTAGGGGTTAATACATTTAGTATTGTGGCGGCGACGTTGGGGGCAGCAGATTAGGGGTTAATAAATGTAGGTAGGTGGCAACGATGTTAGGGATAGCAGATTAGGGGTTAATAATATTTAATTTAACTAATGTTTGCGAGCGGGAGTGCGGCGGTTTAGAGGTTAATATGTTTATTAAAGTGGCGGCGACATTGGGGGCGGCAGATTAGGGGTTAATAAATATAATGTAGGTGTCGGCGATGTTGGGGGGCAGCAGATTAGGGGTTCATAAGTATAATGTAGATGGCGGCCGTGTCCGGAGCAGCAGATTAGGGATTAATAAATATAATGCAGGTGTCGGCGAAGTCGGGGGCGGCAGATTAGGGGTTAATAAGTTAATAAGTGTAAGGTTAGGGGTGTTTAGACTCGAGGTTTATGTTAGGGTGTTAGGTGTAAACTTTTTATTTCCCCATAGGAATCAATGGGGCTGCTTTACTGAGATTTACGCTGCTTTATTGCAGGTGTTAGACTTATATCTCAGCCGGCTCTCCCCGTTGATCCCTATGGGTAAATCGTGCACAAGTACGTACGACCAGCTCACCACTGACTTAAGCAGCGCTGGTATTGGAGTGAGATATGGAGCAAAATTTTGCTCTACGCTCCCTTTTTGTCTTTTAACGCGGGTTTGTAAAAACCTGTAATACCAGCGCTGTAGGTAAGTGAGCGGTGACAATAACGCGCAAGTTAGCACCGCACCCCTCATAACGCAAAACTCGTAATCTAGCCAGAAGTTACAAAAAATAAAAAACACTAAGTTACAAAAAATAAAAAACACAGTATCAAAAATAAAAAAGAATTACACCTAATCTAATAGCCCTATCAAAATACCCCCCCCCCCCTCAAAAATAAATGCCCTTTTAAGGGCAATGCCCATACTAATGCCCTTTTCAGGGCAATGGGGAGCTTAGGTTTTTCTGATAGGTTTTTATTTGGGGGGTTTGGTTGTGTGGGTGGTGGGTTTTACTGTTGGGGGGGTGTTTGCATTTTCTTTTACAGGTAAAAGAGCTGACTTTTTTGGGGCAATGGTAGTTTATTGTAGGCTAGGGTTTTTTTTATTTTGGGGGGGGGCTTTTTTATTTTGATAGGGCTATTAAATTAGGTGTAATTCTTTTTTATTTTTGATACTGTGTTTTTTATTTTTTGTAACTTAGTGGTTTTTTAATTTTTGTAACTTAGTTGTTATTTTTTTGTAATTTAGTAATTTTTAATTGTAGATTTAAATAATCTGAGTAGGGTTAGGTTTTAAAATATGTAATATAGTTAATTTAATTGTTAGTTTAATGTAGTTTTAGTATAATAGTTAGGGTAGGTTAATTAATAGTTTAATATAGTTTAATGCAAATTTAGTATAATAGTTAGGGTAGGTTAAGTAATAGTTTAATATAGTTTAATGTAATTTAAACATAATAGTTAAGGTAGGTTAATTAATAGTTTAATATAGCTTATTTTTATTCTAAAGGTAAGTTTTATTTTATTGTTTCAAAACGATAAAGTAACGGCTGACATCTATAATATTCTATATATAAGTGATTGGCGAGATGTCAATATTTTACTTGTCCCATTGAAATCGCAATAATAATTAAGATTTTCCATCCTCTCATCTACGTATATGTAATATTGTGGTATTGAGTGAGAAACTGATGAAAGGGGCGGTACAGTCCTGATGCTGTAATCTGTATGGTTGAAGCTTCAAATGATGTCATCATATTAGCAACATGCCTGTCTAGTTTGCAAATCTTTGTTCTCTTGTATTTTTCAACATTTTTATTGTGTGATGATTAAAAAGATAAATGTGTGCTTTGTTGTTGTGTGATGTGTGTAATGTACATATATGTATGTATTGTGATTCTCTTCCAGATATGTTCATTTATATAAAACAGTATAGCTAACTCTAATGATATCTTATTATTCTACAGAATTCCTAATGTTGTATTATGTTTAAAATGTGATGTTAAAGGGACACTAAAGCCATAATTTATCTTTCCTGATTGAGAGAGAGAATCCAATGTTAACCAACCTTCCAATGTACTTGTATGATGTAAATGTGTTCATTATTTCTATATGGTTTGTTGAGTAAAGAGCAATGCACATGTGTGAGGCAATGACAAAAGGCATGTATGTGCATCCATCAATCATCATCTGGTGAGCCTATCTAGATATGCTGTTCATCCAAGCATATGACTTGAATAACTGAAATGCTATAATAGACATAAATGAGAGAAGTGTTTAAAATGGCCTTCTGTTTGTGAATAATGAAATGTTAAATAGTCAGTTTAAATATGATTTAATTCTTTAAACCGATTTTGTATTGTTGATGATTGAATTGATGGTGATTTATAGTTGATGTAATGTAATTTCATAAAATAATTTGATGTTGTAGTGATGTTCACACAAGTAAAAGCCATAACTCCAGTGTGAAATAACATAATTTATGTAAGAACTTATCTGATAAATGCATGAGCTAGTGACGTATGGGATATACAATCCTACCAGGAGGGACAAAGTTTCCCAAACCTCAAAATGCCTATAAATACACCCCTCACCACACCAACAATTCAGTGTAACGAATAGCCAAGTAGTGGGGTTATAAAATGAGGAGTAAAAAAGCATACAAAAAAAGAGGAACTGGAAATATAATTGTGCTTTTATACAACAAATCATAACCACCAGAAACAGGGTGGGTCTCATGGACTCTTACCAATATGAAAGAAATTAATTCATCAGGTAAGTTCTTATATAAATTATGTTTTCTTTCATGTAAGCTAGTGATGTATGGGAGAGAAATACCCAAGATGTGGAAGTCCACAGAAGAGTCACTAGAAAGGGAGGGATAAAAAAAAAACAGCCATTTTCGGCTGAAAAAATTAAATCCACAAAAAATAAGTTTTTCACATAAATAGAAAGAAAAAAAAACTTAAAATATTAGCAGAAGAATCAAACTGAAACAGCTGCCTGAAGAACTTTTCTACCAAAGACTGCTTCAGAAGAAGCAAATACATCAAAATGGTAAAATTTAGTAAATGTATACAAAGAAGACCATGTTGCTGCTTTGCAAATCTGAACAACTGAAGCTTCATTCTTAAAAGCCCAAGAGATACAAGAACTTTGTGAGAAGAGGTTGAGAAGTACTTCTGCTCTTAAAACCTTGTTTTTACAGAGGTCACCATTTGATTCCATATTTTGTTTCACTGGGCTTTCTGATTGTTCTGCAAGAAACATTAAAGGCATGACCATTGAGATAATAATGTAGTCTACTAGGGCACTCTGGCAGTTCAGTATTACGGACACTAGCGGAGGGAGATAGCAAATCTCCCCTCCTCTTAAATAGAGCAACACAGTGAGGCTGTCTGGTAGCCTCTGCACCTGGCTCATCTAGGGGGGGGGGGTTAAGGACGTATACTAGGAGTCATCTGGGTTCTGAAGCTGTATGTGGGGTGGAGAGGCAGGGGGTTTCGACTATTAGCTACTATTCTATTCTGATTTGTCAGTCTAACTATGGGGTTTTACGGATCTGAAGTGATTCCCATGATTCCCATGTAAGGCAGTAGTCGTTCAGTTGTCTGCGTTCTCTAAAAACATAGTTTTCCATGTTTTTGACAGGGTTTACACAGTCCACTACTCTCTGTCATCTGGGGGGTTGGCTCTTCTTCCAGTTTCTGGCAATAAGCAATTTAGTGGAGGTGAGGGTGTACAGGAGTAGGCTTTGTTTGGTTTTGGAGAGTCTGTCTATACCTAAGTGTAGTATAGCAAGGGCAGGGGGTAGTGTTTCCAATAAGTCTTTACAGGTCTGTTCTACCTTACGTCAATAGTTTTCCAATTTTGGACACGTCCACCAGACATGGAGGGGGGTCCCCAGTTCTCCGCATTCCCTCCAACACATTGATAAGTGATCTGGGAAGGTTTTTGCAATTTTGTTGGCACCAAGTGCCATCTCGTGATTATTTTGAAATACAGCTCGTACAGGGAAATGCAATGAGTAGTTATTTTGTGAGGCTAATTGCACTGTTCCATGCTTCTGGTGTGTATGTCAGTTGTAGGTCTCTCCCAGGCCTCCATGTGTATCGTTTTGGGTGGATCAGTTCCTCAATTAAGCACTTATACTGTACTGAAAGGGGTTTGTATAGTTGGAGGTTCATCTCCCAACGTGATTCCCAGGGAGTAGGGTCACATAATGTATTTTCCAAGAGGCCCCAAGACTTTATCAAGGACCTTAGTCTCAGTAGATCAAATTGGAATCTGGGGATCAATGTGGGTAACCTTAGCATATCAGTGTGTGGTCTTAACTGTTTGTTGCAGTAAAACTCTTTCACAGAGACTATGTCTGTACTGGCCCATGTATTAAGGTGTGTGTCAGGTAAACCTAGTAGCAGTCGCCATATTGAATGTATGGGTGAGGGGTGTGGGGCAATAATCTTGTGGTAGTACAAAGGAAGGTGTGTGTGTATGTAAACATATATCCCTCCTATAAAAGATACACTTCCCGGCAGTCCATAAATGTAGTACAGTTGTGGGTTACGGTATAAAACAAGCTTGTATGTTACTCACGGTTACTTCTAGGTGGTATGAGGACCTTCCGCTACTATTGCGGTGCGAAGAGAGCCGTGCTCTCTACCTCTCTCACCCTGCAATCCTGTTGCTCCGTGTACAAGCCGCTGTGTGAACCGCCTCAACTCCTTGGCGTGTTCCGTAGCTCTCCACTTCGCGCTGTGCAGTGACGTCACCTTCCTGGGACTGAAGTCTGCAGAGTGATGCCGGTAGTACTGGCAAATAGTGTTCCGTCCTGGAAAATACTTGGATCTGTTGTAGCTGATACTTTCACAAATGAGAAAAAGACGATCCAATTCCAGGTTGGTGTGAGATAAAAATCCAATCTTTATTGAAGCTCATACATTAAAACAAATAGCGGGGAAACACCAAAGAAAGATGTAGCTTGTAGCAGGCAAAGCCAGGCTATGATTACGGCTCACTAAGCTGAAACGCGTAAGCCAGGTGCTTTGCCTGCTACAAGCTACATCTTTCTTTGGTGTTTCCCCGCTATTTGTTTTAATGTATGAGCTTCAATAAAGATTGGATTTTTATCTCACACCAACCTGGAATTGGATCGTCTTTTTCTCATTTGTTAATAATCTTGTGATGTCATAATTTAACCCAAGTCTCTTGACATCCCTTAATTATACAATTAGCAATATAGATTTTGGATTGCCAGTGCGGGGGAAGCCAGAGCAAGTCTTCTAAGGTGACATATGCTGGCAGTGAGGCCTGCTCCAAGCCTCTCTATCTAGTTGGAGGGAGATCATTTCCCCATGCTGTAGCATGAGTTATCATCGCAGCCTCATGATACTTCCATATATTAGGGAGGCCTATGCCCCCTCTCTCGGTTGGAGCTTGAAGAATGTGGGCATCTACCCAACGCCTTTTGTTAAGCCAGGTGTAAGAGTTAAATAGAGCTTGGAATTTCCGTATCAAGGCTTCTAGGACCGGGACAGGGATGCAATGGAATAAATAGGTAAGTTTGGGAAGGATCATCATTTTGAGGGCTGCCACCCTACCCATCCAAGATATTTCTCTGTATCTCTTGGAATTAAGTTCTGAGGTAATCTCTGACAGTAGGGTCTTGTAATTTTCTTTGATTGTTATAGATTTTATATGGGAGACACCAAAATGACGAACTCCCCTAGTGGACCATTTAAAGGAATAGAGATGCTGAATAGCCTCCTGTTCACTCGGTGGAATGTTAATGGAGTATGCCTCCGTTTTACCCACATTAATCTTGTAGTAAGAAATTTTGCCGAATTGCTTCAGTAGGAGCATCAGTGGGGGGAGGGAGTCCAAAGGCTCTGTGAAAACTGTAAGGTCATCCGCAATAGTGCCAATTTCGGCAGAGTGCCGTGTATCTGGAGTCCCTGTATAATTGTGGATTTCCGAATGGCAACCCCCAGAGGTTCAATCGCCAGGACAAAAAGAAGTGGGGAAAGAGGGCATCCCTGCCTAGTTCCATTTTTAATCTCTATTTTGGGCGAACAGAACACTGGGCCCCTCACAACTGCTGAGGGGGATGAGTAGAGTGCCCCAGCAGCCTTACCAAAGAAGTCTGGTATACCGACCACTTAGAGAGTCTGGAACAGATATTCCCATCTCACCCTGTCAAACGCTTTCTCAGCATCAAGCGACAGGGCGAGCATGGGAAGCCCCAGGTAATTATGTTTAGAAGGTGTCAAGTGTTGTCTGAGCCCTGTCTGCTAAGGACCAATCCTACTTGGTCTAGATGCATGAGTACCTGCAGGTGTCTGCCTAGTCTATTCACTAAAACTGTGGTGTATATTTTGGCACCTACATTGATGAGCAAAATGGGCCTATAGCTGGAACATAACACTGGGTCTTTCCCTTCCTTGGGTATTATAATGATGTTTGCTTCCAGTAATTCTGGAATGAAGCTTCCCCGGTCAGCTACCTTTGCAAATAATCGAAGCAGAATTGGAGACAGAGTGGAACTAAGAGTTTAATAGAAAGTAACCATGAACCCATCCAGGCCTGGGTCTTTGTGGGGCATAAGGTTGGCTATAGCCACTTTAACTTCTTCCAAAGTGAATTGTCTCTCTAGCTCTCTTTTAGCTTCCTCAGATAAGGTGGGCAGGGCCAGTCCCTCTATGAACTTACTAATGTCATCAGGGCTGGCTCTATCCATTGTCTCAGAGGCTTCAATGTTGTAGAGGGAGGAATAGTAAGTTGCAAATGCTACACCTATTTCCCTAGGCGAGTGAACCGTCCCACTGTGAGTTTTGATTAGAGCTTTCCTTTGCTGTTGTGTATGTTTATGAAGCGTATTAGCCAAAAGCTTATCTGCCCTGTTTCCTTTGTAATAATATATTTGTTTGAGTCTGTGCAGGTCCTCTTGAACTCTCTGGGTTTCTCGTTTGTAAATTTCCTCTCTAATGAGTCCTATCTGATGAGCTATTTGGGATCTAGGATGTAGTTTATTGGAAGTTTCGAGTGTGCGGAGATCTCCATACAGTTTAGCTAGTGACTGGTGTCCCATCTTGCGGTATTGTGCCGTTTTTTTTAATAAAGTGCCCACAAAGATATGCATTGAGGGCTGCCCATATGATGTCGATATCTGTGGTACCTACGTCATTGTACGCTAAAAATTCCCCTACGATCTTAGTAAGCTCAGGGAGCTCTATGTCCGAAAGCCATTGTTCTGGGAGTCTCCAGGGAGGTCTACCAGTCAGAGACTGCAATTTAGCGAAGTCTAGGCAAACCGCATCGTGGTCTGACCATGTACATGGCTTGATGCTGGGGTTGACAAAGTTGTCTAGGGACCATGAGTCGCATAATAGGTAATCGATCCTTGAATAAGAATTGTGGGCCTTAGAATAATGTGTGAAATCTTTTTCTGAGGGTGCCAGGCACCTCCATGCATCATATAAATCATGTTGATACATGAGTTTTAGGAAGGCATTGGAGGTCGATGAGACATTTCTATCTGCATGGGTCATTAGGGTAAATTGCTTGTCTCTTAGTGGGTCCCACACCATGTTAAAGTCCCCCCCAATTATCAAGTGTCCCCTTTTAAGTTGGTCAATGCGAGTCAATAGCTTGCGTAGGAAGGGAATTTGTTTAGAATTTGGTGTGTAGTCCGAGACCAAGGTGTATAAAGTCTCATTGAGTATGCAGATTAACTAGTATGAGGAATTGACCTTCGTCATCTCTTTCAGCATACTCTAATTTAAAGGTTAAGTCCCTGCTAATTAAAATAGCGACTCCCCTTGTTTTCCCTTCAGTGTTAGATGCTATCTCACATACCAGGTAGTGCTGGGAGTTCTTGATGGTCTGGGAACCCCCAGTCCAGTGAGTCTCCTGGAGGAAAAGAATGTGTATCTTGTGCGTCAGTAGGTAGCGCAGTAGGAGCTTTCGTTTCGTAGGGGAGTTTAGCCCTTGTGCGTTCAGTATGGCCAGTCGAACATGTGCCATTTTATAAGTGGGTGAGAGGTAGGGGTAGAGGTAGGGATTAAGAGGAAAAAGGAAGGGGGTATGTAAATCAGATAAGGGTCTTTTAATAGCCAGGTGCAGAGATCTAGTGAAGCAAATATCCTCACAAAGAAGGGGTCTCGAGGGCCCTAGAAACTATTTAAAAGTGATATATATACACTTTCACAATGAGTGTTCCGCCTGGACTACAGCCGGAGGAACACAACTGAATTATTGGGTGTGGAGGTTAGCAGAGAGGAGCCTTGCTCCCCACCAGTCCTATATGACAATAACAATAATATAAACATAGCATACTTGATAACTTAAAAATACAGTAGACAGCAAGTAAGACTTTGCAGTCCAAGCATGGAGGAAGTATGGAATATAGTGTATAAGTACAGAGGAAGAGAGAGTGAGAGGAGAGGGCCGTCAACATTGCCTTCAAGTAACAGTTACCAATATGTTGTAGTGTTCACGCCAATATGACCTGCTAAAGTCTGTATAATATGGCTTTTCTGTCCGGTTTGCTAGGGCTGTAGTATCTCCCTCAAGAGGCAGAGAACGGGAACTAGTTTCTCAGTCATTCTCATCTGTCTGATGACTTCTAGGGGGCATAGTTTCAGATTATGGGTAACGTGTGGGGTCATTAGTTTTAGAGGTGAGAGAGGCACTATGGCGAAAAGCAGGTAGGAGGTGTCAGGCATCCTCACTATCAAGGTATAGACCCCTTTCTAAGGCTACAGTTATCTGTTATCATTACGTCGTATAATGTATTTTTGCAGTCAGTTGTGAGCTCTGGAGTCAGGGCTTATGGGAGAGTGTCGCTTACCCTCAGGGAAGCTGAGAGGTCTATTATGTCTTTCATGAGGCCGGCTGTAAGTCATGGGGTCTAGGTAGGAAAAGTCAGACTGGTATTCAATCCTCATTTAACTGAATCAATTCCCTAGGGTATAACATTCAAGTCAACAGTTTAAACAATAACAACAATAATAACTAGTGCAAGAAAATAAGTTCAGTTTTCTCTGAATCTCTTAGTTATCTATAAAAATCTCAAGCATTTCCAACTCTGAATATTATGGTGACAGTGGATAACGATTAAGCGCAAAGTGACATCATATTGAATAGCAGTTAAAACATTATTAACAACTAGACATGACAGTAAGCAGCATCAAGTCTCTCCAGCGTCTAGTAAAGATACAGTCACATCATATACTATATAAACTTTGATAATCTCACCCATCTTCATCTGTTCATCTAAAGCTCTTCCAGTAATTGTGTGGGTATTCCCCACATAAATGTCATACGTCTCTTGCTGAAAGACACAGCTGAGCTGTGTGCAGGTTCTCTGTGTGTTCTCTTTGGGGTGTGTGTCTCTGGGTTCCAGAGATTTCCTCGAGGTTGAAGCAGATCTTTGCGGGAGCAGTCTCCATGCTGGTGCTGATGCCCTTAGGCCACTCTCTGTGGCAGAACTGGAAAGGCGATCTTCTTGGTATGGCGGGAGTAACTCCCATCTCTGGAGTAGTTCACGTGCTTGTTGTGTGGTGGAGGCTATGTATTGTTGACTGTCTCTTGTTATGAATAGCCTCACTGGGAATCCCCATCTGTATTTGAGGCCCTTTTCTCTCAGAATCCCGGTGTATGGTTGATAGTGCCTGTGAAGCTGAAGTGTATGGGGTGAGAGGTCTGGGTATATCTGCAATTCAGTGTACTTGTCTGGCAGGACCTTATCTTTAGCTACGGTTCGGAGGACCTTTTCTCTGAATGTATAATAGTAGAGCCTGGCTATTACATCTCATGGCTTTCCTTCGTCTGCTGACCTTGGTTTAAGCGCCCTGTGTGCTCTATCAATAAAGGTTTCATTGCCCAAAGCAGGCCCTAATATTGCCCTGAACAAGTCCTGCAAGTAGTTCTCCAGGTCCTGTGGCAGGACAGTCTCTGGGATCCCCTTGATGCGGATGTTATTGCGGCATGATCGATCCTCAAGATCCGCTAGTTCAATTCTAGGTCTGAAATTTGGCCGGATAAATTCTGTGAATAACTGAGAAGGTTAGAGTGGTCTATTGTCAGATCTTCTTGTTTGCGCTCTAGTACTTCTGTGCATTCTCCAATTATGCCAATGTCTCTTTTTAAGTCAGCATGGGACCTGTCGAATTTTTTCGACAGGGAGTCGTGGTGGGAGGCTAATAGTGATTTGATAGAGTCCATCAAGTTGTTGGAAAGGCTATCAGCTACTGGTAGGTGAGAAATCCATTGCGATAAAGCTGTGCCCACCAGGCTATCTGAGAGGCTCCCTGTATCTGAGCATTCATCTTCTGACCCTGGCGGGGTGCTGAAAGTGGTCAGCAACTGTTCTTCTGGGTGTAGTATGGGGCTTCTGCTTCCGCTTATGAGCCTGTTACATTGTATTATAATTACAGTCGGTATGTCTTGCAATGGATCTGCGTATTATCAGAGAGAACCTGCTTGTTTTAAGTATGCTGCTGATAGCACATGGACTGGCGGGGGAGCAGACTTTTAGATATTATTTACATGCTGTCTGGTCTCTCTAGGGAGAGAAAGGTAATTTGGGTTTTGTGATGCCTCGGTTTACTAGGCCAAAGTATGTTCTCTCTGGGTTCTATAAGGGTGGCTTAGTGATGCTTCTTTCCATGAGGTAGGCCTAAGCTGTTACTAGTGCAATTTCCATTCTCGGTTCTATTGGAAAGGTGTTTTCTGCTAGGCTCCCCTAGAGAGTTGTCCCCTATGGACGATGTGGGAGATGTGGGAGAGGGTATCTGGAGTGTGACCCACAGGCAATCAGGGCCAACGGGAAAGGGAGAGGAGAGACTAGCACCACAGTTTTGGCAACCAGTGGGGGTGCAAGTTTTCTAGGCCTCAGACCTCTGTTGAAGGAGGCAATAGGAAAAGTACAGGGGTGAACCAACTAGGGCAGGTTCCGTAAATGTTATGTGGTCTCAGACTGTGGCAAGGTATCATCCAGCTGCAGCTATAGAATCAACTGTTTATAACATTAGGGGAAGTCTCTCACCACCTCTAGGTTAGAAATGCCTGTTATAGCCGGTATGTACAAGAGGGCCAGGAAAGCCACGTGGTAAGGCCCCAATTGCAAACCAGGTTTTAGACCCACTATCTATCAGGCAATACAAAAAAAATTTAGCCAGGGGACAGGCGTATGATGCTTCAGTATCGAGCTCTCTTATGTACCTCTCTATAATATCTTAAGTGGAATCATTGCTACAGAGCTGGCTCTGCAATTACCCGGCATCTTTGCATAGGCCTTAATGTCTGTGTGTCCCTCGCCACCCAAAGGAAGAAAAGGTGAAGGTAAGATGGCGTCTGTTTGCACCACTCCACTTGGTGTCAATGCTCCTAGGCTCCTCCGGGCTGCTCCGATGAGCACAGCATTGATTGAACACACTGGTAGGCTGTGGATCCGTGGCCTGGTGGTGCAGTTGGTCTTGGGGTGTTGGGCGGTATAGGTCTCTAAGGTTACCCGGGCAGCTACAACCTCAGCCCGCTGTCTCCGCTACAGGAAAGTCTCCTCCTCAGTCTGGTCTCAGTGTTTGCCTCTTTCGCTGCAGCGGTTATGGCTCCAGAGTGGAGCCCCAACCTTCCGGAGTCATTAGTAGACAGTAAAGTTCAGGTTCTGCCAAACAGCCCTAGGTGTTACGTTGAGAGCTGGAGCAGGGTGTTTCAGGAAGTTAGGCAGGGCCTCAGATTCAGATAGTAGTATTTTAGTCAGATGCACCCTCCAGAAAAAGGAAGGGAGATTTTCAAGAGACTGGTGGTAAAAAGTACTTTTGAGAGTATATACAGTCTGCCACTAATGTTTATTTTGGCAAATAAGTGCTATGTTCTGCGGAGCTCACACGCAATGCTGCCGCTCAGCTCAGCTGCTAACTCCACCCCCCCCTTGGTTTCTTAAAAGGCTTGGATTTATTACAACTTGAAGAAGGTTTCCAATTGGAACCAGAGTCTTTAGGGGAAGGATTGATTTTCTGTTCCTTGTTCTGTTGAAAAGAACGAAAACAATTAGAAGCTTTAGATTAACCCTTAGATATTTTATCCTGAGGCAAAAAAACTCTCTTCCCTCTAGTGATAGTTGAAATAATTGAATCCAACTGAGAACCAAATAAATTGTTACCTTGGAAAGAAAGAGATAGTAATCTAGACTTAGATACCATGTCAGCATTCCAAGATTTGAGCCATAAAGCTCTTCTAGCTATAATAGCTAAAGACATAGATTTAACATCAATTTTGATTATATCAAAAATAGCATCACAGAGAAAATTATTAGCATGTTGAAGCAAACGAACAATGCTAGACAAATCAGGATCTGTTTCCTGTTGCGCTAAGCTATCCAACCAAAACGTTGATGCAGCCGCAACATCAGCCATAGCAATGGAAGGTCGGAGAAGATAGCTAGAAAATAAATAAGCTTTCCTAAGATAAGATTCAAGTTTCCTATCTAAAGGATCTTTAAAAGAAGTTCTGTCTTCCATAGGTAGTACGTTTGGCAAGAGTAGAAATAGCCCCATCAACTTTGGGGACTTTTTCCCAAAACTCTAATCTAGCCGCTGGCAAAGGGTACAACTTTTTAAACCTAGAAGAAGGAATGAAAGAAAAACCAGGCTTAATCCATTCCTTAGCAATCACATCAGAAATAGCACCAGGAACTGGAAAAACTTCAGGAGTAACCACAGGAGGTTTATAAACAGAATTTAAACATTTACTAGTTTTGATATCAAGAGGACTAGACTCCTCAATATCCAAAGTAACCAACACTTCTTTCAATAAGTGTCATGTCATTTCCAATTATCACTACTTATACACTTCCCCTTTAATTGTGGGCAGGTCTCTAAATACAATTTCCTGTATAAAGCTTGATCTGGCTCTCACACCAATGCTTCGTATTGTTCCTGATACATCTATCTGGAGTTCCTAAGCCTTATTTTCTTTGCTGACTTCTGTACAAAGCCAAGAACCTCCTTGCATGTTAACTAGTAAATAGCGGCTTACATCGCTTTCCTTGCAGTGCATTCTAGAAACAGGCCGTAACTTTCCAACAGCTTCTGATGTTCAGCTGTTTCTACAGAGCTCCTCCACGTGGTGGTGACGTCACACGCCGAAGCTTCAGTTCAAAGTGCTCCTGCTCTACAACGCACATCTCGCTCAAAGAGGAAAGCGTCACTGCTTACACAGTCACAGTAAGCTATCTGATAATCCTCACTAAACTCTGCATAGCTAAGCCTGGATTTAATTATTGAACTTAACTCATTCTACTAGTCTCTGTTCAACCTGTCACCTGTTTTGCTTGCTAGGTTCTCTTGGATGTTTACCGTAACACATATTATTAATAGACTTCCCCTCCAGTGAAAACTCCATCTTGCAGTATAGTAATTATGTGCTTAGTGACATGATATTAAGAGATCCAATGTTATATTTATATATGGTGATCACATCTTATCTTAAAAAGTCTCCATTTATCTCTGGTTTAACTTTATGTTTTACACTGTTGTAACTTTTAGTGTTTAACACATGTGAACCCCGAGTCTAAACACCCCTAATCTTACACTTATTAACCCCTATCTGCCACCCCTGACATCACCGCAACCTACATTATATTATTAACCCCTAATCTGCCGCTCCGGACACCGCCGCCACCTACATTATACTTATGAACCCCATAATCTGCTGCCCCCAACATCGCCGACACCTACATTATAATTATTAACCCCTAATCTGCCACCCCCTATGTCACCGCCACCTACCTACATTTATTAACCCCTAATCTGCTGCCCCCAACGTCGCCGCCACTATAATAAACATATTAACCCCTAAACCGCCGCACTCCCGCCTCGCAAACATTAGTTAAATATTATTAACCCCTAATCTGCTGGCCCTAACATCGCCGCCACCTACCTACATTTATTAACCCCTAATCTGCTGCCCCCAACGTCGCCACCACTATATTAAAGTTATTAACCCCTAAACCTAAGTCTAACCCTAAACCTAACACCCTCTAACTTAAATATAATTAAAAGAAATCTAAATAAAATTACTATAATTAACTAAATTATTCCTATTTAAAACTAAATACTTACCTATAAAATAAACCCTAAGCTAGCTACAATATAACTAATAGTAGCTAGCTTAGGGTTTATTTTTATTTTACAGGCAAGTTTGCATTTATTTTAACTAAGTAGAATAGTTATTAAATAGTTATTAACTATTTAATAACTACCTAGCTAAAATAAATACAAAAGTACCTGTAAAATAAAATCTAACCTAAGTTACAATTACAACTAACACTACACTATAATTAAATAAATTAACTAATTTAACAACAATTAAATACAATTAAATTATCTAAAGTACAAAAAAACAAACACTAAATTACAGAAAATAATAAACAAATTACAATGGCCTAGATTTGGAGTTCGGCGGTAGCCGTCAAAACCAGCGTTAGAGGCTCCTAACGCTGGTTTTGGCCGCCCGCTGGTATTTGGAGTCAGTGATTAAAGGGTCTAACGCTCACTTTTCAGCCGCGACTTTTCCATACCGCAGATCCCCTTACGTCAATTGCGTATCCTATCTTTTCAATGGGATCTTTCTAACGCTGGTATTTAGAGTCGTTTCTGAAGTGAGCGTTAGAGCTCTAACGACAAAACTCCAGCCGCCTGAAAATAGCAGGAGTTAAGAGCTTTCTGGCTAACGCCGGTTCATAAAGCTCTTAACTACTGTACCCTAAAGTACACTAACACCCATAAACTACCTATGTACCCCTAAACCGAGCTCCCCCCACATCGCCGCCACTCGATTAAAATTTTTAACCCCTAATCTGCCGACCGCCACCTACGTTATACTTATGTACCCCTAATCTGCTGCCCCTAACCCCGCCGACCCCTGTATTACATTTATTAACCCCTAACCTGCCCCCCACAACGTCGCCGCCAGCTACTTAAAATAATTAACCCCTAATCTTCCGACCGCAAAGCGCCGCCACCTACGTTATCCCTATGTACCCCTAATCTGCTACCCCTAACACCGCCGACCCCTATATTATATTTATTAACCCCTAATCTGCCCCCCTCAACGTCGCCGACACCTGCCTACACTTATTAACCCCTAATCTGCCGAGCGGACCTGAGCGCTACTATAATAAAGTTATTAACCCCTAACCCGCCTCACTAACCCTATCATAAATAGTATTAACCCCTAATCTGCCCTCCCTAACATCGCCGACACCTACCTTCAATTATTAACCCCTAATCTGCCGAGCGGAGCTCACCGCTATTCTAATAAATTGATTAACCCCTAAAGCTAAGTCTAACCCTAACACTAACACCCCCCTAACTTAAATATAATTTACATCTAACGAAATAAATTAACTCTTATTAAATAAATGATTCCTATTTAAAGCTAAATACTTACCTGTAAAATAAATCCTAATATAGCTACAATATAAATTATAATTATATTATAGCTATTTTAGGATTAATATTTATTTTACAGGCAACTTGGTATTTATTTTAACTAGGTACAATAGCTATTAAATAGTTAAGAACTATTTAATAGTTACCTAGTTAAAATAATTACAAATTTACCTGTAAAATAAATCCTAACCTAAGATATAATTAAACCTAACACTACCCTATCAATAAAATAATTAAATAAACTACCTACAATTACCTACAATTAACCTAACACTACACTATCAATAAATTAATTAAACACAATTCCTACAAATAAATACAATTAAATAAACTAGCTAAAGTACAAAAAATAAAAAAGAACTAAGTTACAAAAAATAAAAAAATATTTACAAACATAAGAAAAATATTACAACAATTTTAAACTAATTACACCTACTCTAAGCCCCCTAATAAAATAACAAAGCCCCCCAAAATAAAAAATTCCCTACCCTATTCTAAATTAAAAAAGTTACAAGCTCTTTTACCTTACCAGCCCTGAACAGGGCCCTTTGCGGGGCATGCCCCAAGAATTTCAGCTATTTTGCCTGTAAAAGAATAAATACAATACCCCCCCCCCCAACATTACAACCCACCACCCACATACCCCTAATCTAACCCACACCCCCCTTAAATAAACCTAACACTAAGCCCCTGAAGATCTTCCTACCTTGTCTTCACCATCCAGGTATCACCGATCCGTCCTGGCTCCAACATCTTCATCCAACCCAAGCGGGGGTTGGCGATCCATCATCCGGTGCTGAAGAGGTCCAGAAGAGGCTCCAAAGTCTTCCTCCTATCCGGCAAGAAGAGGACATCCGGACCGGCAAACATCTTCTCCAAGCGGCATCTTCGATCTTCTTCCATCCGGTGCGGAGCGGGTCCATCTTGAAGCAGGCGACGCGGATCCATCCTCTTCTTCCGTTGTCTCCCGACTAATGACGGTTCCTTTAAGGGACATCATCCAAGATGGCGTCCCTCGAATTCCGATTGGCTGATAGGATTCTATCAGCCAATCGGAATTAAGGTAGGAATTTTCTGATTGGCTGATGGAATCAGCCAATCAGAATCAAGTTCAATCCTATTGGCTGATCCAATCAGCCAATCAGATTGAGCTCACATTCTATTGGCTGATCGGAACAGCCATGAGTCAGGTCTATGTATAGGAAACAATGGGGCTGCGTTAGGAGCTGAACGCTGCTTTTTTGCAGGTGTTAGGTTTTTTTTCAGCTCAAACAGCCCCATTGTTTTCTATGGGAGAATCGTGCACGAGCACGTTTTTGAGGCTGGCCGCGTCCGTAAGCAACTCTGGTATCGAGAGTTGCATTTGCGGTAAAAATGCTCTACGCTCCTTTTTTGGAGCCTAACGCAGCATTTGTTAGAACTCTCGATACCAGAGTTAAATTTATGGTGCGGCCAGAAAAAAAGCCCGCGGAGCGTTAACAGCCCTTTTACCGCCAAACTCCAAATCTAGGCCAATATTTTTAAACTAATTACACCTACTCTAATCCCCCTAACAAAATAAAAAAAGCCACCCCCAAAATAAAAAAAGCCCTCCCCTACACTAAATTACAAATAGCCCTTAAAAGGGCCTTTTGCGGGGCATTGCCCTAAAGTAATCAGCTCTTTAACCTGTAAAAAAATTACAAATCCCCCCCAACATTAAGAGCCCACTACCCACACAACCAACCCTACTCTAAAACTCACCCAATACCGCCTTAAAAAAAAACTAACACTAACCCTTTGAAGATCACCTTACAGGGAGAAGTCTTCATCCAACTGGGCCGAAGTCCTCAACAAAGCCGGGAGAAGTCTTCATCCAAGTGTACTTTTTAGTGTACTTTTTAGCACTTTTTAGCACTTTAGTTAAGAGTTTTATGCTACGGCGTTGTAGTGTAAAACTCTTAACTACTGACTTTAAAATGCGGTACCAGTCTTGATAGGAGAGGGTGTACCGCTCACTTTTTATCAGACTCGTAATACCGGCGCTATGCAAGTCCCATTTAAAAAAGAGGATACGCAATTTACTTAAGTGGATTTGTGGTATTTCCAAGTCTGGACAAAAAAGTGAGCGGTACACCTGTACCTTCAAGACTCGTAATACCAGCGGGCGTTAAAAAGCAGCGTTGGGACCGGCTAACGCTGTTTTTTAAGCCTAACGCACAACTCGTAATCTAGCCGATAGTGTATTAACATATATTCAAACCTATAAACAACCGCTTCCTGGGGCCTGGAAGTTAAACATTACGTATGGGAGTAATTGATGTTTAGCTTTAGGATTCCTACTGCAACAAATCATAATTCTACCCACTCAGCAGTTGTGGTTCAATAATAAAGAGTTATCCTTATTTTGCAGATTTGCTGACTCTTACAATAAGGAACGAATATACTCAATCTTGAAAAGATAAGTAGATTTGCTAGTGTCAATGGGGCCTATCTATCAAGCTCCATAACCCTGTCTGCCTGCTCTGGGCAGGACAGACCGGCGGAAATCAAGGACAGACATTGCCGGACAGGACAGACATCGCCAAGTTTGATTGGGTTGATTGACACCCCCTGCTGGCGGCCCATTGGCCATGAGTCTGCAGGGGGTGGCGTTGCACCAGCAGCTTACAAGAGCTGCTGGTGCAATGCTTAATACGGAGAGCGTATTGCTCTCCGCATTCAGCAATGTCTTGTGGACCTGATCCACACTGTCGGATCAGGTCCGCAAGACATTTGATAATTCGGCCCCAATGTCTGAGGTAGGATCTTCTGAATCAGAGTACATTTTCTGCATGTAAAACTTATCATGGCAACTGTTACATACTACAGCTGGAGATATAATCTCAGCTAACTTACAACAGATAAACTTAGCTTTGGTAGATATGTGATCAGGCAGCAGGGTTTCAACAGTTGCTTCTGAGACAGGATCAGATTGAGACATCTTGCAAAATGTAAATGAAAAAACAACATTAAAGGGACATAATACTCATATGCTAAATCACTTGAAACTGATGTAGTATAACTGTAAAAAGCTGACAGGAAAATATCTCCTGAGCATCTCTATGTAAAAAAGGAAGATATTTTACCTCACAATCTCCTAAACTCAGCAGAGTAAGTTCTGTGTAAAAAGTTATACTTCACCTGCTCCCAGCTGCAGGTAAAAATAAAAAAAAATGAAGAAATGAACAGCAGCCAATCAGCATCAGCAGTGCTGAGGTCATGAACTCTTACTGTGATCTCATGAGATTTGACTTAACTCTCATGAGATTTCATAGTAAGCTTCCTTTACCTGATTGGTGAAATAATATGAGAGTGCACGATGCTAGTCGCTTCAGATGTCCCAGGACAGACACACTAAAATGCTGCTTAGAAATCCTTTACAATGGGAGGTGGCTACTAAGGAACTTTTGAGGTAAAATATCTTTCTTTTTTACATAGAGATGTTCAGGTGATATTTTCTAGTCCGCTTTTTACAGCTATGCTGCATCACTTTCAAGTGTTTAAACATTTGGGTATTATGGCCCTTTAAAGCAAAATTTACAATTTCCTTTATATGGCAGTTTTTAGGAATGGGGAAAAATGCAAACAGCATGGCCCTCTGAGTATATAGAAGGCAAGATGCATATAGGAAGTGGGGTGAAAAAGAAAAACTAAAAAAAAATAAAAAAATTCTAAACATGTGTCCCAAACTGAAACTGACAGTCTGCAAAAGGAATTATACATAGACCTGACTCATGGCAAATATAAGTAAAATACATATATTTTAAACTTTATATTAATACATAAAGCGCCAAACCATAGCTGCGAGTGTCTTAAATAAGAATAAACATACTTACCAAAAGACACCCATCCACATATAGCAGACAGCCAAACCAGTACTGAAAAAAGTATCAGCAGAGATAATGGTATAAGAGTATATCGACGATCTGAAAAGGGAGGTAGGTGATGAATCCTTACGACCGATAACAGAGAACCTTTGAAAAGATTTCCCGTGAGGAAGACCATAACATCAATAGGCGATATTCTCTTCACATCCCTCTGACAAACACTGTACTCTGAGAGGAATTGGGCTTCAAAATGCTGAGAAGCGCTTATAGAAGAAAACATAGAAATCAAGCTCAAACTTACTTCACCACATCCATAGGAGGCAAAGTTTGTAAAAACTGAATTGTGGGTGTGGTGAGGGGTGTATTTATAGGCATTTTGAGGTTTGGGAAACTTTGTATATCCCATACGTTACTAGCTCATGGACTCTTGCCAATTACATGAAAGAAAGTCTATTTCTTGATCTATTTGTCATAGCGGGACCAACGCCAGAATTAATGAATTAGCGCTACAATTCTAACGCTGCTATTACGAGTTTTAAAGGAGAAAAATCACTCTTGCGTTAAGAAAATCTGCCGGTCGCGTGCACGAGCACGTATTCCCCATAGAAAGTCAATGGAGGCTAGAAATTTCCTTAAAAAAAACTTCCAACACTTGTGTTAAGCGTAAAGTGAGTGACGTCATGTCCTTCTGTGAAAAAGTAGCTAAATCGTGTTAATTTCCTGTTTAAAATATGTTTTGTGTAAGTAATGTGCTGTATATTGTTTGTATGTATCTAATTCTGTATGTATGTGATGATATTTGTACGTAGATGTAGCTAAATGAGTGTATGTTCACGTATGTCTATGTAAGTCAATGTGAAAAAAAAAATTGTGCCTTTTTTTTCTAACACCCGAGATCTCGTATCTTTTATCTGTTATATATTTTTTATATATATATATACTTTCTGGAAAAAAAATAAAAATTGTCGAGTGTTTGTATGAGTGTAGGTGTACTTTGTCTAATATTTTTGAATCGATTTGTGAATGTTTTTGTTAACGATCTATCAATAACTAGAGGGAGAGTGTTCTGGATTTGAGCGTAGATGGTGATTTTTGTGGCACTACAGAAACTTGTAATAGCAGCGTTAGGGGAAATGAGGCGTTATGGCCCATAACGATGTTATTTGAGTCTTAACGCAAAACTCTAGCTGAAAATGCTTTAACGTCGCAGGCCCAAGTGTGATACAGTCACTAATGTGAAGCATCTATATCATTTTATACTGGCTACATTTTAGTACCCAGCAAATTATCTAGCTTTAAGACAGCTTTAAATACATGGATTAACCTCCTTGATGATACAGTACATGTGTTACTGTAATGTCAATGCTAAATTTGATTGAAACTAAAGAATGAAAAAAAAAATAGTTTTAAAGGGTCAGGAAACCCCAACATTTTCTTTCATGATTTGGATAGAACATACAATTTTAAACAACTTTCCAGTTTACTTCTATTATCAAATTTACCTCATTGTCTTGTTATTTATTGCTGAAGAA
Source organism: Bombina bombina (assembly GCF_027579735.1). Lineage (NCBI taxonomy): Eukaryota > Metazoa > Chordata > Amphibia > Anura > Bombinatoridae > Bombina > Bombina bombina. The sequence continues at coordinate 1,205,131,924 of NC_069499.1, read as the reverse complement.
ACAGGATTGCACTACTTGCAGCTAGCTGAACACATCTAGTTAGCCAATCACAAGAAACAAATGTGTGCAGGCACAAATCAGCAGCTAGCTCCCACTAGTGTGGAATATGTGCGTATTCTTTTTCAACAATGGATACCAAGAGATCGAAGCACATTTTAAAAAAGAAGTGAATTTAAAAGTGTCTTAAAATGACATGCTCTATCTGAATACTGCAAGTTTAATTTTGACTTTGCTATCCCTTTAAGCATTTATTTCTGTATGAACTTGTTTACAGCCAAAATGACAAGGATCCTAATATACTACAGCTTTTCCTCCCTGTTTCCTTCCCTGCAGATGTTAGGCTGCACATTGCATAACACTTGTAAATGGAATAAATAGTGCCAGAACTAACAGCCAACACATCTGACAAAAAAACTAACAAAAAAAAACCAATGTAATGTGACCTCAAGCAATACATTTTATATGCAGCAATGATAGTAAAATGATAATCATCAAATACATGGGAGGCTTCTATATCATAGGTTCCTGTGGTGTCTGAACCCAGGTAAAATAATCTATCTTAGATACTTTTATCAAACCACACATAGTTAAGTCCTGGCATAACTGTTTAGACACTCAGGTGTCATACAGAGCAGTCCCTGTGTGTCTGAACTTATCAAAACAGGGGGAAACATTCCATGTACTGAAATGTTAGTATGTTTGCCTGTAAGTGTTCCATTAATGTATACAAATGCACATTCATTATAATACAAACATACTGAAAATGAAAGATTCAAATAGAGGACACAAGATTACAAGTGGATCATTATTTAGCGCTCCCACTCAAGCATAAATTTAGCTAGAAGTAATTGTTTTGCGCACTTCGTCTTATGCACATATTACAAGTTGAAAGTAAAAAGTTTACTCACAAATGAAACCTGATGCATGCTAATTAAAGGACTTAGCGATATTGTGATCATGTTAGATTCTTCTCCCCATAGAAGTCGTCATATATACATATAAATATCATTATGATAAAAAACGCACTTCAAAGATCTTGGCATAAATCTCACTTTAATGTGAACGTTTCGAGCCCCAATGGTGATTAATACCTTCACTGTATGGACTTACGTTGACATGGATGAGCACGCCCATTTGGGGGCGTGTCTACCGTGTAGGGTGTGACGTCCTTGTTTGCTGTGTTTAAAGCTTCGATGGTGGTAGGTGCAACTATATATTTTTTGCCTGTCAGAGGACGAGCCATTGGGGCTCAAACGTTCATATTAAGTGAGATTAATGCCAAGACCTTTGGAGTGCGCTTTTATATATATATATATATATATATTTCTATGGAATATTTAGAATATTTTACAATATCTATAATATTTTTTTATTTTTTTAAAAGGTTTTTATTGAGATATATAAATAACATGGAATACATGCATATTAAAACAACTTTGCTCCGATAGGTTACAGGAGGGAGACAAAACTTAGTATCATCATATGTACGTTACAACACATAAAAATCAAGGGCTAGTATACTTGTCAGGCAACATGTTCTACCTTCAATATCCTCATGTACCACTAGCATATATCTCATTTTTTAATTAACATTATATAACACTATCAGTCGCTTTGTAGTCAACGAGACATATCCCTACATCCCATTAGCTAATAATATAATTTATTATGAAGGGAGGCATGAAGTGAATTGTCCCTCCTGAACCTCACTACTCAATTTAAGGTACCACTTTTTTGACCAGGCCAGTAAGATGAAGGAGGATAGAGGAGAGGATTAGGGGGAAAGGTTGAAAGGGGAAACAGAGTGGTAAAGGGGGGGGGGAGACAGAAAAATTTGTTCCTCATCGAGGACCCAGAGGTTTATTGGGACTCAGAGCATTGAAGAAGTCTTAGGACTGAATGTCCCAATTTGATAAACGTATCTTTAGTACTCTTGTCTAAGAGACCACAGGTCCCAGAATTTCCAATATGAATCTATTCTATTCATATGTTGGTAGAATCCTCGTTCCATTGAAGCATATAAGTCTATAGTTTGCTTGATACTAGTCATTGCAGGTGGATTAGTCTGCTTCCATTGTCTAGCTATTGAGATTTTAGTGGCAGCAAAGATGAAAATGGCCAACTGTTTCTGAGTTTTGAGCATTCGTTGTGGGAAGATATTAAGGAGGGCCACCCGGGTTCCCTGGAAAGCAGGATCCCGCTGAACTGCACAGCTGAAACACATCCTACCATAGTTTCCCAATCTTCGGGCAAGACCACCAGATATGGAGATCCAAGCCTATTTGTCCACAATTCCTCCAGCATAGAGGTGAGTGTGATGGGGATATCTGGGCCAGTCTCAATGGGGTATAATGCCATCTAAGTGATCCCTTGACAATGAGTTCAACTGAATTGGCACAGTGGAGAGTCTGTTTTGTGAGTGTGAAAGCTTGTGCCCAGACTTTGTCAGAGATGGTAGTCTTAAGATCTTTTCCCCATTCTTTCAATTGCCAGACTTCGCCAGCAACAATGTCCTTCATAATTAGCGATTAGTGTGTAGAAAGGGGTCTCAAAAGGCTCAAGTCCGACACCCATCTCAGCTCCCAAGAAGATTGTTGTCTAAGGTTAGAGACTGGGAAACCCCAACTAGTGAGGAATTTGTGCAGTCTGAACCATTCAAACTGGAACCACTGTGGAAGAGGCAATCCTCTTACAATCGTTGGAGCCGCTAATTAGAGAGTGTTTTGCTTATATAGGTCAGACACAAGTGAGAGGTCCCATTTCCGCCATTGAGAGACATGGGAATTCAGAAGGCCTCTTAGAAGGCCAGGAATAGAATGGATAGGGGAGGGATGAGGTGCTATCTCCGTATAGTGCCTGATCTTTTTCCAGCAATCCAGGTTTTGTTTGATAATCACATTCTGGATAGGTAGTCTATCAATTTGATAGTCAGGTATCCAAGGGAGATCGTCAAGGGTAATGCCTGAGGGTAATGAGGGCTGTTCTACACTCTTCCACCTCTGTGTGTTGTCTGCTGTGCCCCACTGGGAGATATGAGTGAGGTAAGCTGCCTCATAGTAAATGGAGATATTGAGGAGAAGAACCCCTCCCATGTGGTAGGGTTTTTGGAGCGTTTTCCTGGAAATTCTTGGTTTCCTCCCCTGCCACACATCGTGCGATCAGGGCATTAAATTTATCTAAGAGCTCTCTAGGAAGGTTTAAGGGGAGGCAGCGGAAGTAGTACAGGATCTTTGGTAGGATGGTCATTCTAGCTGAGGCAATGTGGCCCAACCATGAGACCTCCTGAAAGTCCAGGAGTTGAGCAAGGCACAAATGTCTTGTAGGAGCTTACCGTAGTTTATCTCCATGACCTTCTCTGCATCTGGGCCCAGCTGGACTCCCAGGTGGGTAATTGTCTCAGATGTCCAGTTGAATTGATAGGTGTTTTGAAGAATCTCCAGTTCAGATTGTGGTACATGTATAGGTAAGGCTTCCGTTTTGGAAAAATTTATCTTATAGAAGCTTATGGAACCGAACTAGGTGATGATATCAAATAGTGCAGGGAGTGAGGACTTTAGATCGGTCAGGAAGAGGGTAGTATCGTCCGCAAATAGAGCTATTTTCTCAGCACCTCTATCTTCCCCCTCAACTTGGTAGCTTAGAGGAACTCCTCGTATTAAGGCAGAGTTTCGTACAGCTTGAGCTAGCGGCTCAATAGCTAGAGCGAATATTATTGGCGAGAGGGGGCACCCTTCTCTTGTCCCATTAGTTATAGGAAACTGTGACAAATAAAAGCCTAGCCCTTTGACTCTTGCGTATGGAGAACTATAAAGAGCTTGTATGGCTAAAACTATCTCGCCAGGGAACCTAAATTGATTGAGCACCTCCCAAAGATTTTCCCATCTGACCCTGTCAAATGCTTTTTCTGCGTCTAAAGACAGGGCCAGCATGGGAACCTTTAACCTATTTGCTTCAGTAAAAATATTCAATATTCGTCTGGTATTATCTGGTCCCTCTCTACCCCAAGTAAAACCCACTTTATCAGGATGGAGTAAGGTGGGGACAATGCGACAGAGTCTATTAGCCCATAATTTAGAGTACAGTTTTACATCAATGTTGATGAGCGCGATGGGGCGATAACTCCCGCACTGGAAAACGTCTTTATTTGGTTTCGGGATGGTTAGGATTGTTGCCTCTAGTAGTTCACTACGAAAAGTGCCACATCTTCTGGCCTCCTCAAATGACCGAAGGAGTAAAGGTGAAAGGATGTCCCTAAAGGTTTTATAGAACACGGCCAGGAACCTGTCCGGGCCCGGCGCCTTTTCATTTTGGAGTTGGTTAATTACTCATTTAATTTAGTGAAAAGGGGGTTAAGAGTGAATCTGTGTCTTCCTTTGTCAAGGCAGGGAGGCCTAGTCCCTGTAAGAAGGAACAAATTTTGACTGGGAGAGAATTGTCCTCTCGTTCAGTCTTGCAAAGGTTATAGAGCTTGAAATAGAAAGCTGCAAAGGCTTTCCAAATATCCCTAGGACCTGCTGTCCCACTCTAACAATGGCAAGAATGCGAGAATTCGCACATCTGCCCTTTAATTTTCGGGCAAGGATTGTAGATGCCTTATTTCCTTGATAGTACAGGAGTTGTTTAAACCAACGTACCGCTTTGTGTATATGAGCAGTTTCTATCTCCTTAATTTGTTTATGTAAGGCTTCAACTTCCGCAGAAATCTCTGGGGTTGGGTTATCTTTATTCAGCCTCTCTTTCGTTCTAAGGTTAGCCACCAGGATTCCTAAAGGGACTCCCCTCAGTTTCTTAATAGAAGCTTGTTTGTGTATGCAGACTCCACGAATGTAGGCTTTTAAAGCCACCCATACTGTTTGTTGGGTGACGTTGGAATCTGAGTTGTGGGTTAGGTATTCCTGTATAGAGCTCTGTATTAAAGGGACAGTCTACCATAGAATTGTTATTGTTTTAAAATATAGATAATCCCTTTATTACCCATTCCCCAGTTTTGCATAACCAACAGTTATATTAATATACTTTTTACCTCTGTGATTACCTTCTATATAGGAACCTTCTACCATACCCCTGATCACATGACTGTGACTGTTTATTATCTATTGTCTTGCATTTAGCATTGTTTTGTGCTAAATCTTATATAACCCCCTGTGCCTGAACACAGTGTTATCTATATGGCCCACGTGTACTTTTTGTCTCTTTGTGTTGAAAAGAGATTTAAAAAGCATGTGATAAGAGGCAGCCCCCAAGGGCTTAGAAATAAGCATATGAGCCTACCTATGTTTAGTTTAAACTAAGATTGCCAAGAGAAAAAAATCAAATTTGATGATAAAAGTAAATTGGAAAGTTGATTAAAATTAAAAGTCCTATCTGAATAATGAAAGTTTAATTTATACTAGACTGTCCCTTTAAGGGATGGAACTCTGGGATGGGCCAAAGATAGTCTGGCAGTCTCCAACTTGGGGATGAGGGTGAGTAAATATTGAAGTCAAGGGAGAATGTAAGGGCGTCATGGTCGGACCATGAACACGGTCTAATGTCAGTAGTTTTTTATTTTGTTAAGCATCCAGGAATCCGTAAAAAAATGGTCCAGTCTCGAATAGGTATTGTGCAGTTTAGAGAAATAAGTGTAGTCACGGGCGGTGGGATGGCATGCTCGCCAAATGTCAAATAAGTTATATTGTGAAATAGTGTCTCTAAATTTCTTAGCTGTGGTAATGGAGTATGTGTCAATGGTTTTGCCTGAGCTAACCTTTTTATCTAGTGAGAGATCCCAAATCATATTGAAATCTCCCCTAACTACTAGCTGACCAATCTTAATCCGATCAATATTTTGCAACAAAGTCTTAAGGAACCTGGGTTGGTTCTGGTTCGGGGCATATAAATTGACAGGGGTGTATATCTGACTATCTAGCTTACATATTAGAACGAGGAATCTACCTTCTGGATCTTGTTCTAAGTATATTTTCTCAAAACTAACTTGTTTATGTATGAAAATTACTACCCCTCTAGTTTTGTCAGAGTGGGAAGATGCAACATAGTGGGTAAAGTATTGAGACTTAAACATGATGGCTGAGGTGGTTAGCCAATGTGTCTCCTGAGCAAACACAATTTTAACTTTGTTTGAATGCATATAGTTACTCAGGAGGCTCCTTTTGGTTACAGAATTTAAACCTTTGCAATTTAGGGAAGCAAACGTGAGGACATCTAGTTTGTCCCCCATAATGGGGGATATAGGGTATAGGAGGAGTGAGGGGGAGAGCAGAAGGAGGAGGAGAAAAAGAGAAGAAAAAAGGGTCAAAAGATTGGGTGTCACCTCACCCGCCTGGATGCCGAGGTCTGGAGTCAATGTTTGAAGATCTAAGATTTGCATCACTTGTCCCCAAAATGTCTGAGTAGCTGTTAATGAGATATAAGGATCACATTTAGCATTAGCTATAACACATATACTAGCAAAAAGACAGTAAAACTCACCTACAGATGGAACAGGTGTGCAACGTTAAGACCAGAGCGACTAAAATATTACAGGTTAGTTTATTAGCCTGGGGACTAACAATAACAACAAGTAAAGTAATTGGTGGCACTCTAAATCCCCTAACAAGGAACTCACGAATATACCCTGTGGGTATTCTAATTCCTTGATCTCATTAAGATGAGAAATATAAAATTGGGGGGAGAGGATCTCGAGAGAGATCTTATTTTAGTAGCTGCAGAATATTACAAAGAGGAGGACGAATTAGGGGGCACGGGGGAGGTGGAACAAGGAGCAAGGGAAGTACCTACGGAGTCTAAGACCCCGAGGTAAGACTGGAGTTTATCCCATCCCATAGTGGGATCTTCATTATGGTAAGGAATGGCACGTTTTAGGATATGATGTCAGAAGGGGTTATCTCATCTCTCAGGCGGGGTGGGCTAAGTATGGCCATTTAGTCAGAGAGAGGTATCTCTTGGGGTCCTGACATCAAGTATCTCTAAATTTTTGTCTATGTTAAGAAACGGCGCCCATATAATAGTAATTATATCTAAGCAACATTCTCTACCAAATATATAGGGTTAGGTATATCTAATACAGCAGGTGAGGGGCATGGATGACACCTGGGTCTAACAATTATAAATGGGTAACTGTCTTAGTAAGCCTGGTATCAGAAGCAAACTATTAGCCAGTACGGACTTCTGAAAGTAGCAGCCCCATCTGGGAGATGGATACAAATGTGTCTAGAACCTGTGTTAATAGGCTAGTCTAGGGGAAACCTTTATAGGCCATCATTCAGCAGTCTATTACCTTACAGAATTTTAAAGCAAGTGAGAGAGTACATGAAAAGTTGCACCAGGACAATATGACCATCAGACATATAAAAACATCAAGGTGTGTGTATTACGATACAAGTTTATGAGGTTACATATTTCTTACTGACTAACAGTCTTACTGTAGCTTGCTTCACTAGCTATTGAAGTAGGCTAGAAGAGACCTGTAGTCTTCTACTAATCTGCAGGTGGAGTTGTCCATTCCTTAGTATTTAAAATGTATGATCTGTTATAAGTGACTAGTGTCTTATGCTAAGTAGGGCTAGAAGGGGTGATTGTGGCTTTTAAAAACTATGTTCTATTCTATCCAAAGGGAAATTAACCATATAGGTATGGTATCCGAATTTATTAAGGTGGGCTAGTACATAAACCTTAGATTTCCTCCGGGTGAGGATAGGTCTCAGTTTGCCATAATAGGCTAGTCTAGGCTAATCTAAATATAAAGCTCTATGTGAGGGATACTGAGAATCATGAGTGAGCTTAGAACTAATTAAATAACAACTACAACTAAACATTTGGATAATATAACATTCTAAACACAATAACAGGTTAATAAGACAGCTATACAGCCTAACTTAGCTATACATTCTTTGCTAACTAATTTACTATCAATGCCTAGGTACTCTAGCTAAGAAAGTTGAAAAAATAATGAAGACCATAATACTTAGGTAGTCAGTAGATGAAGTGTCCACACACTTAGAAAGGTTCAGTGTCAGTGCAGGGGCACCCAATGTGTTCTGTCCCAGAGCAGGACGTTGAGGTAGGGGAGTCCATTCCGGTGCAGACGCCTGAAGTTGTGGAGGAGAAGTGCTCCTTTCTCCCGAGCTTGCTGAGTTTCCCTGTAGATCCCATTTTTTAAGGTGGTCCATACCATCTCCCACAGAAGAAACTGTGTGCAGTGTGCCGTTTCTGTTAACAATAAGCTTGGTGGGGTACCCTTTACATTGTTCCATCTCAGAACTTGCGTAAAAGGGGTAAAGGACCTTCGTCTTTGAAGCATGTATGGAGACAAATCTGGGAATACTGAGATCTGTTGAAATTTCTCAGGCATTGCTGGTTTGTTAGCTAACTCTCTCAGAATCTTCTCTTTGTGAGTGAAAAAATGTATCCTAGCTAGGACATCTCTAGGTTTATCTGCAGAGATATTTCTCAGTCTCTGGGTACGGTGGACTCTGTCAATGAGAAAACTTGGAGCGTCAGAGCCTGAAAGAAATTGGGTGCAAAACTCTCTGATAAAGCTATCCAGGTCACTAGTGGTAATCTCCTCAGACACTGCTCGAAATCTCAAGTTGTTCCTTCTGGACCTGTCCTCAAGATCTGAGAGTTTAAGCTCAAGATCTGAAATCTGAGTTGCTAGTATTTGGGAGTATGACAGTAAATTTTCTTGATCTACCACTAGATCTTCCTGTTTCCTCTCAAGTGCCTCTGTTCTTCTAAAACCGCCATGTCTCTGCACAACTCAGCAGCTGACCCCTTTATGGCCTTGGTAAGTGAGTCCTGTAGGCTATTCATTCATCTAGAAAAAGTGTCCACTATGGCGGCCACCATATTATCTAAGGGTGGGGTCTCAGCTGTAGGGGTACTGAGTATAGGATCAATTTCTTGGTCCTCCATATTGTATGTTCCATCAGGTGAGGATTTACTATCTTATCTAGGAATGCCTTTAAAGTGATCTACCACAGTCATTCTAGGTGGTTCCCCCTGGTTTGGTCTTTTTCCTGTTAGATTGAGACATCTTGGGTTCTATATGAATGTGTTTAATGTCCACTGACTACTCTCAAAGCCCCTGCGGTATGCTTATAGTAAAGGGACTCCCGGCATCACCTCCCCTCATGCACCCACCGCACCACCAAGGCCATTGTGCAGCCCCCACATGTTCAGTTTGAAACAATCACTATGTACCACTGGGAGACTCTCTCTCCAGGGAAAGTGTCATCTAATGACGATTTGGGAGAGGGAATGTTGGATATGACCCACTAAGATGACCCCAGCGGGAAATGGCAAGGGGCGAGGCCCAAGCAATTTGGAGACCACGGCCTGAGAGGTCAGGTTATTGAGCCACTCACAAGGTGGTAGGTTACTGATTAGTTCTTAGTATAAGAGCTGGAACTACAGTGGCTAAGTGACGATTCTCCCCTATTTCTGGTGGATCCGCAATGACTCTAGGTCTCCCTGAAACTTTCTTCACTATGACCCCTTTGCTTAATTGATTTTAGAGTGGGTGACTGACTTGTATTATGAGTTCCTCTCTGAGTTTCTCTTGTCACCTGTGCTTGGGTCAAAGTAAGTGGAATCACAGGTCCTCAGGCAACTTTTCCTTAGCAAGCTGTCACTGTAATTCTCTGGTAGTCTTGGGTCTGGTATGCAAAGGGTCCTAAGTGTTGTGGGAGGCTGAATTAGACAGTCAGATGTGCCCTCTTGTAGGTTTGGGAGACTGTGGGCAAAAGTCAGGGTCTGAGACAGGGAAGGCTGGAATGCCACGTGGGATAAACTGTGGCGTATTTAGAGTCGACAGTGTTGAGTGTCTTGGGGACAATAGGAGGAGTATGAATGAAAAATCTAACGCTTTCCGCAGATCAGGACTCTTGATAGGGCTTTATCCTCATGGATTATCTCAGTTGCTACTGGCAGTGCGGCTCCATTCGAGGACAGGAGTGAAGCGGTCAATATGGCGGATTTTCGCGCCAAAACAAAAGTGATCAAGCAGTTTCTCTCCAGTCTTTTACAGGTAAGGTTGTAGACTCTGGAATCCTTAGGTGGGGGATCTTCTGAAAGCAGCTATTGCCAAGATGTAGGATAAGCGTTAAGTAGTTCAACGTCAGCCGATCTCATCAGCACCGCAACTGCCAGGGCCGCAACAATCTGATCCTCTACTTCAGCCACTCAGCCGGACCAATATTTCAGCCTGTGCTTCCGGAGCAGATCCCCAACCCTCCGGAGTGCTGTAGTCAAGCGCTGATTGTGATGTGTGATTCTGTGTCTATAATAGTTTTTAATAATTTTTATTTTTAAAAAATATTTTATTTGTAATTTTTTAATGCAATGTAAGATTAGAATTTTTTTATGTGCACTAACCGGACCGTGTTAGACCTAAATCGCAAACCCCAATGTGCGTTATGCACATTTTTCATTCCAATGTTCTTCACATATGTCTAATCTTCTGTACTGGGGCCAATTAAGGACAGCTATAAATTAGTCTCTAGAGTGTGCAACCAATGCTGGAATGGAATATTGCAGTATTAAGTAGGGATGCACCGAAATTTCGGCCGCAGAAACATTTCAGCAGAAAATGGCATTTTTGGCTATTTCGGTTTTCGGGTTTTTTGCCTGTTATTTTCGGTAAAATTATTGGGTAGCATGTTTCAAATTTGATGCTAGCCTAGAGCTGCTGTTTAAGTTTATTACTTGACTTACTGTTCTGCATATAATGAGTTTTCTAGGACTATACTTTATTTGGATAATTGGTAAAAAAACAAACAAACTGTTAAATATGATTCTGTAACATAGAACTAAATGAAGAATAATACAGTATATTGATATTTATAATTGTTTTAAGTTGGGATGCACCAAAATTTTGGTCGCAGAAACATTTTGCCGAAAATGGCATTATTTTTTGCCTGTTTTTTTTTTTCTTGGTAAAATTATTGTTTTGCATATTATTGTTTCTCTTACATGGTGTATCCAGTCCACGGATTCATCCTTACTTGTGAGATATTCTCATTCCCTACAGGAAGTGGCAAAGAGAGCACGCAGCAGAGCTGTCCATATAGCTCCCCCTCAGGCTCCGCCCCCCCAGTCATTCTCTTTGCTACTCTAACAAGTAGCATCTCCACGGGAGGGTAAAGTGAATGTGGTGTTAGATTTGTAGTTTTTATTTCTTCAATCAAAAGTTTGTTATTTTAAAATAGTGCCGGTTTGTACTATTTACTCTGTGGCAGAAAGTGATGAAGATTTCTGCTGAGAGGAAAATGATTTTAGCATGTTGTAACTAAAATCCACTGCTGTTCCCACACAGGACTGTTGAGCATCAGAAAACTTCAGTTGGGGGGAACAGTTTGCAGGCTTAACTGCTTTGAGGTATGTTTCAGTCATTTTTTCTAGTCAAGACTTAGTAATGCTAGAAGACTGACAAGAATCCCCATGTGGGAAAGGTAAGCCATATTCTGAGACTTAGTATAGAAGGAAGGCTTATTTGGAAGGGCTCAAACACTGGTGGACACTGTTAAGGGGCAATCGATTATTTTTTTACAAAAATCTGATATTTATACAAGTTTATATTACATTTGAAACACTTTTTTGGGGTTTATTCCGCATGGCATCTATTTAGACACCTATTTTGGCTTGGGAAGGCCCCACATCCCCAGAGTGAAACAAAGAGTTCCCTAGCGATGAAGGAAGTAACCAAGATCATCAAATGGGCAGAGTATCTATCCTGCCACCTATCTGCAATTCACATCCCAGGAGTAGACAACTGGGAGGCGGATTTTCTGAGTCGTCAGACTTTTCACCCGGGGGAGTGGGAACTCCACCCGGAGGTTTTTGCTCAGCTGACCCAGCTATGGGGCATTCCAGAATTGGATCTGATGGCGTCCCGTCAGAACACAAAACTTCCCCTTTACGGATCCAGGTCCAGGGATCCCAAGGCGGCATTGATAGATGCTCTAGTAGCGCCTTGGTCCTTCAGTCTAGCTTATGTCTTTCCACCGTTTCCTCTTCTCCCTCGGCTAGTAGCCAGAATCAAACAGGAGCAGGCTTCGGTAATTCTGATAGCGCCTGCATGGCCATGCAGGACTTGGTATGCAGACCTAGTGGACATGTCATCGGTTCCACCATGGAAACTGCCATCGAGGCAGGATCTTCTAATACAGGGTCCATTCAAGCATCCAAATCTAGTTTCTCTGCAACTGACTGCTTGGAGATTGAACGCTTAATTCTAGCTAAGCGTGGGTTCTCTGAATCAGTTATAGATACTCTGATCCAGGCCAGAAAGCCTGTCACCAGGAAAATTTACCATAAGATATGGCGGAAATATCTTTGTTGGTGTGAATCCAAGGGTTACTCGTGGAGTAAGATTAGGATTCTAAGGATATTGTCTTTTCTCCAAGAAGGATTGGAGAAAGGATTGTCAGCTAGTTCCTTAAAGGGACAGATATCTGCTCTGTCTATCTTGTTACACAAGCGTCTGGCAGCAGTACCAGATGTTCAGGCGTTTGCGCAGGCTCTAGTTAGAATCAAGCCTGTCTATAAACCTGTGGCTCCTCCATGGAGTCTAAATTTAGTTCTTTCAGTTCTTCAAGGGGTTCCGTTTGAACCTTTACATTCCATAGATATTAAGTTATTATCTTGGAAAGTTTTGTTTTTGGTAGCTATTTCTTCTGCTCGAAGAGTTTCAGAATTGTCTGCTTTGCAGTGTAATTCACCTTATCTGGTGTTCCATGCAGATAAGGTTGTTTTGCGTACCAAACCTGGTTTCCTTCCAAAAGTGGTTTCTAATAAGAATATTAGCCAGGAAATTATTGTTCCTTCTCTGTGCCCTAATCCAGTTTCTAAGAAGGAACGACTGTTACACAATCTTGATGTGGTTCGTGCTTTAAAATTCTATTTAAATGCAACTAAAGATTTCAGACAAACATCATCCTTGTTTGTTGTCTATTCTGGTAAGAGGAGAGGTCAGAAAGCGACTGCTACCTCTCTTTCCTTCTGGCTGAAAAGCATCATCCGATTGGCTTATGAGACTGCAGGACAGCAGCCTCCTGAACGAACAGCTCATTCCACCAGAGCTGTGGCTTCCACATGGGCTTTCAAGAATGAGGCTTCTGTTGAACAGATTTGTAAGACAGCGACTTGGTCTTCACTGCATACTTTTGCCAAATTTTACAAATTCGATACTTTTGCTTCTTCGGAGGCTATTTTTGGGAGAAAGGTTTTGCAAGCAGTGGTGCCTTCCGTTTAGGTTACCTGACTTGTTCCCTCCCTTCATCCGTGTCCTAAAGCTTTGGTATTGGTATCCCACAAGTAAGGATGAATCCGTGGACTGGATACACCATGTAAGAGAAAACAGAATTTATGCTTACCTGATAAATTACTTTCTCTTACGGTGTATCCAGTCCATGGCCCGTCCTGGCAATTAAGTCAGGTTCAAATTAATTTTTGTAAAACTACAGTCACCACTGCACCCTATGGTTTCTCCTTTTTCTCCTAACCGTCGGTCGAATGACTGGGGGGGCGGAGCCTGAGGGGGAGCTATATGGACAGCTCTACTGTGTGCTCTCTTTGCCACTTCCTGTAGGGAATGAGAATATCCCACAAGTAAGGATGAATCCGTGGACTGGATACACCGTAAGAGAAAGTAATTTATCAGGTAAGCATAAATTCTGTTTTTTTAGATATTGTTGTCCAATTTTAGTGTGTTACTTTCAATAAAAGTGTGGGCTTTTTTATTGGCTCTAATTATGAAAAAAAATAAAAATATTTCAAAATAATTTTAAAAAATACATTTTCGGTATCAGTTTCGTTTTTTCGGCCAAGTGCATCCCGGATTTTCAGATTCGGTTTCGGTCCAGAATTTCCATTTCGGTGCATCACTAGTATTAAGTCTGGGGTCTGCTCTTCCATTATAGGTATTGAAAAGGCCACAATTGTCAGATTTAAATAAATATTACATGCACTGTATATTGCCAATATACAAATTTTTCTTTAATCAAACATAATTAAATCTTTTCATCAATGTGTTTAATGTCCGTTAAGGGAAAAAAAACAGTACAATAATAAATACAGTAAAAAGCTCGGTCTTATTATAAAGACACCTGATATTTAGCTCTTCGATTAAGCCACTGCTATTACCTATTTCTTCAATAAATGGTGTCGTCAGTCAATACATGTATTAATTGAACTATTATCCTCACTAATATTGGCTTTGCTTTGTGTTGAAGATCAAATTCTGAGATGATATGTTAATGGTAGCTGCTATTTTAGATTCCATTAGCTTTCAAAATGTGTGTGTTTGTAATAGATTTATCCTTAGTATTTATATTGTACTAATTTCCCATAACCTGTAATTACACATAGGCCTCTATTTATCAAGCTGTCAACGGCAAATATGCTGGAATTCCACAGCGTATTTGTGGCAAGCCTGAGTCGCCTTAGTTATCAAAGGCTAGAGACCGGCAAAAGTAGAATTCAGTGATGTAACATACGATCCGCCGGACTCAGTCCGACACAGATCGATGGTTACGTCACTCCAGATGTTCCGAATGCAAGTTCGGCACAATCTGACTACTTTTGGGAGTTATCAAGATCCTACCAGGTACCTGGATGCGGCGGATGCCATAGGAATCAATGGGAGTCTGACAGCAGCGAAAGCTTATGTTCGCTGCTGCCCGATATCCCATTGATTCCTATGGGAAATGTCTACACCTAACACCCTAACATGTACCCCGAGTCTAAACACCCCTAATCTGCCCCCCCCTACACCGCCGCCACCTACATTATACTTATTAACCCCTAAATCGCCGCTCCCGGAGCCCACCGCCACTCTAATAAATTTATTAACCCCTAAACCGCCGCTCCCGGAGCCCACCACCACTCTAATAAATTTATTAACCCCTAAACCACCACTCCTGGACCCGCCGCCACCTACATTATGTTTATTAACCCCTAATCTGCCCCCCCTACACTGCCGCCACTATATTAATTTTATTAACCCCTAAACCTAAGTCTAACCCTAACCCTAACACCCCCCAACTTAAATATTATTTAAATTATTCTAAATAAATTTACTATTAACTAATTATTCCTATTTAAAACTAAATGCTTACCTATAAAATAAACCCTAAGATAGCTACAATATAACTAATAGTTACATTGTAGCTATTTTAGGATTTATTTTTATTTTACAGGCAACTTTGTATTTATTTTAACTAGGTACAATAGTTATTAAATATTTATTAACTATTTAATAACTACCTAGCTAAATTAAAAATAAATCCTAACCTAAGTTACAATTACACCTAACACTACAATTAAATAAATTAAATTAATTAACTACAATTAAATACAATTAAATAAAATAAACTAAAGTACAAAAAAAAACACTAAATTACAGAATACAATTTTTTTATAAGAATTTTAAACTAATTACACCTAATCTAAGCCTCCTAATAAAATAAAAAAGCCCCCCAAAATAATAAAATTCCGTACCCTATACTAAATTACAAATAGCCCTTAAAAGGGCCTTTTGTGGGGCATTGCCCCAAAGTAATCAGATCTTTTACCTGTAAAAAAAGAAATACAATACCCCCCAACATTACCCAGACACCCAACCCTACTCTAAAACCCACCCAAACCCCCCTTAAAAAAACCTAACACTAACCCCCTGAAGATCACCCTACCTTGAGCCGTCTTCACCCAGCTGGGCACAAGTGGATCTCCAGAGGGGCAGAAGTCTTCATCCGATCCGGGCAGAAGAAGACATCCAGACCGGCAGAAGTCTTCATCCATCCGGAGCGGAGCGGGTCCATCTTCAATCCATCTGATGCGGAGCATCCTCTTCCATCGACGTCCTAACGAATAATGAAGGCTCCTTTAAATGACATCCAAGATGGCGCCCCTTGAATTCCGATTGGCTGATAGGATTCTATCAGCCAATCGGAATTAAGGTAGGAAAAATCCTATTGGCTGATTCGGTTTAGGGGTTAAACATTTTATTTAGGTACGGCGGGCTCCGGGTATGGCGGTTTAGGGGTTAAACAATTTATTTAGTTGCGGCGGGTCCAGGATCGGCAGGATAGGGGTTAATAACTATGTAGGTGGTGGCGGGGTCCGGGAGCGGTGGTTTAGGGGTTAATAACTTTATGTAGGTGGTGGCGGGGTCTCGGGAGCGGCAGGATAGGGGTTAATAACTTTATGTAGGTGGCGGCGGGGTCCAGGAGCGGCAGGATAGGGGTTAATAACTTTATGTAGGTGGCGGCGGGGTCTCGGGAGCGGCGGTTTAGGGGTTAATATATTTATTATAGTTGCGGCGGGGTCCGGGAGCGGCGGTTTAGGGGTTAATATATTTATTATAGTTGCGGCGGGGTCCGGGAGCGGCAGTTTAGGGGTTAATAAGTTTATTTAGTTACAGGGGGCTCCGGGAGCGGCGGTTTAGGGGGTAAAACTGTATAGTGTGGGTGCTTAGTGACAGGGTAGCAAGAAAGCTGCGAATAAGCCAAAGAGCAGCGAGATCGATGACTATTAGTTAACAACAGTCTGCTGCTCATTGCACCGTACTTGGTGCGTGGCTTTTTGACAGTTTTCTTGATAAATTTGGCGAACGTATTCAGGTCCGCGGTGGCGATGTTAGGCGAGCGTATTGGGGCCGTCAAATGCAGGTAAATAGACTGCTTGATAAATAGAGGCCATAATATTTATATTCAGCTAGATTACAAGTTTTGCGCTATAGAGGGTACAAAATAAATGCAACATAAGTTGCGTTATTTCACCCTCCATAGCGCTGTCATTACAAGTTTTTAAAAAGCCACCTTGTGTGTGTGATATGGTTGCGATGAGCTCTATACCACACAAAATCCAAGGGCTGAGAATACGTGTTCGTGCATGCTTTCCCCATAGACATCAATTGGGAGAACGTGTAAGAAAAAAACGTAACGCAACCCCATTGATGTCTATGGAGAAAAAAAGTTACGCTTAAACCTAACACCCTAACATAAACCCCACGTCTAAACACCCCTATTGTGCTGCTCCCCGACATTGCTGACACCTACATAAACGTATTAACCCCTAATCTGCCGCTCCCGACATTGCCTCCACCTAAATAAAGTTATTAACCCCTAATCTGCCACTCCCTGACTTTGCTGCCTCTATAATAAAGTTATTAACCTCTATTCTGCCACTCCCCGACATCGCCGCCACTAAATAAAGTTATTAACCCCTAAACCTCTGGCCTCCCACATCACCACCACTAAATAAACCTATTAAACCCTAAACCGATAGCCCTCCGCATTGCAAAAAACTAAATTAAACTATTAACCCCCAAACCTATCACCCCCTAACTTTAAATTAAAATTACAATATCCCTATCTTAAAATAAATAAAAACTTACCTGTGAAATTAAAAAAAAAACATAAGTTTAAACTATATATTAAACCAACATTAATATAATACTAAAATTAAAATAACTACAAATTAAATAAACTAAATTACACATTAAAAAAACACTAAAATAAATCTACAATTACAAAAATAAAAATCACTAAATTACAAAAAATAACAAACGGCTAGATTACGAGTTGTGCATTAGTGTAAAAAAAGCAGCGTTAAGAGCTCCTAACGCTGCTTTTTTACTACTGCTGGTACTACGAGTCTTGCAGGTTTAGGGGCACCGCACACTTTTTTGGCCTTATCGCAAAACGACTTACGTAAACTTCGTAAACCCTTTTTTCTATGGGACTTCCATAGCGCCGGTATTAAGAGTCTGTCCTGGAAGGCCAAAAAGTGAGCAATACACCCTACCCCGTCAAGAGTATTATGCATTTAAAAGTCAGTAGTTAAGAGTTTTATGGTACAACACCGTAACATAAAACTCATAACTAAAGTGCTAAAAAGTACACTAACACCCATAAACTACCTATTAACCCCTAAACTCCCGCATCACAAACACTAGTTAAATATTATTAACCCCAACATTGCCGCCACTATACTAAATGTATTAACCCCTAAACCTAAGACTAACCCAAACCCTAACACCCCCTAACTTAAATATAATTACAATAAATCTAAATAAAAATTAATATTATTACCTATTTAAAACTAAATACTTACCTGTAAAATAAACACAGGCAAGTTTGTATTTATTTTAACTAGTTATAATAGTTATTCAATAGTTATTAACTATTTAATAACTGCCTAGCTAAAATAAATACAAATGTACCTGTAAAATAAAACCTAACCTAAGTTACAATTACACCTAACACTACACTATAATTAAATAAATTAACTAAATTAACAACAATTAAATAAATTAAATTAGCTAAAGTACAAAAAAAAAACAAACACTAAATTACAGAAAATAATTAACAAATTACAAGATATTTAATCTAATTACACCTAATCTAATAGCCATATCAAAATAAAAAAGCCCCCCCAAAATAAAAAAAACCCTAGCCTAAACTAAACTAAACTATCAGAAGCCCTTAAAAGGGCCTTTTGCGGGGCATTGCCCCAAAGTAATCAGCTCTTTTACCTGTAAAAAAAAATACAGACAACCCCCCCAACAGTAAAACCCACCGCCCACACAACCAACCCCAACCCCCCAAATAAAATACTATCTAAAAAAACTAATCTCCCCATTGCCCTGAAAAGGGCATTTGGATGGGCATTGCCCTTAAAAGGGCAGTTAGCTCTTTTGCGGCCCAAACCAAAAATCTAAAAAATAAAACCCACCCAATACACCCTTAAAAACCTAACACTAACCCCCTGAAGATCGACTTACTGTTCTGAAGACCGGACATCCATCCTCAAGGAAGCGGCAGAAGTCTTCATCCAACCGGGCCGAAGTCCTCAAACAAGCAGGGAGAAGTCTTCATCCAAGCCGGACGAAGTGGTCCTCCAGACAGGCAGAAGTATTCATCCAGATGGCATCTTCTATCTTCATCCATCCGACGTGGAGCGGGTCCATCTTCAAGACATCCGGCGCGGAGCATCCATAAACAGGTTGGCATAGGAGGCTGCAAACTTGGCCCCCAAAGCCGTCCCACGCCTCTGGAGAAAGAACTCCCTCCCGAAATAATCGTGGGTAAGGAGAAACTTAATGACTCTAGTCACATATTCCACAAATGCATCATCCCCACTGAACTTTATATCCAGAAAGAACTTTATTGCAATCAACCCTTTATCATGTGGTATTGTGGAATATAATGACCGCACATCCACTGTGAGCCACCTATATTTTGCGACAGCAAGTTAAGAACGTGTTTGGTGTCTGAAAGGTAACTCCAAAGATCTACCACTAGGGGTTGCAAAATACCATCCACCCAGACAGGTGTTCTAACTCAGACAGGTGTTCTAACAGAGACCTGATGCCACTGACAATCGGCCTCCCCTGTACCTCAATTGGGGACTTGTGGACCTTTGGCAAATGATTGAATGTAGGGACACTTGGATTATCCACTAACAGATATGTTTTTGTATCAGGACTTATGAAACCAAGGTCCAGTCCATCATCCACCAAAGAGGCCAGTTGTCTTTGGTAACTTCTTGTGGGATCACCATGTAACTGTTTATAATCCTCCTCATTTTTTAACTGCCTATGAGCTTCTTTTACAAAATCAACCTTATCAATTATGACCACCGCTCCGCCTTTGTCTGCGGCCCTTATCACAATACTGTCATTCTTGCTTAATTTCTCTAGTGCTATTCTTTGAGCTCTGGTGAGGTTCTGTTCCCTACCTCTTTCTGTGATGTATTGTAAATTCGTAAGGTCTGCCTCCACTCTCTTTTGGAATTTTTCCAGGGTGGAAGCCATGCTTTGTATTGGATAGAACTGGGACTTGACCTTAAAAGCTTGAAATTTGGGTCTATCTGGCCTTTCAGTGGCCTCCAAACCTTGGAGAGATTACAAAACCTGGACATCACATAATTCCTCAAAATCCAAGAAGGTATGTTCTCCCTCTCCCTTCTGGGAACTGGTTTATGTTCTAAATGAATGGAATCCTGCCCTCATTAAATTCGTTAGTTGTTCTTGATGAGAAACTTTTTTAAGGTCATTTTTCTGATTAAGCCATTCACATCCAGAAATGTTTTAAATATGTTAAAATCATTAGTAGGTACAAAAGTTAGGCACAGACTAAGGACTTCATGTTCAGATTTCGTAAGCTCATATCTTGAAAGGTTGATTATGTTCATTATCTGTAGATATCCCATCCTTGTCCTCTCCTCCATGGGTAGCGATTCTGTTCCCTCTGTTGGTATTGGGATCCTTGTTCCTCCTTTTGTGGTGGTCTTGGGTTTCCTCCTCCCCCCCTTCAGGTTTTTTCTGGGGTATACAAAAAACCTGTTCCAATTGTGAACTCTCTGCTTCACTTGTTGGCCTGGAATCAGCTCTGGGCAAGTTTATATCTTCCCTGTAATTGGAGGTCTGATGGGTACCCTGTGAGACACTTTTCAATATAGGGGGTATCCTATTACCACCTTCCTTGGGTCTGACCGATCAGTCCAAATGTTCAGTTTGATTACTGGAGACACTCCCCTGGGCTCTCTGATCATTTTGTTGATCCTCTCCACCTGATGCTGACCCCTCATCACAGGATTCACCTTCACTTTCAAAGAAATTGACCCTACTCCCTCTGTTCCTTCTGTTTCTGTTGCCCCCTCTTTGTCTATTTGGATGAAAGAACTCAATATTCTGTTCCCTTCTTTGGGCATAATGGTCTTTCCCACTCCAGACATAGACCCTGTTCTGGTCATAGTTCAATTGGTCACGCACATACTTGCTGTGTTTAACTTCTAGTAAGAGTGTTCTAGCTTCTGCTATGACCTCTTGAAGTACATTATCAAACTTCCTAAAGTATGGTTCTCGGCTGCAATTGTTTAGCTCTTCCTGAACTGCCTTGATTTTCAAGGCTATATCAACCAATGCCTTTTCCTTGTACTCTATTATTAGTATTAGCTTCAGTGAACAATTGGTTAAATGTCCATTCCATAGTTCAATAAACTTTTTATCCTCAGTGATAAAAGTAGGAAATTTATTTAACCTCAGACCCCTCAGTATTATACCTAGGTCATGTTATTTCTGTAGGGTCCTAACATCCCACTTTAACTTGTCCTCTTTTACCAATAGAAACTCCATCTCTTCAAAAAGTGCAATTAGGCTATAGTTGCTCTTGTCAGTAGAGAATACTTTATCACATTCGCATGGCCCTAGATCCCTTTCTTGGGCTGTACAGAGGGAGATGGGGACATTAACGTCTTCAGTTTCACCTAATGTTTCAGTCATACTGCCTGCAGGGGAAATAAATTATGTGTGCGTGCCTAGAGAGTTTGACCAGTGGTTCTCAGCTAAAAGCTTATAAATACAAAAAAAGTTGCGGGAAAAATGAAGGGCACACACACTTAAACATTATCAAAAATATTCTGACTAGACTGGCTAGCAAAAAAGTCCTTTATAAGATGGATTTCAACATCAGTCATTGCTGCCTAATATTCTTAGCCATTCCACACACCCCATATAAACGAAACCCAAACACCTTCCATAGTGTGAGATTTGAAAGGCTAAGAGTCAATAAGAACTGTTGTAATATCTCAATTTGAACTCAATTTATACTGCTTAAGCCTCTTAACACTGGCACTTCCTCACAAACCCTCGATTAACTTCACGGAGCATTGGCTTCAAACTTAGCAGGCTCTGTAATGAGAAATCCGAGGTGTGCACTCCACGCTCTCCTTTGCACCAACTTTGAACAGTCTCTCATAAGCCCTTGGGGTAGTATTTATGGAAAAAATGAATGAACGATTTCCCCTGCAGGGCCCCACCTACAAACCCATGCTTACTTCTGGTCAAATCATGATCACATGTGATAAAAAAACAAAAGTAGTAAGGAGCACTGAGCGAGTGGGGTTTAAAAACAATTTATTTATTATATCCAAAATTAAAATGAAGGGTAACAATACCCTAGGTAAAACCTCTGTAACAGGAGGCAAGAAATTAAACAATGGCTGACATGTTTCGGCTCTTGGCCATACTCGTAGCCCCTGTGTAAAACAATGCACATACATACCTTTAAAAACAATTGCTTCCTACTGATTGGGGCAGAGGTACACAACTCCTCACAAACCCCTATCAAAACTTCCCATTTGCCGAAAGTCCCCTCCCCTAACTCCTATTGGCCCTACTCAGATAAATAGCATTTGGATGCACACTCCTCCTCCCCCAGTTCTCACTTCGCCGTCATGAGTTTAATAATAACTCCAATGGTATCTTTAAAGTGACGGGAGGGGTGTGTGCATATGCAATGCTGCAAATCCATTATGGATCACCCCCCAGCCTATCAGGGTGCTTTACTACTTATCCCATATTGGATTATCAATGATTTATAACTATATCAATAAGGAAACGGACCTGTCTAAACTCAACTGGTACACTATTAAGTTAGAATCTATAATGGTTCTAACTTCAAATGGACTTCACTTAAGAACTAGAGGGTATTAACAACATAAAGTGATGTCTTTATTGAAAGGGACATATGTGGACCATCCAAACCTGCAGCCCTTTGTCTGGAGCCTGTTTTGCCAGTCAGGTAAAAGTACAGACATGGACCCTTTGACAGTTGGAAACATATTTGTACCTTATTTACTACTAAATGGTATATATTAGTTCCTTAAGGTGTAATTATGATTTATTGAGGGTACAACCACATCACTTGTACCCTAAGTGTTCACAAATGGACCCCAACTGTACCTTTTTTTTTCTGACAAAGTACTTGAAGTCACAACCGGTCAGCCAATCAGAAGCAGCAGTTGAACAACCCTGCCAGTCACCGGCTTTGTTCTGCTCTGGAACTGCAAAGCTTTCATTCTTGACCAGAAGTTTAAACCATGTATTTAATCTCTTTCAGGGTGTGTAATGTTCAATTGACATGCTCTAGATAATTAAAGCATGTCATTTTATATTAGTATGCCCCCTTATCTATTACATATCAACATGAGTGCTTCCATATTTCCAGTAACACAATAAAAAAAAAAAAAAATAGGTATTAGATACTAGATAATAAATATTTATTGAATGCTGTAAAGGGAATATGATAAATATCTCAAAACAGTTTCTCACATAACTAGTATACAAAAAGTCTAATTTAGCAATGATATGTGCTCTGTTTACCCTTATTAAAATAATATTTATCAACATATTCTTCACATTGTTTGAAATAAGATATCGATTAGTTAGTATACTATTTAACACATAAATAACTGGAGCACTTTAGTGATATTCTTTTAGCAAATCAAAACTAAAGACCAGTTTTCTCAATGTGATAAACTCATAAAATATTTGTACAATGATGTTTTGATAAGTACCACCAGCAGCAGTGTTTTGTTTATTCTCGTTATTTTTCGATGTTTAGGGTCAAAATGTTTCTCTTTAAAGGTGCTACTGTTTTGTGACAGTTTTGAAGGTGATTCAAGACCTCTGCAAAAAAAAAAAATAATGTTATAAATTCAGACAGAGGGGCCGATATATCAAGGGCCGAACAGCCCTTGATGCCTCTGTTTCCGTGTGAGCCTGAAAACTCGCCGGAAACAGCAGTTATGAAGCAGCGGTCTTAAGACTGCTGCTTCTTGACTGGTCTGCCTGCTCTGAGCGGCGGACAGCAATCAACCTGATCCTATACGATCGGGTTAATTGACCCCCCCTGCCAGCGGCCAATTGGCCGCGAATCTGCAGGGGGTGGTATTGCACAAGCAGTTCACCAGAACTGCTTGTGCAATGTTAAATGCCAACGGCATATACTGAACCAAAAATTGGCTGGCTCCTTTGCTTAGACGCCTTCTTTTTCAAATAAAGAAAGCAAGAGAGCAAAGAAAAAATGATAATAGGAGTAAATTAGAAAGTTGCTTAAAATTGCATGCTCTATCTGAATCATGAAAAAAAAATGGGATTAGTGTTTTTTTAAGGGTTAATTTTGAAAATCATTAGATTGTAATCGACCACTAAATGTGCAAAGAGGAGAGTTTAGTGATATCTTATTGTTAGATCTTTTTTTTTTTAACTAATTTGTTTTATTTATTTATTATTTTCCCAAAATATGTTATTGATATTACATAATTATTGTGGATAAATTATAACAACATTTTTTGCTAAACTTATTTTCAGTTAATGACTCAAAAAAACAGCCCAATGATTTTCCTATGTATTGCTTGCATTGCCCAAAGATTACCAGTAAAATTTGATAGAAAAAATATTGACTGAACAAAGGATAAAACTGTTGACTTTGCAACTATCAGGAAATGCTTACATAGGTGATTCATAGACTGCTGGCTGATAAAGACAGCTAATACTGTTCTGCTGATGAACAGATAAACACATAAAAAAATAAAATATCTTTATTTAAATGTAACAAAGAAAAAAAGCATAAAACCATATAAGCAGTACAAACTGTACAGTGAACATATATTTATAACCATGCACACTGAAATTAATTTATTAGTAACCACTTTCATCAACAGCATTTCTAGACATGTGCATGTCGAAAAAATTTGGTTCGGTTCGGATAGATTCAGATTTTTTTGAATTTCGGTTCGGCTTGATTCGAATTCGGAAAAATTTGAATCAATTAGTTTCAGATTCGTTTCGGATTCATTCGGATTCGAATGAATTCGGCTGGATTCGGTTAGATTTGGTTCGGTTCGGAAATTCGGAATTTCGGTAAGTGTTAGGTGGGATGTGCTGTGTATTAGACTAGTATTATGTACTGTATAATAGGTGTAACCCATAGCAGAGTGATATAACCTAATATACTGTACAATACTAGTGTAATCCATGGCCATCCGAATCTACTGAATAAATCCGAATAAATCCAAACTATGTCGGATTTATTCGGTAGATTCGGCACTATTTTAATTGGGAAATTCGAATCGATCTGAATCACGAATTTTACGAATTCGGACGAATTTCCAAATCGATTCAAAATGAATCGCACATTTCTAAGCTTTTCCCTCACCTCTCTAGGAGCAAATTCTCTAATATAGTACTTCAGCCTCTTCAGTGTCACCAGCCTCTCCAACAGCAGGAGAATAAAATTTTGTGAAGCTGGGCAGTACATTTTGCCCCTTAACAGTGAATTGTGCCCCTTGTCATAAACAGTAAATGGTACACACAAAGAGGAACTCCAGCACTCCAGTAGTAGAAAAAGGCAATTTATTAAGCAACGTTTCGGGGTCACAGCCCCTTCCTCATGCTATATCTTTATTAAACAACACACCACCATTTAAATACCCTCCTCCAGGCGCCAAAATACACCTGCATTGGGGAAATGTCTCCCTCTAGTGGTCATTTATGGTTATTATACCAAATGTATACACTATTTCCTTAGTGATATATATTGCTACTTTTAAAAACAATACACTATGATTACTACTGTAAAGGAATATACAACAATATCACAAATACATAAATGTATGAAATTTTTTTTTATCTAAAAAAGAATTTTTTTATAAAACAAGTGTATAAAAAATATATATGAAGATGCAGATTTTTATATTTTTTATATGTTTTACTTTAACCCAATTGATATAAGTTCACTTTCTCAAAGCACATTTTCCAAAATCATATAGCTAATTGGATAGTCATAGGGGGGATACATAGAAAAGCAGACTTATTTTATATTAAAATCCTGTTATACAATATTATAACCTTGGATAAACTACTAAAAGAAATATGATCCTTAGAGGAAGTACATAATGCTTTAGAAAAAACAAGACAAGTCATAATCTCTGTTGAGACCCCTAGGTTGTAGTGTAGCTAGTTGGTGTATCCACCACATTTCCCTTTATTGGAGGAGACGTTCCCTATCCATTCCATTTCTATTTGGGCCTACATGGTCTATTATCTGCCACCTCATCTGGCTGACACTATGTCCTTTCTCTAAGAAATGACTTGAGACTGGGGCATCTTTGTTCTTACACCTAATGTTCGACCTGTGCTGACTCATACGGTCACGGGCCTTACGTGTAGTCTCGCCGATATAGACCAAGGAACATGGGCATTTTATGAGGTAAATTACATGGGTTGTCTCACAGGTATAAAAGCCTTTGATGTTGTATTTCCTACCACTTTGAGGGTGGTGGAAATTCTCTCCTTTAATGATCGAATGGCAACTCATGCAATTGTAACAGGGGAAAGTACCTACTCTCTTTTTCCCAGTGATTGTCTGTTGTATTTTGCCCGCGGTCCCCAAATCTGTTTTAACAAGCTGGTCCCTTAGGCTCTTGACCCTTTTGTAGGCCATGAGTGGTGGTTTTTTAAAATATGTGACTCCCTTATTGCATTCCTCCAAAATATGCCAATTTTGGCGTATTAGTTTAGCAATTTTGTTACTGAGTGGATTATATTGGCTCACAAAAACCATTCTATCCATATTCTTGTCTGTGTTCCTACTCTTAGTTCTATCCAATTCAGTAAGAGTATTATCCAATAGTTTGTCAGGGTATCCCCTATTAGTGAATTTTTCCTTCATTTCTTTAAACCTATGGGATTTCCTGTCATTTGAGCTTACAATCCTATCTACTCTGAGTAGTTGACTTCTAGGCAGTGACTCTATCAAATTTCGGGGGTGAAAACTATTGTACAGAAGGAGGTTATTTTTGTCTGTTTCTTTACAGTGTAAATCAAACTCTAGAAGTCTACCCGCTTTGATGACTTTCGTGTCTAAAAAGGCTACATGTTCCTCACTGTAGTTTACAGTAAACTCTAAACCTCTTACTTCTATATTAAGCTCTTTAACGAACTGTAAGAGGGACTCCACGCTGCCCCACCATACGCCAAACACATCATCAATGTAGCGGAGCCATACTGCCCCATACTCTCTAAACAATGCATTTTGATATACACAATTTTCTTCAATTTCCTTCATGAAGAGATTGGCGTATGATGGGGCAACGTTGGAGCCCATAGCAGTGCCTCTTGTCTGGACATACCATTGGTCCTGAAACAAAAAAACAATTGCATGAGTTGCCATTCGATCATTAAAGGAGAGAATTTCCACCACCCTCAAAGTGGTAGGAAATACAACATCAAAGGCTTTTATACCTGTGAGACAACCCATGTAATTTACCTCATAAAATGCCCATGTTCCTTGGTCTATATCGGCGAGACTACACGTAAGGCCCGTGACCGTATGAGTCAGCACAGGTCGAACATTAGGTGTAAGAACAAAGATGCCCCAGTCTCAAGTCATTTCTTAGAGAAAGGACATAGTGTCAGCCAGATGAGGTGGCAGATAATAGACCATGTAGGCCCAAATAGAAATGGAATGGATAGGGAACGTCTCCTCCAACAAAGGGAAATGTGGTGGATACACCAACTAGCTACACTACAACCTAGGGGTCTCAACAGAGATTATGACTTGTCTTGTTTTTTCTAAAGCATTATGTACTTCCTCTAAGGATCATATTTCTTTTAGTAGTTTATCCAAGGTTATAATATTGTATAACAGGATTTTAATATAAAATAAGTCTGCTTTTCTATGTATCCCCCCTATGACTATCCAATTAGCTATATGATTTTGGAAAATGTGCTTTGAGAAAGTGAACTTATATCAATTGGGTTAAAGTAAAACATATAAAAAATATAAAAATCTGCATCTTCATATATATTTTTTATACACTTGTTTTATAAAAAAATTCTTTTTTAGATAAAAAAAAATTTCATACATTTATGTATTTGTGATATTGTTGTATATTCCTTTACAGTAGTAATCATAGTGTATTGTTTTTAAAAGTAGCAATATATATCACTAAGGAAATAGTGTATACATTTGGTATAATAACCATAAATGACCACTAGAGGGAGACATTTCCCCAATGCAGGTGTATTTTGGCGCCTGGAGGAGGGTATTTAAATGGTGGTGTGTTGTTTAATAAAGATATAGCATGAGGAAGGGGCTGTGACCCCGAAACGTTGCTTAATAAATTGCCTTTTTCTACTACTGGAGTGCTGGAGTTCCTCTTTGTGTGTACCATTTGCAGATTATTGGGGGGCTGTGGCAGTGCCCCTGGTCTCCTGTGCACCCAGACCTCTGTGCTGTGCTCACTTTTGGACAGTTGTCATAAACAGTGATGGCTAGGCAAGACAAGGAGTGTCTTGCCCTATATTCAATACAATTTTTAAATTTCCCTTTTTATCATTTTTAAATTATTTACATGGTTACTGATCTGAGACTGTGCATGTACGCAAATATACAATATATGATAGTACTCCAGATTTTATAAAACCCATTCATGAAACATTGATACTGTCATCCTAATAAGCCTTCAAAATGAATAAATTAATTAAAAGAAAAAGAATAAAAGCTCCCTCTCTTGTACAGTGCACTTTTACAAAAAATAAAACTTGAATCTATTTAAAGAGAAATAAAAGAAAATTAAAATTGAAACAACCTCATCAGTTTTAAAAATGTCACTGCAATAGAATCTTTATGAATTCCCATATATAAAAAAGAAAGAATTGCTCAACCAGGGAATGAACAATAGCATAATAGCTTGTTCTATTGCTAGTTACCACCATATGAGTGGCCCCTTCTTGCTCAACATGTGCCTTTCACAGAGAAGAACTTTCCTGTAACATATCAGTCTGATTCTGACTAAACAGTACAGTCCCGTCCCTAAATACCAGGCAATCCTCTCTGAACAAGAGAAACAGCAAAACCCCAGAAGTACTTTGTCGGTCTAATGTGGGCCTTTTCAGTGAGGTTCAGCCATACTCCTCTAGGCACACTAGAGGAATGGGTCCATGTCTGGTGTATCACATCACCCTTAGGGAGACTTCCTTCAGGGTCATAATTTGCATATAATAATATATCTAAACTATAATCGCGTCCGTCACCGTCGGCAGTTGCAGTTGCACACGCATTCTCAAAGGAATGTTGGATGCGTGCACAGCCATCTCAGCGTGAGACAGCTTCAGGAGCTCCAACTCTCAGCTGTAACATAACAGCTGAGAGCTGGAGCTCCTGAAGCTTCAGGCATCTGCTGCATATGGAGCTGGAGCGCGATCGGTGCTCAGCCTCCATATAAGGCCAGATGCCTGATTGTTACAGACGGTGACACTGTGTGTGTCACTGCCTGTAACGATTTTCTGCTGGTGCCGGCGGGAGGTGTGGGCGTGTGGTGGGTGGGTGGCTCAGCAGGGAAGGGGAGGGAGTTGGAGTGCCCTAATATAAAAAAAAGGACAGGGGGAGAGAGAGCCAAAGAGAGAGAGCAAAAGAGAGGAGAGAGAGAGAGCAAAAGAGAGGGGAGGGAGAGAAAAAGAGAGTGGGGGGGAGGGAGAGCCAAAGAGAGGGGGGAGAGAGAGCAAAAGAGGGGGGGGGGGAGAGAGAGCAAAAGAGAGGGGAGAGAGAGAGAGCAAAAGAGAGAGGAGAGAGAGAGAGCAAAGCAAAAGAGTGGGGAGAGAGAGAGCAAAAGAGAGGGGAGAGAGAGCAAAAGAGAGGGGGAGAGAGAGCAAAAGAAAGGGGAGAGAGAGAGCAAAAGAGAGGGGAGAGAGAGAGAGCAAAAGAGGGGGGAGAGAGCA
Source organism: Bombina bombina (assembly GCF_027579735.1). Classification (NCBI taxonomy): domain Eukaryota; kingdom Metazoa; phylum Chordata; class Amphibia; order Anura; family Bombinatoridae; genus Bombina; species Bombina bombina. Next base: position 1,205,102,355 of record NC_069499.1, on the reverse strand, counting down.
AAAGAGAGGGAGGAGAGAGCAAAAGAGAGGGGAGAGATAGAGCAAAAGAGAGGGGAGAGAGAGAGCAAAATAGAGGGGAGAGAGAGCAAAAGAGAGGGGGAAGAGAGAGCAAAAGAGAGGGGGGAGAGAGAGCAAAAGAGAGGGGGAGAGAAAGCAAAAGAGAGGGGGGATAGAGAGCAAAAGAGAGGGGGGAGAAAGAGCAAAAGAGAGAGGGAGAGAGAGCAAAAGAGAGGGGGAGAGAGAGCAAAAGAGAGGGGGAGATAGAGCAAAAGAGAGGGGGAGAGAGCAAAAGAGAGGGGGGAAAGATAGCAAAAGAGAGGGGAGAGAGAGCAAAAAAAGGGGAGAGAGAGAGCAAAAGAGAGGGGGGGAGATAGAGAGCATAAGGGAGGGGGAGAGAGCATAAGAGAGGGGGAGCAAGCAAAGAGAGGGGGAGAGAGAGCAAAAGAGAGGGGGGAGAGAGAGCAAAAGAGAGGGGGGAGAAAGAACCACCTTGATGGATTCTTTCACCACACGGCCTTTTTCGGAATCCACCTGGATGCAGGGTAAGGTGGATTCTGAAAATGGCAGGGTGGTTCCGTCACCACAATAAACTGCCCTTCCGAAAATGGAAGAGTGGTTCCGTCGCCACAATAGATTACCCTTCCGAAAATCGCAGGGTGGTTCGGTGGTTCCTTCACCACAATAGACTGCCCTCTGGGCTGGCTTTCCCACTAGTGCATATATAATTTTGCTCATGCACACTGAGCAACAGGAGACACTGAAGGAAATCTCCCGCAGGCCCTGTTATTCAAAACCTCTCCGCTCAGGTGAGAACCAGGGACTCTTTCTGGCCCCAATAGTAATGGAACAGTTGTTTCAAAGGGACTAACACCTGGACTGTGGCATGCCGGAGGGGGGTCCATGGCAAAACTCCCATGGAAAATTACATAGTTGATGCAGAGTCTGGTTTTAAGCCATAAAGGGCATAAATCACCTAAAATTACTAAATTGTTTGGAATAACGTGCTTTAAAACATCAGGTATGATGTTGTATCGATCAGGTAGTGTAAGGGTTACGCCCGCTTCACAGTGACAGACCAAACTCCCCGTTTAAAGGGACAGTCTACACCAGAATTTTTATTGTTTTAAAAGATAGATAATCCCTTTATTACCCATTTCCCAGTTTTGCATAACTAACACATTTATAATAATATACTTTTAACCTCTGTGATTATCTTGTATCTAAGCCTCTGCAAACTGCCCCTTTTTTCAGTTCTTTTGACAGACTTGCAGTCTAGCCAATCAGTGCCTGCTCCCAGATAACTTCTCGTGCACGAGCACAGTGTTATCTATATGAAATACGTGAACTAACACCCTCTAGTGGTGGAAAAACTGTTAAAATGCAATCTGAAAGAGGTGGGCTTCAAGGTCTAAGAAATTAGCATATGAACCTCCTAGGTTAAGCTTTCAACTAAGAATACCAAGAGAACAAAGCAAAATTGGTGATAAAAGTAAATTGGAAAATTGCTTAAAATTACATGCTCTATCTGAATCATGAAAGTTTATTTTGGCCTAGACTGTCCCTTTAACGCACCGCAAACAACCGCAAACAGTCCATTTGCACAACCTCAAACTCCCCATTTGCACAAGGTTGGATACCAACCTAGCCATGTCCCGTTCCTTGTCCTCACTGATGTCATTGAAGGTCTCTTCCTCCACCCAGCCACGTACAACACCAAGAGTCCCCGAAAGGTGACAACAAGCCCCCTGGGACGCCTACTGTGTTTGGTCTTCCACCTCCTCAAAGCCACCTTCCTCCTCTGACTCCTCTTCTTCAGAATCCTCTCTCTGCGTTGCCTCTCTCTGCTTTATTATAAAGTGTGTTAAGTAGTACTATTCCTATCAGTGTAATCCCTGTTACGTCCCCTATCAGGGGACGTGTATATGGCATGGATTTTAGGAACCGGGAGATGGAAAAAGATGCTTGGTCGGTCCTCCTACTTCAAATTTGGGGTACTGCGCGTGCAATCGACTGTGCCACCAGATATGAGTGGTGTGTTAAGTAGTACTATTCTGATCAGTTTAATCCCTGTTACGTCCCCTATCAGGGGACGTGTATATGGCATGGATATGTATATGGCATGGCCGAAACACAAGTGGCTGTCAGATAACAGTCCGGTCATGAGATCGATAGATTTGATAGATAGATAGATAGATAGATACATAGATTAGATAGATAGATCAATAGATGCAATAGATACATTTGATAGATACGATAGATAGATAGATTTGATAGATAAATAGATAGATTTGATAGATAGATAGATAATTTCCCAGACAGAGAATTACAAGACGTGCAGACTGGGACCCATGGTAAGGTTCCCAGAGGCAGTTGCGGTGCCCGAGGCTCTGATTAGAACAGAAATCGGAACATTCTTTAGCTTTCTGTCTGTCGGCCAAATGTCCGTTTTTAAATTTATACTACTGTTACAACAGATATGAGTGGTGGCACTGGGCAAGTGGGCCTGGCACACACGCTGGCAGGCAGGCAATTGCAATGAGATTACACAAGCAGACTGATGTTTCACAGTCAAAAAAGTTTTTTTTTTTTTAAATTTACACTACTGTTACACCAGATATGAGTGGTGGCACTGGGCAAGTGGGCCTGGCACACTTGCTGGCAGGTAGGCAACTGCAATTAGATTATACTAGCAGACTGATGTTTCACAGTCAAAAAAGTTTTTTTTTTTAAATTTACACTACTGTTACACCAGATATGAGTGGTGGCACTGGGCAAGTGGGCCTGGCACACATGCTGGCAGGCAGGCAACTGCAATTAGATTACACTATCAGACTGATGTTTCACAGTCAAAAAAGTTTTTTTTTTTAAATTTACACTACTGTTACACCAGATATGAGTGGTGGCACTGGGCAAGTGGGCCTGGCACAGTTGCTGGCAGGTAGGCAACTGCAATTAGATTATACTAGCAGACTGATGTTTCACAGTCAAAAAAGTTTTTTTTTTAAATTTACACTACTGTTACACCAGATATGAGTGGTGGCCCTGGGCAAGTGGGCCTGGCACACTTGCTGGCAGGTAGGCAACTGCAATTAGATTATACTAGCAAACTGATGTTTCACAGTCAAAAAATTTTTTTTTAAAATTTACACTACTGTTACACCAGATATGAGTGGAGGCACTGGGCAAGTGGGCCTGGCACACACACTGTCAGGCAGGCAACTGCAATTAGATTACACTAGCAGACTGATGTTTCACAGTCAAAAAAAGTTTTTTGTTTTTTTTAAATTTACACTACTGTTACAACAGATATGAGTGGTGGCACTGGGCAAGTGGGCCTGGCAGGCAGGCCACTGCAATTAGATTACACAGGAAAATAAAAACAGACTGATGTTCTAGCCCTAAAAAGGGCTTTTTGGGGTGCTGTCCTTACAGCAGAGATCAGATGAGTCCTTCAGGACTGTAGTGGACACTGAATACACTAGCCTAGCTATCAATTTCCCTATTAAATCAGCAGCAGCTACACTGTCCCTCCTCTCACTAAGAAAGCAGCTTCCGAATTAATCTAAAATGGCTGCTGTCCAGGAGCTGGGAGGGTCTGGGAGGGAGGGTCTGCTGCTGATTGGCTGGAATGTGTCTGCAGACTGTGAGATACATGGTAAAAATTTACTCAATGATGACGAATAGGGGGCGGATCGAACATTGCATATGTTCGCCCGCCGTTGCGAACGCAAACAAGCTATGTTCGCCGGGAACTATTCACCGGCGAACAATTCGAGACATCACTAATCATAAACAGAAAAAGGTTTTTTAAACTTCTTTACATCAAATGTATACCAGCACACATCAAAAATGGAGATGCACTCTGAAAGCAAATCTTTAAGGGCTAATAGTTTATAAAAATTGATGTGGCGCTAAGAAAGCTAGGTATATCTCATACTAAAATCTTTTAGATCAGTTCAAATACTAAAAGTTTAAATAAATCAGTTCAAATGCTAAAAATATAAATAAATATACAAAAAATCACAGCAATCAATATACAATATTTAATAAACAAATAGGTGCAAGAATAAATAAGTAAATAAATAAATAAATAAATAAATAAATAAATAAACCACCGGTGGTACTACTGCAGATTAAAACTCAAAAAAGTTCAGAAAAATTAATAAAGTCTGGGTATCAGATTTGATATAATCCTAAACGGATTTCACATTTAAGTCCCTCAGGATGTATTAAAAAAGGCCACAGGCAGTGTATTTGCAAGGATAGGCAATCAGTTATTAGAAAGGTTAGGTTAGTCTTCAAACCATGTATTTCAAAAAACATGTTTAGTAAACGTTACCAGCTGTCGGATCGGGGATGAAGGTATTTTCTATTACCTCAGGAATACGACCAAACCTCCGGGCAGGCTCTCAATTCAGTGTCCATAGACAGATATCATGACCTGGTACGTGAATCACCTTTTTTGGCGTCCGGGTCTTCCTCTTTTCAGTCTCCCCTCTTTACCGACAGGTATCCTTTGGCGTGTGACGTAGTAAGTTCCGTTTGCTTGTAACGGTCACGTGGTTGATGTCAGCCAATCGAATAGGATTTCTCACGCTGTCAGTCATAATGCGGCTGATTTGAAAAAGAAAATCACAGAGCGTTCTGGTTTCTTTGTTTCCGTCCTTAGTCAGAAAGGATCCAAAAGTTAAACACACATCTACGCGTTTCAGCCACTATATGGCCTTTATCAAGATGTTTTCTCAGGTTCCTGTTCTGCCTTTTTATAGCCCTGTCTAATTTCCTGTTGGCCTTAATTATCGTTTCTTAATTGATCAATTCATATATTTGTTGTATCTGTGGATACCAATTTATTCTTCAGAAGAAGTTCTCCTCCTCAGTGACTGGATTTTGCGATCCAGGGGTTCCTTTTTCCCCTTCTCCTATTTTTCAGAAAATGTTTCCAGTTGTTGATTCTGTTAGGGAGTTTTGGCAGACAGTCCCCAAGTTGTAGGGAGCAATTTCCACCTTGGCTAAGAGGACCACTATTCCCATTGAGGATAGCTGTTCCTTTAAAGATACTATGGATAAGAATTTGGAAGCGTTGCTTAAAAGGATTTATGTTCACCAGGGTCTGGAATGGCAGCCTGTGGTGTGTATTGCTACTGTTACCAGTGCGGCAGCATATTGGTTTGATGTTTTGTCTGATTCTATTCAGGCGTATGCGCCTATGGAGGAGATCCAAGATAGGATTAAGGCTCTTAGGTTAGCTAATTCATTTATCATGGATGCCTCTTTACAGGTCATCAGGTTGGGAGCAAAAATTTCTGGTTTTGCTGTTTTTGGCTTGCAGGGCCTTATGGTTGATGTCCTGGTCTGCGGATGTGTCGTCAAAATCTAAGCTTTTGTCTATTCCTTACAAGGGTAAAACTTTGTTTGGGCCAGGATTAGCTGAAATTATTTCTGATATTATGGGAGGTAAGTGTCATTCTCTCCCTCAAAATAAGAGAAATAAGGTCAAGGTTTGCCAGAGTAATTTTTGTTCTTTTCCCCTTCCTCTTCTAAGCAGGAACAGTCCAAGTCCTCCTGGAAGTCCAATCAGGCCTGGAACAAGGGGAAGCAGTCTAAGAAGCCTGTCTCTGACTCAAAGTCAGCATGAGGAGTATGCCCCCCATCCAGGAGCGGATCCTGTGGCTTGGGTTCGGAATGTTTTGGATCCCTGGGCAGTGGATGTAGTGTCCCACGGGTACAAATTGGAGTTCAAAAGTTTTCCTCCCAGGGGAAGGTTCCATATACAATCCAATAAAAGAACAAGGTTCCAATCTGTTCGCGGTTCCCAAAAAAGAGGGAACTTTCCGACCAATTCTAGATCTTAAGAGTGTAAACAAATTCCTCAGAGTTCCATCTTTCAAGATGGACACTATTCGCTCCATCTTTCCTCTGGTTCAGGAAGGTCAGTTCATGACTACTGTGGATTTAAAGGATGCGTATCTACATATTCCCATCCACAAAGATTATCACAAATTTCTGAGGTTTGCGTTCCTAGACAAACTTTTTCAATTTGTGGCCCTTCCTTTTGGTCTGGCAACGGCTCCCAGAATTTTCTCAAAGATCCTGGGAGCGTTGTTGGCAGTTCTCCGATTGCGGGGTGTTGCAGTAGCACCTTATCTGGATGACATTCTGGTCCAAGCGTCATCTTTTCAACAAGCAAACTCCCATACGGAGTTGTTGTTGTCTTTTCTGCGCTTCCACAGTTGGAAGGTGAATTTATGAAAAAGTTTCTTGGTTCCATCTACAAGGGTGGTATTCTTGGGAACCATTATCGATTCACTAGAGATGAAAATTTTTCTGACAGAAGCCAGAAGAACAAAGATCTTCAATTCTTGTCTTGCCCTTCAGTCCTCTCCTTGGCCATCAGTGGCTCAGTGTATGGAGGTAATCGGTCTGATGGTGTCAACTATGGACATCATTCCGTTTGATTGGTTCCATCTCAGGCCTCTGCAGTTATGCATGCTCAGTTAATGGAATGGGGATTATGCAGATCTGTCTCCGCAAATTGTTCTGGATCAGGTGACAAGAGATTCTCTTCTGTGGTGGTTGTCTCAGGAACATCTCCCTCAGGGAACTTGCTTTTGCAGGTCTTCCTGGGTGATTGTGACCACGGATGCCAGCCTGTTGGGATTCAGAGCTGTCTGGGGCTCAATAAAGGCTCAGGGTCTATGGACTCGGGAGGAAGCGTTTCTTCCCATAAACATCTTAGAGCTGAGGGCAATCTTCAATGCTCTTCTGGCCTGGCCTCAGTTAGCTTCAACCCAGTTTATCAGGTTTCAGTCAGACAATATAATGTCAGTGGCTTACATCAATCATCAGGGAGGAACTCAGAGTTCTTTAGCCACAACAGAGGTAGCCAGGATTATTCAGTGGGCAGAGACCCACAATTGCTGTCTGTCTGCAATCCACATTCCAGGGGTGGACAACTGGGAGGCGGATTTTCTGAGCAGACAGACGTTTCATCCCGGGGAGTGGGAACTTCACCCGGAGGTGTTTGCCAACTTGGTTCGCAAGTGGTGGCAGCCAGAGCTGGATCTCATGGCATGCCAAGCTTCCGAGGTACGGGCCAAGAGATACTCGGGCTGTGCTAATAGATGTGCTGGCAGTTCCTTGGGACTTCAGCCTAGCATATGTATTTCCCCTGCTTGCTCTCCTTCCACGAGTCATTGCTCGAATCAGACAGGAGAGGGCGTCAGTGATTTTCATTGCTCCAGCATGGCCTCGCAGAATCTGGTATGCGGATCTGGTGGAGATGAGAGAGGCCCTATTTTGAGGGCAGAAACGCGTTGACTTATTGGTAAGCACTATTTTAATATCTATCCCATCTTTTATATTGAATACACTATGTTGTGAACCTTTTTTTACAGGGACACTATTAGGAGCAGCTGACAGTTGATAGGACCCGATATTTATTTGGATTTGTTCTAGTGACTATTCTTTGGAGGAACACTTTTTTTCACCTTTTATCACCTTTTTTCTCATTTTTTATCTATTTTTTCGTTCTCCGTTAACATTTGTTGATCAACAATTTTTTGGAATTTTTTTGAAGTTTTTTATTGAATTTATTGTTTTTCTTACACATTTAGTTTTGCTCATACTGTATTATTTGTGTTTATTATATTATTTATCATTTGTGGAGTTTATTTACACTCACCTACACTTGCCACTATTTTACACAATTATATCGTTTTTTTATCCATTTTTTTTTCTTTTTGCACTGCAGTGCACAGGCATCAATTACACACCAACATATTAATTGTATTTTTTGGTGCACATATTTTTCGTACACATATTATTTGTATTTTTATTATTACTATTATTTTTATTTCACATGATTTGTTTGATGTATTCCCAGCTTACACTCTCTTTCTGGTGTATTGCTTAATTGATCATTTGTCACTATCTCAGTCCTAGGGACTACTTTTGTCTGCCAACCTTTTATAGCTCAACATCTTATGGCCTTTGAGCCGCTACTGTGAGCTATTCTTTGAATTTTTATGTATAGGATTTTTTGTGTATATCTTTGTATAGCTATTTGTTTTAAAGTACTGTTTAATAAATAACCTTTTTATTCCTTTTATCTCTTTGTGATTATATTTATCCTGTGGCCTCTTGTTGGCGCTGTGTCCACTCCTCTTTTTTGTTGAATCTTCCATTAAGGATGGACCTTCTACTTCAGGGGCCCTTCCTTCATTCATATCTTGTTTCTCTGAAGCTGACTGCTTGGAGATTGAACACTTGATTCTATCTAAGCGTGGGTTTTCAGAGTCGGTCATTGAGACTATGATTCAGGCTTGCAAGCCTGTTACTTGAGAGATTTACTATAAGATATGGCGTAAATATCTTTATTGGTGTGAGTCCAAAGGCTACTCTTGGAGTAGAGTTAGGATTCCTAGGATTTTGTCTTTTCTCGAGGAGGGTCTGGAGAAGGGTAGAGCTGCAAGTACCCTGAAGGGTCAAATTTCTGCTTTATCGATTTTGTTGCAGATGTGCAGTCTTTTTGTCAAGTCCTAGTTAGAATCCGGCCTACGTTTAAGTTTGCTACTCCTCCATGGAGTCTTAATTTGGTTCTTAGAGTTCTTCAACAGGCTCCGTTTGAGCCTATGCATTCTTTGAATATTAAAATGTTAACCTGAAAGGTTTTGTTTTTTGGCTAGAAGAGTTTCAGAGCTCTCAGCACTGCAGGGTGAATCTCCTTACCTTATTTTTCATTCTGATAAGGTGGTACTGCGTACTGCCTTAGGTTTCCTTCCAAAAGGGTTTTCGGATAGGAATATTAATCAAGAAATTGTTGTTCCTTCTTTGTGTCCTAATCCTTCTTCTCAGAAGGAGCATTTGTTGCCCAACCTGGATGTGGTTCGTGCGTTGAAATATTATTTACAGGCGACTAAGGATTTTCACCAGTCTTCTTCTTTGTTTGTTGTGTTTTCTGGAAAACGCAAGGGTCAGAAAGCTACGGCTAATTATCTTTCTTTTTGGCTGAGGAGTGTTATTCATTTGGCATATGAGACTGCTGGACAGCAGCCTCCTAAGAAAATCATGGCTCATTCCACAAGGGCTGTTTCTTCATCTTGGGTCTTCAAAAATGAAGCTTCTGTGGAATAGATTTGCAAAGCTGCCACTTGGTCATCTTTACACACTTTTTCTAAATTTTATAAGTTTGATACTTTTGCTTCAGCTGAGGCTTCTTTTGGGAGAAAGGTTCTTCAAGCGGTGGTGCCTTCTGTTTAAGGTTACCTGTCTTCTCCCTCCCTAATCATCCATGTCCTATGGCTTGGGTGTTGGTTCTCAACAGTAATTAAGATGATCCGTGGACTCACTATACCTTAGGAAAGAAAACATAATTTATGCTTACCTGATAAATTTATTTATTTCTGGATATAGTGAGTCCATGGCCCACCCTTATTTTCAGACAGTTTATTTTTTATGTAAACCTCAGGCACCTCTGCACCTTTTTGTCACTTCCTTTCTCCTTGCTTCTGGTCGAATGACTAGAGATTATTGGTAAGGGGTGGTATTTAACATCTTTGCTGTGGTGCTCTTTGCCGCCTCCTGCTGGACAGGAGTAATTAAGATGATCCGTGGACTCACTATATCCGGAAAGAATTTTTTTTATTTATTTCTGGATATAGTGAGTCAGGCACCTCTGCACCTTTTTGTCACTTCCTTTCTCCTTGCTTCTGGTCGAATGACTAGAGATTATTGGTAAGGGGTGGTATTTAACATCTTTGCTGTGGTGCTCTTTGCCGCCTCCTGCTGGACAGGAGTAATTAAGATGATCCGTGGACTCACTATATCCGGAAATATTTTTTTTTATTTATTTCTGGATATAGTGAGTCCATGGCCCACCCTTATTTTCAGACAGTTTATTTTTTATGTAAACCTCAGGCACCTCTGCACTTTTTTGTCACTTCCTTTCTCCTTGCTTCTGGTCGAATGACTAGAGATTATTGGTAAGGGGTGGTATTTAACATCTTTGATGTGGTGCTCTTTGCCGCCTCCTGCTGGACAGGAGTAATTAAGATGATCCGTGGACTCACTATATCCGGAAAGAAAGAAATGTATCAGGTAAGCATAAATTATGTTTTCTTTGTCGCTACTTTGATGATGTTCAAGGAGGTAGCAAGCTGAAGAATCAGTTTGGGACTTTCAATGGAAACATTGATTCTGGGTGCAGTTTGTGCCAGATGAATTAGGTATAGGTGGAAAGAAACACCCTCCACAGACTTTTTCCATTGGTTGAAATAGAGGTTTCCTATACTATGATGACATGCCTCTTTTTTACCATAGTTGCAACCTGTTTGGTCACTTTGCTTAGAATTGTCCAGGTGCCAGATGTCGAAATTGCAGTGAGGAGGATCATCTTTTTGCCCACTGCCAGACCTGTATGGTTCTTCAAGTAATCTGTGCAGGAAGTGTCCTTTGATGGTTTTGCAGGGGCTTGATGAAGTGAAGCCTTCCTATGCTGATGTTGCAAATAAAAGTCATCTGTTGCGGTTGAGCCACCTGTGAATGTGAAGAAGGTCTCTAAAGAGGTGTTGAAGTCTATATTACCTCTTTTGTGTAAGACGTCGGCAGGAGGGGTCCCTGTCAGAAAGGTGTCTGATGCTCCTGTGGTGGTTCCTGTGGCTGAGAAGGTGGAGGAAGTCCAATATAATCTTCAGGAGGAAGATCTTGCTATATCGAATGTGCTAGCTGCTTCTGATGTTCTGGAAGCCCCGTTGCCCTCCTCTATGGAGGATACTGTTGCTGTTCCTAGGATGGTGGATTTTTCCTTCACTGAGTCATCTGGTGATCCTGCTCTTGATGCTGTTCTTGGTGAAGGGGAGAACATTGACTGGTCTGCTGTTGTTTCCTCTCATTCTGAAGAGGATATGGACACTGCAGGAAATAAATCTGCATCCAAGCAGAAAAAAGGTAGAGATTCTGATGGATGGGAGAGTCTTGATTTGGATCTTCCAGTAGTTAAGAGCACAGATCCAGATACTGCAAGTGATACTGACTCTTTAATTCCAGAGTTTTCTTCTGTTTCTACTAAAGACATTTCCTCTGACTCAAGCCAGTGTATTGGCGACATTTCTGATTTCTCTCCTGTTGGTTATCTAGATAAAAGAGATATGAAGCAACTTGCCAAAGTTACTGGTTATGAGGCTGGTAAGGGGGAGCCTAGTAGGTCAGAACATTAAATAGGCAGATTGAAAGGATCTCGTTCTAGTCCTAAGAAAAAGAAAGGAAAGTCCTGATGCTAATTCTTTTTTGTTTTTCTTTAATTTATTTTTGTGATGTTTCTGACCATTTTTTCCCTTAATGTCAGGTGTATGACAACTATACAGAAGAGAGCTGCAATTTTTAAGTTATTATCTGTATGTTCTTCTAATATTTTTGTTTGCAATAATGTGGTCTCTCTGAACATTCTAAATGTGTTGACTGGGAATATGGTTCAATAGTATGGCCTTGTTGTTTTATTGGTTAGTTTTAGTTTTTCTGGGATGGTTTTTTGTTTGTGTAAAGTATATGCCTCACCAAATAGGATAGAATGTTTGCTTAAAGGGAAACTAAACCCAAATTTTTTCTTTAATGATTCAGATAGAGCATACAATTTTAAGCAACTTTCTAATTTACTCCTAGGGGCCGATTTAACAAGGTCCGAATAGCTCCTGATGCTCCTGTTTCCGAGCGAGCCTTCAGACTCACCAGAAACAGCAGTTAAGAAGCAGCTGTCTTAAGACCACTGCTCATTAACTAGTCCACCTCCTCTGAGGCTGCGGACATCAATCAACCCGATCAGATAAGATCGGGTTGATTTACACCCCCTGCTAGCGGCCGATTAGCCGCGAATCTGCACTGGGCAGCATTGCAAAAGCAGCTCACCAGAACTGCTTGTGCAATGTTAAATGCTGACAGCGTATGCTGTTGGAATTCAGCTATGTCGGGCGGACATGATTCACTACAGCGAATCATGTGCGCCTGACATTTGGTAAATCTGCCCCCTATTATTCATTTTTCTATGTTCTCTTGCTATATTTATTTAAAGAGCAGGAATGTAAAGTTTAAGAGCAGCCCATTTGGGTTGAGATCCTGGGTTATGCTTGCTTATTAATTTGCTAAATGTAGCCACCAATAAGCAAGCGCTATCCAGAGTGTTGAACCTAAAATTGGCTGGCTCCTAAGCTTTAAATCCCTGCTTTTTAAATAAAGATAGCAAGAGAACAAAGACAAATTGATAGTAAGAGTAGATTAGAAAGTTTCTTAAAATTGCAAGCTCTACCTGAATCATGAAAGAAAAAAATTGAGTTGCATATCCCTTTAATTTTAAAACCCTCAAAGTTTTTTCTGCCAGGTCGTGATCCTACATTTTTGGTTAGGGATTTCAATTGTTTGATTAAGAATGGGATATTAGTTAGATAATATATTAAGTAACCCTACTCTCAGGCCACTCTTAGACTGCCTACTTCCTTCCTAGATAGGTAAAATAATATGTTAAAAATACACAATTAAGAGGGCGCTAATAAGCAAAGAGTGTGCTTAAAATTAATAAAATCCCTTTAATAACTTAATAATACATGATTATTGTCATCTAAAAAATACCATAAAAAAGGAAAAATTAATCACCCAAAAGTAATTAAATAAAAATGGGTAAATCCCTAAATTATTAGTGATATACGATAAGACAATAATGATACACAGTAAAAATGATTCATTAAAATTCCACTTTCATTCATCTAAAATTCAACGATACTCAAACATAAACTAACAAAATTAATATCAAAGGGGATAATAGAGAAAGTCCCTGAGGAGGGATGTCTCCCCAGGCGTTAACACAAAAGTGAACACTGGGTTAACTCCCACCACATTCGATCGGGTTGATTTCTGTCCACTGCCTCAGAGCAGGCAGACAGGTTATAAAGCAGCGGTCTTTAAAGCTTGATAAATATGCCTCTAAGTGTGTGCTGTTCCTGGGCGTCAAATTTCTGAAGCTTTGTTGTTACTACATGATGTTCTGTGGTATGTGAGGGAGACGATGAGGTCTATTGCCATTGCTATTGTGAATTTTGAAAAAGCATATAATAGGGTAGTGCATGATTTTATGTTTCATGTTTTAGAACATTTAAGTTTTTCTGGTAAGATTATTGTATGGTTTAAATGTTTCTATTGTGATATTGTTAGTTAGGTTCAGGTTACTGTTTTTTTTTTTACTGAGGAATTTTGTGTTAAATTTGAAGTGTGTCAAGGTTGTCTTTTGTCTCCTGTGTTATTTGTATTTGTGATTGAGTCATTTTTAACTAGTTTGAAGAAAGATAAATTAGTTAGAGGTGTGTGTGTTCCTGACAGTAATGGAAGGTGTTTGAAAGTGATTGGGTATATGGATGATGTGAGTGTGGTATGTGAGAGGCTGGTTTGACAAGGGTGAAAACTTTGGTTTAATGTTTTTGTATGGCTAGTAGTTTCAAAGTTAATTGGAATAATTTAAAATGAGTAGAAAACTTCATTTTTGGGCTTTAAGGACTTTATCTTTGGAAGGCAAAATGTTAGTTATTATATCTGTTTAGTTCCTATTGTTATATATAGCTTTAGTTTTTCCTCCTCTTGAGAGAATTTTTAAGATAATTTTGAGTTTATTTTTATTTTTTTCTGGAGTTCAAGTATGGATTTGAAAAGATGGGTTTTTGTTAAGAGTAAGAATGTTGGTGGTAAGTGTTTTCCTGATGTGGAGAGATTCTATGAAAAATGTGAAATATGTTAGTAGGTGTGTGGTTCTGAGTGGTAAGGATAGCTTTAATGGTTATTTGGTAAAGTATGCATGTGGAAATGTTTTAAGACAATATGGTTTGTTTGAGATTGATAGAAAGAAACCAGTATATTTTGCTGTTCTGTGGTTTTATGTAAGGGTGGAATATTGGATTAAAAAATATGGACCTAGATTATGAGTTTTGCGATAACAGGGGTGCGGTGTTAATGAGCAGTTTTCCCTCACTGCTCACCAACAGACAATGCTGGTATTACGGGTCTTTAGAAACCCGGCGTTAGCCGCAAAAAAGTGAGCGGAGAGCAAAATATTGCTCCAAATCTCACCTCATTACCAGCGCTGCTTACGGTAGCGGTGAGCTGGCAAAACGTGCTCATGCACGAGTTCTCCATAGGAATCAATGGGGGAGAGCCGGCTGAAAAAAAAACTAACACCTGCAAAAAAGCAGCGTTCAGCTCTTAACGCAGCCCCATTGATTCCTATGGGGAAATACATTTTATGTCTACACCTAACACCCTAACATGAACCCCGAGTCTAAACACCCCTAATCTTACACTTATTAAGCCCTAATCTGTCGCCCTGATATCGCTGACACCTACATTATATTATTAACCCCTAATCTGCCGCTCCGGACACCGCCGCCACCTACATTATACTTATGAACTCCTAATCTGCTGCCCCCAACATCGCCCGCCGACACCTACATTATATTTATTAACCCCTAATCTGCCGCCCCCAATGTCGCCGCCACCTACCTACACTTATTAAACCCTAATCTGTCGCCCCCAATGTTGCCGCCACTATATTAAAGTTCTTAACACCTAAACCTAAGTCTAACCCTAACCCCCCTAAATTAAATATAATTTAAATAAATCTAAATAAAATCACTACAATTAACTAAATTATTTCTATTTAAAACTAAATACTTACCTGTAAAATAAACCCTAAGATAGCTACAATATAACTAATAGTTACATTGTAGCTAGTTTGGGATTTATTTTTATTTTACAGGCAACTTTGTATTTATTTTAACTAGGTAGAATAGTTATTAAATAGTTATTAACTATTTAATAGCTACCTAGTTAAAATAAAGACAAATTTACCTGTAAAATAAAACCTAACCTAAGTTACAATTACACCTAACACTACACTATAATTAAATTAATTCCCTAAACTAAATACAATTAAATACAATCAAATACAATTATCTAAAGTAAGAAAAAAACCCCCACTAAATTACAGAAAATAATAAAATAATTACAAGTTTTTTAAACTAATTACACCTAATCTAATCCCCCTAATAAAATAAAAAGCCCCCCAAAATAATAAAAAGCCCTACCCTATACTTAAAAGGGCCTTTTGCGGGGCATTGCCCCAAAGTAATTAGCTCTTTTACCTGTAAAAAAAAGTACAATACCCCCTCAACATTAAAACTCACCACCCACACACCCAACCCTACTCTAAAACCCACCCAATACCCCCTTAATAAAACCTAACACTAACCCCTTGAAGATCACCCTACCTTGAGAAGTCTTCACCCAACCGGGCCGAAGTCCTCAACGAAGCCGGGCAAAGTGGTCCTCCAGACGTGCAGAAGTCTTCATCCAAGCCGGGAAGAAGAGGTCCTCCAGATGGGCAGAAGTCTTCATCCAGACGGCATCTTCTATCTTCATCCATCCGGGGCGGAGCGGCTCCATCTTCAAGACATCTGACGCGGAGCATCCTCTTCAAACGACGTCCAACTGAAGAATGAAGGTTCCTTTAAATGACGTCATCCAAGATGGCGTCCCTTCAATTCCGATTGGCTGATAGAATTCTATCAGCCAATCAGAATTTAGGTAGAAAAAATCCTATTGGCTGATGCAATCAGCCAATAGGATTGAGCTTGCATTCTATTGGCTGATCCAATCAGCCAATAGAATGCCAACTCAATCCTATTGGCTGATAGGATTGCATCAGCCAATAGGATTTTTTCGACCTTAATTCAGATTGGCTGATAGAATTCTATCAGCCAATCGGAATTGAAGGGACGCCATCTTGGATGACGTCATTTAAAGGAACCTTCATTCTTCAGTTGGACGTCGTTTGAAGAGGATGCTCCGCGTCGGATGTTTTGAAGATGGAGCCACTCCGCGCCGGATGGATGAAGATAGAAGATGCCGTCTGGATGAAGACTTCTGCCCATCTGGAGGACCTCTTCTTCCCGGCTTGGATGAAGACTTCTCCCTGTCTGGAGGACCACTTCGCCCGGCTTCATTGAGGACTTCGGCCCTGTTGGGTGAAGACCTTTCAAGGTAGGGTGATCTTCAAGGGGTTAGTGTTAGGTTTTATTAAGGGGGTATTGGGTGGGATTTAGAATAGGATTGGGTGTGTGGGTGGTGGGTTTTAATGTTGGGGGGTATTGTACTTTTTTTTACAGGTAACAGAGCTGATTACTTTAGGAAATGCCCCACAAAAGGCCCTTTTAAGGGCTATTTGTAATTTAGTATAGGGTAGGGCTTTTTATTATTTTGGGGGGCTTTTTATTTTATTAGGGGGATTAGATTAGGTGTAATTAGTTTAAAAACTTGTAATTATTTTATTATTTTCTGTAATTTAGTGTTTGTTTTTTTCCGTACTTTAGATAATTGTATTTAATTGTATTTAATTGTATTTAGTTTAGGGAATTAATTTAATTATAGTGTAGTGTTAGGTGTAATTGTAACTTAGGTTAGGTTTTATTTTACAGGTAAATGTGTCTTTATTTTAACTAGGTAGCTATTAAATTGTTAATTACTATTTAATAACTATTCTACATAGATAAAATAAATACAAACTTGCCTGTAAAATAAAAATAAACCCTAAGCTAGCTACAATGTGATTATTAGTTATATTGTAGCTATCTTAGGGTTTATTTTACAGGTAAGTATTTAGTTTTAAATAGGAATAATTTAGTTAATAGTAATTTATTTTGATTTATTAAAATTATATTTCAGTTAGGGGGTGTTAGGTTTAGGGTTAGACTTAGGTTTAGGGCGGGGTTAATAGCTTTATTATAGTGGCGGCGATGTTGAGGCGGCAGATTAGGGGTTAATAAATGTAAGTAGGTGTCGGCGATGTTAGGGCAGGCAAATTAGGGGTTAATAATATTTAACTAGTCTTTGCGATGCGGGAGTGCGGCGGTTTAGGGGTTAATATATTTATTATAGTGGCGGCGATGTCCGGTTCAGCAGATTAGGGGTTAAAAATGTATTTTAGTGTTTGCGATGTGGGGGGGCCTAGGTTTAGGGGTTAATAGGTAGTTTATGGGTGTTAGTGTACTTTTAAGCACTTTAGTTAAGAGTTTTATGCTACGGCGTTAGCTCATAAAACTCAACTACTGACTTTTAAATGCGGTATCAGGCTTGACAGGAGAGGGTCTACCGCTCACTTTTGGTTAGACTTGTAATACCAGCGCTATGCAAGTCCCATTGAAAATATAGGATACACAATTGACGTAAGTGGATTTGCGGTATTTCCGAGTCTGGCCAAAAAGTGAGCGGTGAGCCTGTCATTTCAAGACTCGTAATACCAGCGGGCATTAAAAAGCAATGTTGGGACCTCTAAGAGAGATGTGGTGTGAAAATAGAATGGTGTTGAATATGTTAGAGAAGAAAGAAAGGTCTTGAGTTGATTGGGGGTTTGAATGGGAAGGAATGTGTGTTGGTATGGAAAAATGTGTGTAATAAGCATTTGATGAATAGGCAGAAAGATATAAGTTGGATGAGTGTGATGAGTTGGATTTCAGAGAGTGTATCATTTAGTGGCTTCAGAAGCATGTCCTAGAGATGGTTGTTGTCAAAGTGAGAGTGTTATTCATTTGTTTTTGAATTGTGAGTATGCTAGGGATGTGTGGAGAAGTTTGAGTAGGATGATTAAGGGTCTGACTGGAGTGCAGTTTTTTACTTTTAATATGATGATGTATGGTTTGTGTGGAAGTGGTATGGATAATGAGAAAGCAAGGTTGATATAGTTGTTAGCATGTTGTGTGAACGAGGTGTTGTGGGATGTGCCTCATGTGTGGGCATGATCCACGGGAAGTTGTTTTTGTATCTTTCTTTTAATAGGAGGTGATATGGGGAATTATATTACAAAGGTGAAGAAGTGGAACGATTGGATTTTTTTTGGTCTGTATTTGAATTATGTTTAATTTATTCTGTGTGATTACTAAAGTTTTATGTTTTTCATTTTGAATTTGTTTTGATGACAAAAGTTTAGGTCAATATTTCAGTTGTTTTGGGGGGCGGAGCCTGGAGCGCTCGAGAATGGCCGCATAATCTTGCTGCTCTGGTCCTGATTATGCTACCAATAACTTTATTTACTACTTATCTACGAGCTGAACCCTGAGAAACTTCTTGAGTATACTCTGGACTTTTATCTAACAGCTGGCGAAAGTCAAATTTAACCCTGGGTGTTACTCCTTTGAATTAGGACCGGAGCCGCATTCTGAGTCTACATAAGCCGTGGCCATTTTTACAACCTCGTGGCTGCAGAATTTTCTAAATTCAACCGGGCTCCCAAAGTACACTGAGGATTGTTACCAACTTTTTGACCCCCCGGCGGGTACTCTTTGTGGGCCTGTCGTTAAGAAGCAGTGCTGTCTCACGAGTCACTGCAACACTATAACCTTACCAAGACACAGCATATACCTACTACACAAGACACTGCAATCACTTGTGTCACCGGGATGCAGCTTGTGCTTGGGAAAACACGATCTATTCCAACTCTATCTAGCAGTCATTGTACAATATCTATTATGGAGATCCCTTTGAACTTTTGGGAGTACCTACGCAATTTACTTGCTACTCATCATGTCGCCTTGGAGAACAAGCTTAACACTGCCTTTGGGAATAGTAGCGCCTGCTTTCCTTGTGAACACACCCAATTTGAGACTTCCCAGATGGAGGGTGGGGATGTCGGCACTTTGGGGCCCCAGTGTCGACGTTCCACCTCCAGCGTGTCCAGTGTGTCAGTCGGAATTGAAGAGCCTAGTACTGAGAAGATTCCAGTGCGACAGAACTCAGCACCGGTGAGGAGCACAGTGAATGGGGTGAAAAGCTCCACTACTTTGACTCAGACCTACCCCACAGCAATGATAGTGTTCCGAGTAGTGGGACCGATGAGGCAGGAAGAAACAAGGTGCGCTTTGCAAAAGTCTCCAACTCAATATTCAGCCTGTAGCTGGTTAAATCCAGCGGTGTATACTACTTACCCCTTCACAGTCGTGATGGAGTTTCGTGGATCTCTGCGGTCCCCAGCCTGGCCTCTACCGGATCTGATGTGGCTGCGTTTAGGTCTTCACACTTCTTGGGACCCGGGAGGGCTTGCTTTCTCTCGGGTGTTGGGAGGCTATCTGACCGCTGACATTTATGCCAACACAGTTTATCAGCCGTTGTGGGGACCCACTGATGACACATAATAGTACAGCTTGGTGTTCCTTGCTCCAGGACTATGTTCTCTTTTAAACCAGTCAGCATCTTAAGCTGTGACATTTGCTAACTGCACAAGAACTGATGCCTGCCCACAAGTAAGACTCTGTGCCTATATTACTCATAAGGGACTTCTGAGATTGCTTATATGTATAGAATAAGTAATTAATGTCCTTTAATTATACGCCAGAGTTCCTAGTTATTTTACTTTTATTGTACTCCACTTTGGTTGCTAGCCTCTGATTAAGTACTTTGCCTATAAAGCAGGTGGTTTTTTCATTGGTTGCACTTGTTTAGATAAAGTTCTAGTTCATGTCATAGCGAAGAGCTCCTTTATAGAATATATTACCTACACATATCAAGCTCTGAACAGTTTACTATTTCACTTTAATATCCCAACCCATCTCAGGACCTAATATATACAACGAATCCCATGAATAACTCCAAGAGCTTAGCACAAATCATCCCTGACCGTGATTTCCTGCAAAGAACCCTCAGTCACTTATTTCTTAATTTTCATAGTTTGCTCAACTAAATTTACCTTAAGCTGTAACATTATGCCACTGACCCATAAACTGATGCCTGTCCACATGTAGAATCTAAGTCCAAGATGTATGTAGGGGACGTTTGAAAGTGTGTTGGTGCTTGGCTTAAGCATTTTTACCTTTAAATAATAATATAGAGATCTCTGTTGCATTGCTTTTACTGTACCAGTTATCAATGCTTTGTTTTTGTATTGGGCCCTTACCAGGTATCGTACTTGAGCTCAGGGGAGTGGTTTAGCAAATAATTGCACTTGGTCAGATTGAAATTTGGCTCATGTTATAGTGATGAGCTCTCATGTGGGGTATACTGCTTTTATGTATCAAGCTCTGTCAAATCTATTGTACCATTTTATCCCCATATATCATTTCAGGACATAACATATAAAATAAATAAATAGTGCTAGGAGCATAGTACAAGTAATCCCTGCCTTCATCCTCACCCCTAGTTAAGTGCTGCCACTATCATACATGCTAACTGCATCTCTTTAGTTTTTTTTTAGTTTATGGTTAGCTCCAAACCCCGTATGCTGTGTAAGTTGCTGTCTTGGCGTTATATCCTCTCTTAAACTACTTAGCATACCCTTTTTTTTATATGGATATAGCTTATGGGGCAGGCTGGACCTGCTCTAGCAGCACTGTTCAGAGTTATATAGGAATTGTGCTTCTCATGGTATGCAAGAAGGCACAATAGTTTTATGGGATGGCCTTGAGCATAGTTAAACTTTCTATATCTGGGGCTTTGCCGGATTGAGACAGGGGTTCAGAACATGATTTTGTAATGTATTTTACCAGACACGTAAACTGTGACTAGTTTTTCACCTGTATTACACAGTAAATCAGTATAACTTATCCTGAGCCTTAGTGGGGGGATAAATAAACCACATATTAGGTTCTATAACGGTAAAGCAAAGCTAGCCGCAATAATTGCTTGAACAACTCTATTAGGAAAATTAGCCTTTCAAATCATTACTCTATTATCCCGGTCCTCCTTTCCCTTCCCTCTCCCTTTATACTATCTTAGAGACCTCCTGACTAGCAGTTAAGTTTCTTGTTGCCATAATCTCTGTCCCCACCAATTTATTGTTAAACAGCAAGTGTTTATATCACATTTCCTGTGTCTTATTCACAGTTTCCAGTTGTAGCTTTATCTTAAAACTGAGGTTCTTGTCTGGAAATCCAAAAGTGGTTTCCATCTCTAGCAATTGTCTTCCATATATTCTCATATCCACATGTATGAGGTCCAAGAGTGGCCTCTTGTATCATTGGGAAGGCACTCAAGAATAATAGGCATTCTATCTATATATTATATCTCTACAATTTGCTTTTGAAATATACTATGTGTTTATGGATTTTTACCATATATAGCTTATATGTTAATAATATTATGCTTGGTTTTTTCTTGTTCATGTATGCCTTACCTCGAGCCTCAATAAAAAATAAATTAAAAAAAATTAAAAATAAAATATTTCAGTTGTTTTGTAAAAATAGATATTTTGTTGGCATTTGTTATTATGATTTTATTCTGTATATTTGTATAAATATGATTTTTCTAATAAAAGAATTACGAAACATACGTCACAGGGTTTTGACATTTCTTTTGTTCAGAGAGGGATTGCATGGTATTTTGGGACTGGGCTGCACTGTTTATTCAGGATCTGACTCCTGATATACTACTAGAAAAGTATTCTCTGTGAAAGGTACATGGTAACAAGCCATAGAACAAACTATTATGCTTGCGGGACACACACACACACACTATTATAAACAAGAAAACCCTTAAGACCACCGAGGTAAAGGCTAAGTCGTTGTCGTTAAGGGGTTAATCTACCTAGTTTGCATATTTCACAATACTGGATTTTACAGGCAATAACAGCAAGTACCAATAAAGGGGCAGTAAACACCTTGCATTCCTTATATAAAATATTTAGTTATGTGTAATGAAACATGTTCATTATTTATTTTGCCCCATTTTCATATAAGGATTTTCTCATTTTAAGAATATGAAATGCACCCTACTGACTTTTCAAGGCTAACTCTGCTATATAAAGTATCTGTAAACTTTAAGGTATTATGCATTGTAAACAAAGGGATATTTTTTAAAATGGATGTAAAGGTTATGTCAATATTGTAGATTGCTATAAACATGTGAAAAGTATATATATACTGCTCATGTCATGTTAGTCCCGCATCTGTTTTTGGAAATACCTGTATGGGTTTATGCCCTTTCATTCCCCTATTCTTTTAACGGGCAGTAATTTGTTGCTATGTATTAACTTTATACCAAAGTCAAAAGTGTCAGCTTATTTGCCTGTCTTAATATGCTTAGGTGTTAATGAGCAGAGCCCATGGTTTACTGCCTGTAGTATGAGGTTAATTAAGTCTCTTTATTGTTTTTAGCTAATTAGGATAGACTTTAGCCTTTTTTAAAGTAAGCATTTCACTTGTAACACACAGGTCTATGAGTACGGTCGACTGACCGAAACCGATCAGACTGTGTTTTTGTCTTTTTTAATTATCAATAAAAGTTTTATTCTTTTCTTTTTGCTTTCCTATTTTTGCTTTTCTAAACCTATGTGGAGTACAGGGACTCCTCTGCTCGAAAAGCAATTTTTGTACTAGATATTGTTTTGCACTTTCTTGGATTACCTGTGGGCTAGCTGACATGGAAACCTTTTCCTCTTCACTCTCACTACTTTGTGAGCCTCCTTTGATGATGTCATCTTTGCCGCAGCGGAAGACGTGACTGTAGCGTGGGACCCCAGGTTTGAGCTGCAGGATGCCGGTGAATGGACTCAAGCTAATTGCAAGTGGTAAGGAGCTTGTAGGTCAAAGAATTTCACCGGTGGGGCACGTTACACTGGCAGTACCTGAATGAAGATGCTGTAGGTATGTGAACTTTATTACAGCTGTGCGGATTAGGGGTTAACGGTTCCTCCATTTGGTTGTTGTGAGGCTGACATCTACGCACGTTGCTTTTTGACTCTACTACAGTTCTGGTTTTTGTGCTTTACTATTGGGGTAAGAGCAGTGCGTCCGTGGTCCCCATATGCAGCTTACAAGTTTTTAATAAGAATAGCCCTACTCCAAACGGATCCCCATTTGTTTTATGTGTTAAAGAGTGTCTGTGTTAGAGAGACAGAGTGGGTGCGTGAGAGAATGTGTGTGTAGGAAAAAAGAGTGTGTGTGGAGAGAATGTGTGTGAGGTTGATGCGTGAGAGAATATGTGTATTAGTGATGTCTAGTTCATGAACAAATCGTTCTTTTGAACTGAACCGATTCATCAAAATGAACCGAACTTCCCATCACTACAATCTTTTATCTTTGGTATGTACATAGAACAGATTCCATTTTAACCCTGCATCTTACACTTTAACTGCCTTTTCCCCTACAATATTTTATCTTCGGTATGTGTTTATTACCTTAAAACTTTTGCTTTCTCTTTCTTCCAATTTGATAAGATAGGTGTCATATGCTTTGTCAGTCTAGGCCTTGTTTGATCCTGCAATAATTTATGACCTTTGCTAATAAGGATCATTTGACTGTTATTACCTTTAAATTGAATACCCAAGCTTGTGAGATCAAGCTTGTTTGTGAGATCAGTGCAGCATGTGCAGTTCTCTAACGGCTAGATTTAGAGTTTTGTCGGTAACGACCCGCGTTGCTAACGCTGGCTTTTTTCTGGCCGCACCTTTTAAATACCTCTGGTATTGAGAGTTCACAGAATGGCTGCGTTAGGCTCCAAAAAGGGAGCGTACAGGCATATTTAACGCCACTGCAACTCTCGATACCAGAGTTGCTTACGGACGCGGCCAGCTTCAAAAACGTGCTCGTGCACGATTCCCCCATAGAAAACAATGGGGCTGTTTGAGCTGAAAAAAAACCTAACACCTGCAAAAAAGCCGCGTTCAGCTCCTAACGCAGCCCCATTGTTTGCTATGGGGAAACACTTCCTACGTCTGCACCTAACACTCTAACATGTACCCCGAGTCTAAACACCCCTAACCTTACACTAATTAACCCCTAATCTGCCGCCCCCGCTATCGCTGACCCTTGCATATTATTATTAACCCCTAATCTGCCGCTCCGTAAACCGTCGCTACTTACATTATCCCTATGTACCCCTAATCTGCTGCCCTAACATCGCCAACCCCTATATTATATTTATTAACCCCTAATCTGCCCCCCACAACGTCGCCTCCACCTGCCTACACTTATTAACCGCTAATCTGCCGCTCCGTAAACCGTCGCTACTTACATTATCCCTATGTACCCCTAATCTGCTGCCCTAACATCGCCAACCCCTATATTATATTTATTAACCCCTAATCTGCCCCCCACAACGTCGCCTCCACCTGCCTACACTTATTAACCCCTAATCTGCCGAGCGGACCGCACCGCTATTATAATAAAGTTATTAACCCCTAATCCGCCTCACTAACCCTATAATAAATAGTATTAACCCCTAATCTGCCCTCCCTAACATCGTCGACACCTAACTTCAAACATTAACCCCTAATCTGCCGACTGGAGCTCACCGCTATTCTAATAAATGTATTAACCCCTAAAGCTAAGTCTAACCCTAACACTAACACCCCCCTAAGTTAAATATAATTTAAATCTAACGAAATTAATTAACTCTTATTAAATAAATTATTTCTATTTAAAGCTAAATACTTACCTGTAAAATAAATCCTAATATAGCTACAATATAAATTATAATTATATTATAGCTATTTTAGGATTTATATTTATTTTACAGGTAACTTTGTATTTATTTTAACCAGGTACAATAGCTATTAAATAGTTAAGAACTATTTAATAGCTAAAATAGTTAAAATAATTACAAAATTACCTGTAAAATAAATCTGATCAGATTGAGCTGTTCCGATCAGCCAATAGAATGCGAGCTCAATCTGATTGGCTGATCGGATCAGCCAATCGGATTGAACTTGATTGAACTTGATTCTGATTGGCTGATTCCATCAGCCAATCAGAATTTTCCTACCTTAATTCCGATTGGCTGATAGAATCCTATCAGCCAATCGGAATTCAAGGGACGCCATCTTGGATGACGTCCCTTAAAGGAACCGTCATTCTTCAGTTGGACGTCGTCGGAAGAAGATGGGTCCGCGCTGGAGGTCTTCACGATGGAGCCGGTCCTCATCGGATGAAGATAGAAGATGCCGCTTGGAAGAAGATGGTTGCCGGTCCGGATCTACTCTTCTTCCCGGATAGGATGAAGACTTTGGACCCTCTTCTGGACTTCTTCAGCCATCGGATGATGGATGTCTAGCCCCCGCTTGGGTTGGATGAAGATTTTGGAGCCAGGACGGATCGGGGATACCTGGTATGGTGAAGATAAGGTAGGAAGATCTTCAGGGGCTTAGTGTTAGGTTTATTTAAGGGGGGTTTGGGTTAGATTAGGGGTATGTGGGTGGTGGGTTGTAATGTTGGGGGGGGGTATTGTATGTGTTTTTTTACAGGCAAAAGAGCTGAATTTCTTGGGGCATGCCCCGCAAAGGGCCCTGTTCAGGGCTGGTAAGGTAAAAGAGCTTTGAACTTTTGTAATTTAGAATAGGGTAGGGCATTTTTTTATTTTGGGGGGCTTTGTTATTTTATTACGGGGCTTAGAGTAGGTGTAATTAGTTTAAAATTGTTGTAATATTTTTCTAATGTTTGTAAAAAAAAAATTATTTTTTGTAACTTAGTTCTTTTTTATTTTTTGTACTTTAGTTAGTTTATTTAATTGTATTTATTTGTAGATATTGTATTTAATTAATTTATTGATAGTGTAGTGTTAGGTTTAATTGTAACTTAGGTTAGGATTTATTTTACAGGTAATTTTGTAATTATTTTAACTATTTTAGCTATTAAATTGTTCTTAACTATTTAATAGCTATTGTACCTGGTTAAAATAAATACAAAGTTGCCTGTAAAATAAATATAAATCCTAAAATAGCTATAATATAATTATAATTTATATTGTAGCTATATTAGGGTTTATTTTACAGGTAAGTATTTAGCTTTAAATAGGAATAATTTATTTAATAAGAGTTAATTTATTTCGTTAGATTTAAATTATATTTAACTTAGGGTTAGGGTTAGACTTAGCTTTAGGGGTTAATCCATTTATTACAGTAGCGGCGAGATTCGGTCGGCAGATTAGGGGTTAATAATTGAAGTTAGGTGTCGGCGATGTTAGGGAGGGCAGATTAGGGGTTAATACTATTTATTATAGGGTTATTGAGGCGGGAGTGAGGCGGATTAGGGGTTAAGAACTTTATTATAGTAGCGGTGCGGTCCGCTCGGCAGATTAGGGGTTAATAAGTGTAGGCAGGTGGAGGCGACGTTGAGGGGGGCAGATTAGGGGTTAATAAATATAATATAGGGGTCGGCGGTGTTAGGGGCAGCAGATTAGGGGTACATAAGTATAACGTAGGTGGCGGTCGGCAGATTAGGGGTTAATTATTGTAGGTAGCTGGCGGCCACGTTGTGGGGGGCAGGTTAGGGGTTAATAAATATAATATAGGGGTCGGCGGTGTTAGGGGCAGCAGATTAGGGGTACATAAGTATAACGTAGGTGGCGGTCGGCCGATTAGGGGTTAAAAAAAATTAATCGAGTGGCGGCGATGTGGGGGGACCTCGGTTTAGGGGTACATAGGTAGTTTATGGGTGTTAGTGTACTTTAGAGCACAGTAGTTAAGAGCTTTATGAACCGGCGTTAGCCCAGAAAGCTCTTAACTCCTGACTTTTTTCTGCGGCTGGAGTTTTGTCGTTAGAATTCTAACGCTCACTTCAGATACGACTCTAAATACCGGAGTTAGAAAGATCCCATTGAAAAGATAGGATACTCAATTGACGTAAGGGGATCTGCGGTATGGAAAAGTTGCGGCTGAAAAGTGAGCCAAATACCGGCGGTAGCCTAAAACCAGCGTTAGGAGCCTCTAACGCTGGTTTTCACGGCTACCGCCAAACTCTAAATCTAGGCCTAAGTGTGCTAGTTCATAAGTGTAGGGAGTTATAACAAGGAGTTAGACAAAGGAGTGGACAACATAAATAAGTACTTTCATATCACCAAAATTAACTGCAAACATGCTACACTTTCTAATGTCTGCATTAACCTTTTCCTCCCTTCTCCTTAAAGTCACAGCTCTTCCTTTCACAAACAGCACACAGACAATTCATATTTCTCCTTCTCTTCTACCTTCCCCCCTCTAGAACACACATGAACTCTATTCCTATCTCACATCCCTCAGCCAGCCATGGTTCACTGAGCCTAAACGTAAACACTTGCATATGACACATTCTCATCTCCTTTCGCTCACCACCTTTCTTCTTCTTGCAGCTGGGGATGTCTCGCCTAACCCAGGTCCACCCTCTTCTTCCATCAGCTCACTATGCCAAATAACAACTCATATACCTTGCCCATGTAACCCTCAAAACCTCATTTACTGCACCTCTGTTAGCACCCCCCCAATTCTCCTGTGGTCTTTGGAATGCACGCTCTGTATGCAATAAGCTTACATCTATTCACAACCTATTTATCGCACGTTCACTTAACCTGTTAGCCCTCACTGAAACTTGGCTTTCCTCCTCTAACACAACTGCTGTAGCCTCTCTGTCCTATGGTGGCCTGCACATCAGTCACACTCCCAGGACAGGAGACAAACAAGGAGGGGGAGTAGGAATTCTCCTGTCTCCACACAGTACCTTTCACTGCATTCCTTCACCCCCCCCCCCCTCTCTTTCCTTTTCATCTTTTGAAGTTCATGCTATCTGCATCTTCTCCCCTCTGGCTCTTCGTGTTGCAGTTATTTATCAGCCCCCTGGCCCAGCATCACAATTTCTGGACCACTTTGAAGCCTGGCTTCCTCATTTTCTCTCATCTTAGGGGACTTCAACATACCCATTGATAATCCTAACATGCCTGCTGACTCTAAACTTCTATCCCTTACCACCTCTTTTGGCCTGTCCCAGTGGACAACATCTCCAACCCATTGTGAAGGCAACTCCATAGACCTGGTCTTCACTAATCTCTGTGCCGTTTCCAACTTCCTTAACTTCCCCTTTCCTCTCTCTGACCACCATCTACTAACTTTCTATCTTACTCTACCTGCTACATCTTAGCAAGCCCCCAAGAAACTGCTATCTTACAGGAATTTAAAGGACTTGGATCTCACAGAATTTTCCACGCAACTGAATCCTCTGCTTTCTGACAATTCATCCCTCTCTTGCCCAAACCTCGTTGCTTTACAGTACAATTTGGCACTAAAATCAACACTTGACATAGCTGCACCCTCTGTGGCACACAAAACAGACCAGATATCTTCAGCGATGCTGAACGGCAGTGGAGGAAATCACGCACCTGTGCTGATTTCTGGCATTATAAATTCATCCTTAAGTCCTACAACTCTGTGCTCAGCCTGGCCAAACAAGTCTATTTTTCCTCCCTTGTCTCATCTCATGCATCAAACCCCAGAAAGCTGTTCTCAACTTTTAACTCCCTTCTATGTCCGCCTGCACCCCCGCCCACTACCAACCTCACTGCTCAGATTATTGTTGATCACTTCAAAAATAAAATTGACACCATTATTAGGAAAGAGATCTTCACCTCACACCCTTCAAACCCAGCAATCCTACCCACCCCTTCTATTAACAAAACTCTATGCTACTTCCCCCCTGTAACAGAGGAAGAAGTCTCTGTACTCCTATCCTTGGCTCATCTCACAACCTGCCCACTTGACCCTATTCCTTCACAACTTACTTCCCTTTGCTTCAAAATTATTGGAATGACTGGTCTACAATCGGCTAACTCAATTTCTCACAACTAACTATTTACTTGATCCACTACAATCTGGTTTCCGCCCTAAAAACTGCTCTTGCTAAAGTAACAAATGACCTGTTATCAGCTAAAGCAAAAGGCCACTACTGCCACTACTCCTTTCTAATTCTTCTTGACCTATCTGCTGCTTTTGACACAGTCGACCATCCTCTCCTCTTAAAAATACTACATTCATTTGGCATCCGAGACACAGCCCTCTCCTGGTTTGCCTCATATCTCTCAAACTGCTCATTTTCAGTTTCCTTTAACAACATATCTTGCGGTCCTATGCCTCTCTCAGTTGGAGTATGGCAAGGCTTTGTCTTGGGTCCCTTGCTTTTCTCTCTCTATACATCCTCCCTTGGAAAACTTATAGCCTCCTTTGGATTCCAGTACCACTTATATGCTGATGATACCCAAATCTATCTTTCCTCTCCTGATATCTCTCCCTCTTTACTCAACCATATTTCCAACTGCCTCTCTGCAATTTACTCTTGGATGTCTTCACACTACCTCCAACTCAATATGTCCAAAACTGAGCTGCTTCTTATTCCCCCCTCTTCGAGACATCCAACACCTGACATTTCTCTGACAGTTGGAGACTCTATTCTCAACACCTGACCCCAGGTTCGCTGTCTTGGGGTCACACTAGACTCAAAGCTCACATTCAACCCACATATACAAGTGCTTACCAAATCCTGCCGTTCACTCCTACGCAACATTTCCAGAATTTGTCCCTTCCTTTCACAAAAAATGACAAAAATACTTATTCATTCCCTCATTTTGTCACGCATTGATTACTGCAACCTACTCCTAAATGGCCTTCCAAAACACCGCCTCTCCTCCCTCCAATCTATTATGAATGCTTCAGCTAGACTCATTCACCTAAGTCGCCGATTTACATCAGCGACTCCACTCTGCCAGTCTCTACACTGACTTCCCATACACTCTAGAATACAGTTTAAAGTATTAACACTAACTTACAAAGCACTAAATAGTCTTACTCCCAACTATATTTCCTCTCTTATCATGAAATATTCCCCATCCTGTCCTCTTTGATCAACCTCTGACCTACGTTTCTCCACTCCTGTTATCTCTACGTCCCATTCCCGTCTCCAAGACTTCACATGTACTGCTTCTGTCCTCTGGAACTCTCTACCCCGCTCCATAAGACTGTCTCCAACCTTGTATAGCTTCAGACGCTCCTTGAAAACCCACCTATTCAGAGAGGCGTACCATATCTCCTCCATCCCTCATCCGAACCAAACTAATACATGAACTGCTTGACTCACTACTGCAACTACAACTGATGTAACAAGCTACCCCAACCTTATGTCTCTGCACCCTAAACCTGTAGACTGTGAGCTCTCCAGAGCAGGGCCCTCTTCCTCCTGTACCAGATTTGTTTAGTTTTATGTTTTGTATTTTCATCAAAATGTTGTCATTGTATACCCCTATCATTGTACCCAGCGCTACGGAATTTGGCGGCGCTATAGAAATAAATGATAATAATAATAATAATAATAATCACTAGTGTGTATAGGAAAGAGAGAGAGTGTGTGTGTGTGTGTGTATAAGAGAGAGAGAATGTGCGTATATATGTAAGAGAGATTGAAAATGTGTGTGTGAATGTCTTTGTGTGAGTTTGTGAATGTGTTCTATTACCTTTAAAACATTTTTAAGTTTGACTACACCCAAAAATAAAGTGTGCGCACACACATATAGCATAAAATTGCACAGCTACAGTGCTCAATTTTTTTGGGGATGGATGGATAATTACAAAACAAAATTCTAACCTTGGACAACTTGGTCCACAAGCTCCCTATTATTCTCCCATGAGAAAAAATAATTGACATAAAATTTTAAATTACTTTGTCATATTTTTTTTACTAGTGAAAGTAAGGAAAGCAAAATACTTTTGAGTCCTGATATAAAAATGAACATAATAAACTTTGAATATACACACATGCACACACACATATAGACGTGGCCAAAAGTATTGGCATCCTTCCTTTTTTAGGAAAATGGATAATTTTCTATAAACTACATAAAGATTTACAAAAGTATTTGGTATCCTCCCACAATTCTTATTTCAAGTGTAATAGAACAGAAACTTTTGATTTATGAATTTGTATATTACTTTAAAAAGTAAAGCAGTGAAGCAAATACAAATTGCACAGCTAAAAATATTGGTACTCTTAACCTAATATTTTGTGAAACAGCCTTTGGAGACAATAGGCTCCATTTATTAGGGTCGAGCAGACATAACTCATTACCATGAATCATGTCCGCTGGACATAGCTGTGAGCGTAATGCTTGTGCAATGCCACCTCACTAGCAGGGGCTTTCAAACATCTTGATCGGATCAGGATGATTTAAATCTACCACCTTCAGGTGAGCCTGAAACGATGGGCCTTTGAAGCAGCAAATGCTGCTTGATAAATAGAGCCCATTAAATGCAATCAAGTGTTTTCTGTAGTTCTGAATACAATTTCTATACTTTTCGACTGGGATTTTGGCCCACTCTTAAAGAAACTGCTCCAGTTCTCTCAGGTTTGATGGGTGCCTTTTCCAAACTGAGCGATTATGCGCTTTCCTCAGATGCTTGATGGGATTCAGATCAGTCCAATGTTTTCCTCTCATCCATTCTTGTGTGCTTTTTGAGGTATGTTTAAGGTCATAATCCTGCTGAAGGACTCATAACCTACAACTGAAACACTGGGCAGTAGGTTTCACTCTAGACACTGGGCAGTAGGTTTCACTCCAGACACTGGGCAGTAGGTTTCACTCCAGACACTGGGCAGTAGGTTTCACTCCAGACACTGGGCAGTAGGTTTCACTCCAGACACTGGGCAGTAGGTTTCACTCCAGACACTGGGCAGTAGGTTTCACTCCAGACACTGGGCAGTAGGTTTCACTCCAGACACTGTGCAGTAGGTTTCACTCTAGACACTGGGCAGTAGGTTTCACTCTAGACACTGGGCAGTAGGTTTCACTCTAGACACTGGGCAGTAGGTTTCACTCCAGACACTGGGCAGTAGGTTTTACTCTAGACACTGGGCAGCAGGTTTCACTCCAGACACTGGGCAGCAGGTTTCACTCCAGACACTAGGCAGCAGGTTTCACTCCAGACACTGGGCAGTAGGTTTCACTCCAGACACTGGGCAGCAGGTTTCACTCTAGACACTGGGCAGCAGGTTTCACTCTAGACACTGGGCAGTAGGTTTCACTCTAGACACTGGGCAGTATGTTTCACTCTAGACACTGGGCAGTAGGTTTCACTCTAGACGCTGGGCAGTATGTTTCACTCTAGACACTGGGCAGTAGGTTTCACTCTAGACGCTGGGCAGTAGGTTTCACTCTAGACACTGGGCAGTATGGTTCTCTCCAGACACTGGGCAGTATGTTTCACTCCAGAAGGCTTTGTTAGTCTTCTGATTTCATCTTGCCCTGCACAGATTCTAGGCACCCAGTGCCAAAGGCAGCAAAGCAACCCCAAAACATCACTGAGCCTACTTTATCTTTCACAGTAGGTCTGGTGTATTTTTTTCAAAGCCTTTTCCTTCTGTAAACATGAAGTTGTGATTTGCCAAAAAGCTCTACTTTTATTTTGTCTGTCAAAAGGACATTCTCCCAGAAGGACTGTAGCTTGCCAACAACCTGCAGTGTGCATTATAAGAAATTGGGACAAAGTAAATAATTAAAGTTTATTGCAAAGTTGTTTTATAATGCAATATAATTATGCATTTTATATAACATTCTCAAAATGTTTAATATTCCTTTAAATATGCCTTGCTTATTTGTAGATGCTTTCATAACTTCTTACAGCTGTAGGTCATTCAAGTGCACGTGAGAGAGGCCTAGTCAATGCCAAAATTCAAACCAATGAGATCTCAGTAGACACTGAAACTAATTAAAACATTTTTTTTTATCAGACACAAAGTAGCATAATACCCCAAAAAAAAGGATCAATATAAGTGTATTTTGTGAGCAGAGCTTCTATTATTCGTATAGCTGTATACCTCATTAATTGCTCTACTTTAGTGATATACAGTATTATGATATATGCTGTAACCTTTATTTTAATTGTCCAGAGCTAAGTAACCTGCTAATGCTTTATTTTTTTTACTAATAGATAATAACATAAAGGGCCCATGAGAAGGAAACTCACTGGTTTGATGCCTATAGAGCAGGGGTTTTCAATCCAGTCTTAAGGCATCCCTGATAGGTAAATATTAATCAGCTGATTATTTCAACTGAGCTCCAGTTTGGATATCCTGAAAAGACTGCCTGTTGCGGAGGCCTGAGGACTGGAGTTGAAAAATCCTGCTATAGAGTAATGGACTTCATACCTATTAACCTTGTTTGAAAAATACACCATTTGGGAAGTACCCATAAATGTATCAGTTCATTCATTTTGAAATAATACTCTGTGCTGCCAATGCTCCAAGAAACATTAAAATTGGGTTCTTTAAGGGTTAAGTCACATTTTTTTAACCCCAGTCAAGCTCTTTCCAGGGCCTAGTTACAGCGGAAGTGCTCAGCGTTAAAGGATCTAAGGAGCAGTGTCTTATAGCATAAGGTGACAGTAAACACCAATATTGTAATATAAAATGTTTGAACATGTGTAGTAAAAAATAGCAATATGCTTTATTATTTATTTTGTTCCCTTTTTCTGCAATACAGCATAAGGCTAAAATAAGAGTTTTCCGAATTCTAAGAACTGATAGAGCTAATAGCAGACTTTATAAGCACACACCTTTCACATACCTGTAACTAATTGGCTTCAGCATAGATGACTGGATAAGAACTGCAAAACATTGGAGAATTTGCTAACATAATGACAAAAGCCAGCATTGTCTACTGCAGTAACACGTTTAGATTGGCTCCTCCAAGGCAAGTGATGGGTGGAGTTTGGTTATTGAAAAACAAAGTTATAAGGCATCCAGTGTGTTAGTTTATTGCAAAACTGTAGAATAAGCTTGTAATAAAAATGTGCAAACTGTCCCTTTGTAGGAGAAGTGTGCGGTGCACCAGCTTCATGAAGGTGTAGGTAGATCACGCTCAATCCCAGCCTCCGGGGTGTGAGATTAAACTACTCCAGTGTTTTGTGTAATTAGTTAAGATAACTGGCCCCAAAGCAAGGAGCAGGTGTCTTCCTGTGCAAGTCATGCATGGTGAGTTGTTCCAGTGCATGGAGGACCCCATACAGCACCCACCTAAGAGAAGGGACCACATGGCTACAGACAACATGGTGACAATTGAGAAGCCATGAGAATAGTTTTCAGCCAGATTGCTTTGCAAAACGAATCAGGTAGGGGATGCTTTTTTGCACTCATTTATATTAACAGGTAGCAGAGCTGTAACTCAGCAAGTGCCTCAATGTGCACCACCAATGCAGGGACTGTAGAAGGTTCTACATCTTTATTTAAAGGGACAGTCTAGGCCAAAATAAACTTTCATGATTCAGATAGAGCATGTAATTTTAAGCAATTTTCCAATTTACTTTTATCACCAATTTTGCTTTGTTCTCTTGGTATTCTTAGTTGAAAGCTTAATCTAGGAGGTTCATATGCTAATTTCTTAGACCTTGAAGGCCACCTCTTTTCAGAATGCATTTGAAAAGTTTTTCACCACTAGAGGGTGTTAGTTCACATATTTCATATAGATAACACTGTGCTCGTGCACGTGAAGTTATCTGGGAGCAGGCAGTGATTGGCTAAACTGTAAGTCTGTCAAAAGAACTGAAATAAAGGGGCAGTTTGCAGAGGCTTAGATACAAGGTAATCACAGAGGTTAAAAGTATATTATTATAACTGTGTTGGTTATGCAAAACTGGGGAATGGGTACTCAAGGGATTATCTATCTTTTAAAACAATAAAAATTCTGGTGTAGACTGTCCCTTTAAGAAGATAGGGTTACTGTTTGCTACTGTTATACAATTGTAATTAGTCTGCAGAGACTCAAGCTATCCTGTTTACACAGTCACACACATTTACTTCTACAGTTTACTGTCTTATTTGCATTCATTGCTTTTCTTTATTTCTCAGTTTGTATTAAAGGACCAGTCAACACAGTAGATTTGCATAATCAACAAATGCTAGATAACAAGACAATGCAATAGCACTTAGTCTGAACTTCAAATGAGTAGTAGATTTTTTTTTCTGACAATTTTAAAAGTTATGTCTATTTCCACTCCCCCTGTACCATGTGACAGCCATCAGCCAATCACAAATGCATACACATACCATGTGACAGCCATCAGCCATTCACAAATGCATACACACTTATTTTTGCACATGCTCAGTAGAAGCTGGTGACTCAAAAAGTTTAAATATAAAAAGACTGTGCACATTTAGTTAATGGAAGTAAATTAGAAAGTTGTTTAAAATGGCATGCTCTATCTGAATAATGAAAGTTTAATTTTGATTGAGTGTCCCTTTAAATCCGTAAATAGGGTACTTTAAGTGGTATCTGACTTATCATTGAACATGTGTGTAGGAGGTAATTGTTTGGCTATGAGTTCCCAGGGAAATATTTTTAGAGGAGCAGCAAAAGTAAAGTTAGTTCATTAGTTCCTAGTCTCACTGGCCAGGTTTGCTGTGTGGAACTAGGGGCTGGGAGTATGTGTTGATGACCATCCATGATGTGCCATTTTCTCTAAAGATCTGAATGTGTAATAAAGTGGTTACTTTTACTTCAGAAATTCATCACTGTGTTGAAAAGATCTGCAAATAAAAATGATAATAAATAATACAGCGTTAAAAGCAAAATGTAAACTGTCATTCAGTTAGCAAAATTACATTATTTTGGAGTTCTGGTTCAAACCCTCGGGACAGATATAAACAATTTTCTGCATATATAAGTCAGAGTTGTGTATTCCACAGGAAAAACAGGCAATTACAGGAAAAGTGGGCAAAATGAATAATGAAAGTTAACTAAAAGGGGCATATTTATCAAAACGTCAATACGCTCGCCAGACATCTCTGACGCGGATCCACATACGATCCCCTTATTTATTAAAAAAAAACATCAAAAACATGCACATGAAGTACGGTGCGATGAGCATCGGACTGTTGTTAACTAACATTCATCAATGACGCGGTTATTTCTCTAAAGCTAATCTTTTATTTTTCATCTGTTAACGTCCCTTAAATGGATAGATTTATACCTCAACAAACAATCAACTAGATTACGAGTTTTCAGCGCTATTACACGTTTACAAAAAGCAGGCTTGTGCTTGCGATATGGTGGCGTTGAGCTCCATACCGCTTTGACGTCCTCGTGCACGATTTCCTCATAGACATCATTGGGGAGAGCCAGCAAAAAAGAAGCCTAATACCTGCG
Source organism: Bombina bombina (assembly GCF_027579735.1). Lineage (NCBI taxonomy): Eukaryota > Metazoa > Chordata > Amphibia > Anura > Bombinatoridae > Bombina > Bombina bombina. Next base: position 1,205,066,418 of record NC_069499.1, on the reverse strand, counting down.
ATTGTGGAAACAAAAGCTCCGTAACGCAGCCCCATTGATGTCTATGGGGAAAGAAAAATTTACGTTTAAACCTAACACCCTAACATAAAAACCATGTCTAAACACCACTAATCTGCTGCCCCCAACATCGCCGCAACCTACATAATGTTATTAACCCCTAATCTGCTGCCCTTAACATCGCCCCTACCTAAATAAAACTATTAACCCCTAATCTGCCACTCCCGATATCGCCACCAACTACATTAGTTATTAACCCCTAATCTGCCGCCCCCAATGTCGCCGCCACTATACTAAAGTTATTAACCCCTAAACCTAAGCATAACCCTAACGTAACCCTAACGTAACCCTAACCCTAACACCCCCTAACTTAAATATAATTAAAATAAATCTAAAAAAACCTTACAATTATTACCTAAATAATACCTATTTAAAACTAAATACATACGCCTAGATTTAGAGTTCTGCGGTAGCCGTCAAAAACAGTGTTAAGGGCTCCTAACGCTGCTTTTGGCCGCCCGCTGGTATTTAGAGTCAGCCAGGAAAGGGTCTAACGCTCACTTTCCAGCCGCGACTTTTCCATACCGCAGATCCCCTTACGCCAATTGCGTATCCTATCTTTTCAATGGGATCTTCCTAACGCCGGTATTTAGAGTCTTGGCTGAAGTGAGCAGTAGACCCTCTACCGACAAGACTCCAGCCGCAGAAAAAAGTCAGTAGTTAAGAGCTTTATGGGCTAACGCCGGTTTATAAAGCTCTTAACTACTATGCTCTAATGTACACTAACACCCATAAACTACCTATGTACCCCTAAACCGAGGTCCCCCCACATTGCCACCACTATAATAAATATTTTTAACCCCTAATCTGCTGACCGCACACTGCCGCCACCTACATTATCTCTATGAACCCATAATCTGCTGCCCCTAACATCACCGACACCTACATAATATTTATTAACCCCTAATCTGCCCCCCCAATGTTGCCGCTACCTTACCTACACTTATTAACCCCTAATCTGCCGACCGGACCTCGCCGCTACTCTAATAAATATATTAACCCCTAAAGCTAAGTCTAACCCTAACACCCCCCTAAGTTCCGAACAGCCAATAGAATGCAAGCTCAATCTGATTGGCTGATTGGATCAGCCAATCCAATTGAACTTGAATCTGATTGGCTGATTCAATCAGCCAATCAGATTTTTCCTACCTTAATTCCGATTGGCTGATAGAATCCTATCAGCCAATCGGAATTTGAGGGACGCCATCTTGGATGACATCATTTAAAGGAACCTTCATTCGGCGAGTAGGCGTCGTGGAAGAAGGATGGATCTGCGTCGGCTGGAAGAAGATGGCTCTGCTCCGCTCCGGATGGATGAAGATAGAAGATGCCGCTTGGATGAAGATGTCTATCAGTCCGGATGTCCTCTTCTGCCCGGATAGGATGAAGACTTCTGCCGCTCCGGATGCCCTCTTTTGGTCCATCGGTGCCCGGCTGGGTGAACACGGCTCAAGGTAGGGAGATCTTCAGGGGGTAGTGTAGAGTAGGGGTATGTGGGTGGTGGGCTGTAATGTTGGGGGGTGGTATTGTGGGGTTTTTTTACAGGCAAAAGAGCCGATTTCTTTGGGGCATGCCCCGCAAAAAAGCCCTTTTAAGGGCTGGTAAGGTAATAGAGCTGTTAACTTTTTTAATTTAGATTAGGGTAGGGAAATTTTTTTATTTTGGGGGGCTTTGTTATTCTTGTAATCTTTTTTTTTTTTTGTGGTAATTTAGTGTTTGTTTTTCTTTGTAATTTAGTTTAGTTTATTTAATTGTAGGTAATTGTAGTTAATTGATTTAATTTATTTATTAATAGTGTAGTGTTAGGTTTAATTGTAACGTAGGTTAGGATTTACTTTACAGGTAATTTTGTAATTATTTTAACTAGGTAGCTATTAAATAGTAAATAACTATTTAATAGCTATTGTACCTAGTTTAAATAAATACAAAGTTGCCTGTAATATAAATATAAATCCTAAAATAGCTACAATATAATTATTCGTTATATTGTAGCTATATAAGGGTTTATTTTACAGGTAAGTATTTAGCTTTAAATAGGAAGACTTTAGTTAATAATATTTAATTTATTTAGTTAGATTAAAATTATATTTAATTTAGGGGGGTGTTAGGGTTAGGGTTAGACTTAGCTTTAGGGGTTAATAAATTTATTATAGTAGCGGCGAGGTCCGGTCGGCAGATTAGGGGTTAATAAGTGTAGGTAAGGTAGCGGTGACGTGGGGGGAGGAGATTAGGGGTTAATAAATATTATGTAGGTGTCGGCGATGTTAGGGACAGCAGATTAGGGGTACATAGGTATAATGTAGGTTGCGGCGGTGTACGGAGCGGCAGATTAGGGGTTAATAATATAATGCAGGTGTCAGCGATGTCGGGGGCGGCAGATTAGGGGTTAATAAGTGTAAGGTTAGGGGTGTTTAGACTCAGGGTTCATGTTAGGGTGTTAGGTGCAGACTTAGAAACTGTTTTCCCATAGGAAATAATGGGGTTGCGTTAGGAGCTGAACGCTGCTTTTTTGCAGATGTTAGCTGTTTTTTAAGCTCATTGTTTCCTATGGGGGAATCGTGCACGAGCACTTTTTTCCAGCTAGCCGCTACCGTAAGCAACGCTGGTATTGAGAGTTGAAGTGGCGGTAAATATGCCTGTACGCTCCCTTTTTGGAGCCTAACGCAGCCCTTCAGAGAACTCTAAATACCAGCGTTGTTTAGAAGCAGCGCTAGAAAAAAAACACGCTTAGCTAACGCACCCCTTTGGCCGCAAAACTCTAAATCTAGGTGATACTTACCTGTAAAATAAAACCTAAGCTAGCCGCAATATAACTAATAGTTATATTGTAGCTATCTTAGGTTTTATTTTTAGTTCACAGGTAAGTTTGTATTTAATTTTAACTAGGAAGACTAGTTAGTAAATAGTTATTAACTATTTACTAACTACCTAGATAAAATAAATACAAAGTTAACTGTAAAATAAAACCTAACCTGCCTTACACTAAAAACTAACATTACAATAAAATAAAATAAATTAAATTATTAAAATACAATTTTCTAAATTACAAAAAATAAAAAATGAAATTATCAAAAATAAAAATGAATTACTCCTAATTTAAATAACCCCCCCCCCCAAAATAGAAAAACCCTAGCCTACACTAAACTGCCAATGGCCCTTAAAATGGCCTTATGTGGGGCATTGCCCCAAAGAAATCAGCTCTTTTACCTGTAAAAAAAATACAAACACCCCCCAACAGTAAAACCCACCACCCAACCAACCAACCCCCCCAAATAAAAACCTATCTAAATAAACCTAAGCTAACCATTGCCCTGAAAAGGGCATTTGGACAGGCATTGCCCTTAAAAGGGCATTTAGCTCTTTTACATTGCCCAAACCCTAAGCTTAAAAAAAAACCACTCAAAAAACTCTTAAAAAAAACCTAACACTAACCTGCGACGATCCACTTACAGATATCGAAGTCCAGACATCCATCCTCATCCAGCTGGCAAAGTTATCATCCAGGTGGAAAGAAGTCTTCATCGGGCGGCCTCTTCCATCTTTATCCAGCTGGCGAAGTCCTCATCCAGACGGCAAGAAGTCTTCATCCAGACGGCATCTTCTATCTTCACCAATCCGGTTCAGAGCGGCACCATCTTCAAGACATCCAGCGCGGAGCATCATCTTCTTACGATCGCACTGGAAAATGAGTTTCCCTTTAACCCCTTAGTGACCAGAGCACTTTTCCATTTTCTGTCCGTTTGGGACCAAGGCTATTTTTACATTTCTGCAGTGTTTGTGTTTAGCTGAAATTTTCCTCTTACTCATTTACTGTACCCACACATATTATATACCGTTTTTCTCGCCATTAAATGGACTTTCTAAAAATACCATTATTTTCATTATATCTTATCATTTACTATAAAAAAAATTATAAAATATGAGGAAAAATGGAAAAAAACACACTTTTTCTAACTTTGAACCCCAAAATCTGTTACATATCTACAACCACCAAAAAACACCCATGCTAAATAGTTTCTAAATTTTGTCCTGAGTTTAGAAATACCCAATGTTTACATCTTCTTTGCTTTTTTTGTAACTTATAGGGCCATAAATACAAGTAGCACTTTGCTATTTTCAAAACATATTTTTTTCAAAATTAGCGCTAGTTACATTGGGACACTGATATCTTTCAGGAATCCCTGAATATCCATTGACATATATATATTTTTTTTTAGAAGACATCCCAAAGTATTGATCTAGGCCCATTTTGGTATATTTCATGCCACCATTTCACCGCCAAATGCGATCAAATACAAAAAATTGTTCACTTTTTCACAAATTTTTTCACAAACTTTCAGTTTCTCACTGAAATTATTTACAAACTGCTTGTGCAATTATGGCATAAATGGTTGTAAATTCTTCTCTGGGATCCCCTTTGTTCAGAAATAGCAGACATATATGGCTTTGGCATTGCTTTTTGGTAATTAGAAGGCCGCTAAATGCCACTGCGCACCACACGTGTATTATGCCCAGCAGTGAAGGGGTTAATTAGGGAGCATGTAAGGAGCTTTTTGGGGTATTTTTAGCTTTAGTGTAGTGTAGTAGACAACCCCAAGTATTGATCTAGGCCCATTTTGGTATATTTCATGCCACCATTTCACCGCCAAATGCGATCAAATTAAAAAAAACATTACATTTTTCACAATTTTAGGTTTGTCACTGAAATCATTTACAAACAGCTTGTGCAATTATGGCACAAATGGTTGTAAATGCTTCTCTGGGATCCCCTTTGTTCAGAAATAGCAGACATATATGACTTTGGCGTTGCTTTTTGGTAATTAGAATGCTGCTAAATGGCGCTGCGCATCACACGTGTATTATGGCTAGCAGTGAAGGGGTTAATTAGGTAGCTTGTAGGGAGCTTGCAGGGTTAATTTTAGCTTTAGTGTAGAGATCAGCCTCCCACCTGAAACATCAGACCCCCTGATCCCTCCCAAACATCTCTCTTCCCTCCCCTACCCCACAAATGTCCCCGCCATCTTAAGTACTGGCAGAAACTCTGCCAGTACTAAAATAAAAGGAAAATTTGTGCATTTTTGTGCATTTTGTTTTAGCATATTTACATATGCTTCTGTGTAGGATCCCCCTTAGCCCCCAACCTCACTGATCCCCCACCCAACAGCTCTCTAACCCTCCCCCTCTGACTTAATGTGCGCCATCTTGGGTACTGGCAGCTGTCTGCCAGTACCCATTTTAGTGAAAATATGTGTTTTTATTAAAAATTTTTCCTTTTTCTGTAGTGTAGCTTCCCCCCCCCCCAATACCAACCCCCCACCCCTTCCAGATCGCTTAAATGCTTTTTTTTTTAAATGTTTATTTTCATTTTTTAATACACTTTACTCTTACTTTTTTTCTGTAGTGTAGCGGTTCCCACCCGCTCCCGCCCCGTGCACGCGCCCGCCCGCCACCCACCGTGCACCCGCGCGCGCCCGTGCGCGCCCCCGAAGGCTCCGCCCCCGATCCCGCCCCCCTCCACCTTCCAGATCACACCGATGGCCGCCCACCCGCCTCCCAAGTCGGCTCCCACCCACCAACGATACCGGCCATCGATGTCCGGTGCAGAGAGGGCCACAGAGTGGCTCTCTCTGCATCGGATGGCCAGAAAGTGTTATTGCAGGATGCCTCGATGTCGAGGCATCACTGCAATAACCGGAAAGCAGCTGGAAGCGAGCAGGATCGCTTCCAGCTGCTTTCCAGACTGAGGACGTGCAGGGTACGTCCTCAGGCGTTAACTGCCTTTTTTTAGAGGACGTACCCTGCACGTCCTCGGTCATTAAGGGGTTAAGTGACTTCATCCAAGATGGCGTCCCTTAGATTCCTATTGGCTGAAAATTTCAGCCAATAGAATTAAAGGGGAAAAAATCCTATTGGCTGTTGCAATCAGCCAATAGGATTGAGCTTTCATCCCATTGGCTGATCCATAATAGGTGGTAATATTAGGAAGAGAAACTCCACCTAGGTGATACGGTCTTTGCAGGGTTTTCCTAGCAATTCTTGTTTTTTTCCCCTGCCAGATGTATCTAGTAATTAGAGCATTGAATTTGTCCAATAGGACTTGAGGAAGGTTAATTGGAAGGCACCGAAAGTAATAAAGTATCTTCGGTAGGACAGTCATTTTGACCGAGGCTATGCGTCCCAGCCAAGATACCTCTTTAAAGGACCATGTACCGAGTAGTACTCTAGTTTCAGACAGGAGCTTTTCATAATTCTTTGATCTAACTACGTCCACCTTAGGACCCAATTGGACGCCCAAGTGTGTAATGGTGTCAGAAGCCCATTGAAATTGGTAGGACTCTTTGAGGATTTCCAATTCAAAGCGTGGTAGATGTATCGGGAGCGCTTCCTTTTTGGCCAGATTAAGCCTATAGAAACTATGGGAACTGAATAAAGATATAATCTCGAAGAGTGCCGGGAGAGAACCCATAGGGCTGGAGAGGAAGAGGGTAACATCATCAAAAAGAGCGATCTTTTCTCCCCCACCTCCTCTCTCCTCCCCCCGTGAACTCAAAGGGACCCCCCGAATCCTAGGGGAGTTCCTAATCGCCTGTGCCAATGGCTCAATGATGAAGAAACTGCACAGCAGATTAATGCTAAAGTACTGGGAAACAGAGACTTTCTCAAAATTGCCTCCTCTGATGTCTCAAGCAGGATTTTGGAAAAAGACTACAAAAGGAAAATGGTGTTGGAACTACATGCCATCACACTCTCTGAATACCATAAGGTGCAAAGGATTCCCAGGGGGCTAAGGATGTCTACTTGTCCCACTCTATTTGCAGACCGTAAGGAGTACACTGATGAGTTTGAAAGTATTTTAAACAAATGCTCCTTCGATATAATAACATGGACAGTAGAATATGCCCAACAAGAAATAGAGAAATACAAGGGAACCATCAGCAAACAGAAAGAAGAAATGGTGAAGAAAATACCTTTAGATGAGTACAAAAAGTTGGTGATGGAGGTAGAAAAATCCGTTAACGATTATAAGAAGCAATTGGAGAGTCAGAAGCGTCTCAAGTTCATCAGGGATGAGCAGGATTACTGCCATGGGTTGGTCTATAGGTGGCGACAGAACACAGGCACTGGTAGGAGCTTCAATCATGGACCAAGAGAGCAAAGACGTCAGGCCATACGAAAATCTACCCCGGAGGAAGGTCACAGTGGCTCTGAATCATCTGTGAGTTTTTTAACGGAAGATTCCGACATCGATGCCATCGGGCCGGTAGGAAACACAAGAGAAAGCCTACCGCGCCAGCCGATGACGTCAGAGCGACAGCGCCCGCGACGGACGCGTGGAAACCAACGAGGACACTATCGCTACTAGCTCCAGAGAAGGCACTCAGCATGGATATGATGACGGGAGATACTGCCAAGCATAAACGCTCCTCACAAATGGATGGCATAAAGAAATATGGGGTAAGAGAGGCTAAAATACCTTCTGATAAAATGTATGCAGTTTGTTCCGATGTGAGAGTGGCTGACTCCAATGACCGGCTGGGTTGCCTTGATACAGATAGTGAGCATGGAGAAAGAATATATGATCGAAGTTTGTTAAATGCTCCAAAATATGACCAGACCTGTAATCCTATAGACCAAAATCCTGTAACAGAGACTATGGATGTATGTACGAAGGGTACAAATGAAAGATCTCATTTTGCTTTAAGGGATATGGCTGTTACAAATGGACTAGCTCTCAAACAGGGGATCTGCATAGAACTCTCATATGTAAATGTGGACTGTGACACTAATACCACTATTGCATTCAATGATTCACAGAATAGATATGAAATGTCTAATGTTGCACAACAAGTTGATTCACATGTTTTTTCTAAAGGTTTAAGTAAATCACTACACGATACTATATACCAGAATTCACATTATAGCACACAGCACATAGAAGAAAATTTAATTTTTAATTTGTCCAATTTGAAGATGACAAAAGAGCAAGAAACAGCTCTAAATAAAGGATTATCCTATTGCCTAGAGAATTATTGTGATGAATTTAAAATTCAACAAGACCTACAGAGGTTCTTTAGGAAACTGAGGCTAAAGATTTATTTCTCTATGCAAAGGGATAACATAAATGACACTAACACAATTGATAACAAAATGAAGTTTAATGACATTAGGCACTTTGGTCTATCTAAAAAAAGCACTTTTTCACCAGCATCCACACATAGTGCAGCCACATATGTTAGTCTTGTACAGAGAGAAGTGAACAAACTTATTCAAAAGGGAGAAAAAAAGAAAATTGGTGCAAAGAAATAGGAAACACAATAAAGAGGACATGTCAGCCATTAGATCTCTGAGAGAGAATAAAAATATAATCATTAAAGAGGCCGATAAGGGCGGGGCCATTGTGATTTTAAATAAGTCTGATTATATAGATGAGATCAATAGGCAACTGAAAGATACCCAAGTTTATGAAATACTGACTAGAGATCCCACCATACAGATTAACAAAGGGATAAATAACATTTTGACCCTGGCTACACAAAGAGATATCATAACAGATAAGTTTAAGGAGGCCCTATATGTAACAGATCCAATTAGGCCGGTAATATATGTATTACAAAAGGTACATAAATCCTTAAAAAATCCCCCAGGTCGCCCTATTGTGGCAGGGATGGGTTCAGTATTCTCTAATATTTCTACTTTCTTGGATAAAGTGTTGCAGCCTTTAGTTAAGAACACTACATCTTACATTAGGGACACTAATGATTTTTTGGCTAAATTACAGGACTTAGGACATGTAGGTGATAAGTGTATCTTGTTTTCATTAGATGTCTCAAGCCTTTACACCTCTATCAAACTTACAACAGGGATTTCATCAGTGGAACATATGCTTAGAGCTAGTAAGAGTTATACTGAGGCAGAGATTTGGTTTCTAATAGAACTTTTGTCTATCATTCTTTATCAGAATTATTTTCTATTTATGGATACATATTATTTGCAGAAACAGGGTACAGCAATGGGCTCTAACGTTGCCCCCTCATACGCCAACATTTTCATGAATAGCTTTGAGGAATACTTTGTATATCCTCATGGCTTGTTCCAGCTCTATGGTGCCTCCTGGTGGAGGTACATTGATGATGTGTTTGGCGTGTGGGGGGTGACGTTGGTAGCCTATTGTCCTTTGTTGAAGATCTTAATAATTCTGTCAATGGATTAAAATTCACTTTAAACATGAGTGAAATTGGAATTGAGTTTCTGGACACCTATGTATACTTTAAGGATGGTTTCTTAAAAACAGATATCCATACAAAAGACACAGACAAAAACAATATATTGAAATATGGAAGTTACCATCCTGACAGTATCTTTAGGGCTATTCCAAAGAGCCAATTTTTAAGGGTTAAACGCATAGTGTCTGAGGAGAATAGATGTAAGCAAAGGTTGGAGGAGATGGCTGATAAATTCATCAATAGAGGGTATCCAATATCACTAATCAAGGAACAACTAGATGTAGTCAATAATGAAAAATTACCCAAAAAGTACAAAAGTAAAGAAACAAATCATCTAGTGTTTGTAACACAGTTCAATGAATTCAGTCAGAAAATCAATAATATTCTAAGAAAGCATTGGCACATCCTAAGGGACTGTAACCCCCAAGTGAATGAGTTTAAAGAAAATTTAATGAGAGCGTATAGAAGAAATAGAAGTATCAAAGATACCCTTGTACATTCTGATATAGGCAGTAATAGATTGAACATGCAGAAGACTATAGGCCCTAGGAAAGATGGATGTTATCCCTGTTTGAACTGCAGTAACTGCAGTTCAATGATCAAAGGTGAACATTTTTTTCACCCTATAAATGGTAGGAAATACAAAATTAATAAATATCTTACTTGTAGGTCATGTTACTGTATTTATTTGATCAAGTGTCCATGTGGTTTGATCTATTTGGGCGAGACCTGTAGAGAGAGGTAAGGGAGAGGATAACAGAACATAAGTCTAATATTAGATGCAAGAACAAAGAGGCTCCTGTTTCCTCTCACTTCCTCTCTATGGGTCATAACATCAGTCAGCTCAGAATAATTGAACAGATTGATAGACCAAGGAGGGGGGGTAATATAGAACATATACTAAAAACAAGAGAGATGTTTTGGATATACAAATTGGAAAGCTTAATACCTAAGGGTATGAATAAAGACTTCGATTGGAGTCTGTTCTACTAAATATTTGTCTTTCCTAAAACATCTCTGGAGATAGGTAAATCTTCCCTTTCTAATGGGCTGAGTATTATGATACCTGCATGTTTTTACCTTAAAGTATTTTTCCTACAATAACCCCTTTTAATGGGCTGAGTAAATTTGAGGGAAATGTCTGAAAATTATCTGTACATATAAAAATACTAAAGAGAAAAGAGAAAAAATTATTTTCAAGATAGGCCTACAGTGTTCAAATTGACAGTAATCCATATAATCTCCAGTAGCAATTTTTTGAAACTTATAAAATCAACTCTAGAATGAAAGAGTTTAAATTAGCATTTATATAACAAGTAAATAGCATCTGCATATCTGCATATTGTGTGTAATATTTCTTCTATTTTAATTTTGTACATATGATTTTATCTTTTAACACTGTTTGATACTTAAACCTTTTCAATGTGGCTATTCAGAATGTTTATTTGCTATAGGAACATATATGTTAGATGGCCACAAGATGGCAGTGATGCAATAACGAGTGGTCACATGATAACAGGTGAACAATTGACCAGGTGTAAAGTATTTAAATGATGAATCAGTGTATGTTCAGTATACATGACTAAGGACCTATAGCAGGTCTGAAACGTTGTATGTTTGTCTAAGACCCCAGTTGATGAAGAAATAAAGGTCTTTTAATTATTGGTGCCTGGAACAAATCATTATTTCTACTTCCAATGGCTCAATAGCCAGGGCAAAGATATTGGGCGAAAGAGGGTACCCTTGTCGTTTTTATTTTTGATAATTTCGTTTTTTATTTTTTGTAATTTAGTGTTTTTTTTTTTTAATTTAGAAAATTGTATTTTAATAATTTAATTTAATTTATTTTATTGTAATGTTAGTTTTTAGTGTAAGGCAGGTTAGGTTTTATTTCACAGGTACATTTTTATTTATTTTAACTAGGTAGCTAGTAAATAATTAATAACTATTTACTAACTAGTCTACCTAGTTAAAATAAATACAAACTTAACTGTGAAATAAATATAAAACCTAAGCTAGCTACAATATAACTATTACTTATATTGTAGCTAGCTTACGCCTAGATTTAGAGTTCTGTGTTAGCCGTCAAAACCAGCGTTAGGGGGTCCTAACGCTGGTTTTTACCGTCCACTGGTATTTACAGTCAGTCAGGAAAGGGTCTAACGCTCACTTTACAGCCGCGACTTTTCCATACCGCAGATCCCCCTACGCCATTTGCGTATCCTATCTTTTCAATGGGATCTTTCTAACGCTGGTATTTAGAGTCTTGGCTGAAGTGAGCGTTAGAAATCTACCGACAAGACTCCAGCCGTAGAGAAAAGCCAGGAGTTAAAAGCTTTCTGGGCTAACGCCGGTTCATAAAGCTCTTAACTACTGTGCTCTAAAGTACACTAACACCCATAAACTACCTATGTACCCCTAAACCGAGGCCCCCCCCCACATCGCCACCACTCTATTAAATTTTTTTAACCCCTAATCTGCTGACCACACACCGCCGCAACCTACATTATCCCTATGTACCCCTAATCTGCTGCCCCTAACATCGCCGACCCCTATATTATATTTATTAACCCATAATCTGCCCCCCCAATGTCGCCGATACCTACCTACAATTATTAACCTCTAATCTGCCGACCGGACCTCACCGCTACTCTAATAAATGTATTAACCCCTAAAGCTAAGTCTAACCCTAACACCCCCTAAGTTAAATATAATTTAAATCTAACGAAATAAAATAAATCTTATTAAATAAATTATTCCTATTTAAAGCTAAATACTTACCTGTAAAATAAACCCTAATATAGCTACAATATAAATAATAATTACATTGTAGCTATTTTAATATTAATATTTATTTTACAGGCAACTTTGTATTTGTTTTAACCAGGTACAATAGCTATTAAATAGTTAATAACTAATTAATAGCTACCTAGTTAAAATAAATAAAAAATTACCTGTAAAATAAATGGAAGAAGATAGAAGATGCTGCTTGGATGAAGATGTCTGCCGGTCCGGATGTCCTCTTCTGCCCGGATAGGAGGAAGACTTTGGACCCTCTGGAGAAGCTCTTCTTGCCGGATACGATGAAGACTTCGGACCCTCTTCTGGACGGATCGGTGATACCCGGCGTGGTGAAGACAAGATCTTCAGGGGCTTAGTGTTAGGTTTATTTAAGAGGGGGGGTTGGGTTAGATTAGGGGTATGTGGGTGGTGGGTTGTAATATTGGGGGGGGGGTATTGTATGTTTGTTTTTTTACAGGCAAAAGAGCAGAATTCTTTGGGGCATGCCCCGCAAAAGGCCCTTTTAAGGGCTGGTAAGGTAAAAGAGCTTTACAATTTTTATTTTAGAATAGGGTAGGGCATTTTTTTATTTTGGGGGCTTTGTAATTTTATTAGGGGGCTTAGAGTAGGTGTAATTAGCTTAAAATTGTTGTAATATTTTTATAATGTTTGTAAATTATTTTTTTATTTTTGTAACTTAGTTCTTTTTTTATTTTTTGTACTTTAGTTAGTGTATTTATTTGTATTTAATTGTAGATAATTGTAGATAGTTTAGTTAATTTATTTATTGATAGTGTAGTGTTAGGTTTAATTGTAACTTAGGTTAGGATTTATTTTACAGGTAATTTTTTATTTTAACTAGGTAGCTATTAACTAGTTATTAACTATTTAATAGCTATTGAACCTGGTTAAAATAAATACAAAGTTGCCTGTAAAATAAATATTAATCCTAAAATAGCTACAATTATTATTTATATTGTAGCTATATTAGGGTTTATTGTACAGGTAAGTATTTAGCTTTAAATAGGAATAATTTATTTAATAAGAAATAATTTATTTAGTTAGAATAAAATTATATTTAACTTAGGGGGGTGTTAGTGTTAGGGTTAGACTTAGCTTTTGGGGTTAATACATTTATTAGAGTAGTGGCGAGGTCCGGTCGGCAGATTAGGGGTTAATACTATTTATTATAGAGTTTTTGAGGCGGGAGTGAGGCAGATTAGGGGTTAATAATTTTATTATAGTAGTGGTGAGGTCCGGTCGGCAGATTAGGGGTTAATAATTGTAGGTAGGTGGCGGCAACGTTGGGGGCAGCAGATTAGGGGTTAATAAATATAATATAGGGGTCGGCAATGTTAGGGGCAGCAGATTAGAGGTACATAGCTATAATGTAGGTTGCGGCGGTGTACGCAGCGGCAGATTAGGTGTTAAAAATAATATGCAGGGGTCAGCGATAGCGGGGGCGGCAGATTAGGGGTTAATAAGTGTAAGTTTAGGGGTGTTTAGACTCGGGGTACATGTTAGGGTGTTAGGTGCAGACTTAGAAACTGTTTCCCCATAGGAAACAATGAGGCTGCATTAGGAGCTGAACGCTGCTTTTTTGCAAGTGTTAGGTTTTTTTTCAGCTCAAACTGCCCCATTGTTTCCTATGGGAATATCGTGCACGAGCACGTTTTTGAAGCTGGCCGCGTCCCTAAGCACCGCTGGTATTTAGAGTTGCAGTGGAAGTAAATATGCCTGTACGCTCCCTTTTTGGAGCCTAACGCAGCCCTTCTGTGAACTCTAAATACCAGCGGTATTTAAAAGATGCGGGGGAAAAAATACACGCGTAGCTAACGCACCCCTTTGGCCGCAGAACTCTAAATCTAGCCGTTAGTTGTTTTTTTTACAGGTAAATATGTATTTAGTTTGAAATAGGAATTATTTAGGTAATAATTGTAAGGTTTATTTAGATTTATTTTAATTATATTTATGTTAGGTGGTGTTAGGGTTAGGGATATTTATCAAGCCGTCAACCGCAAATACGCTGGAATTCCACAGCATAATTGTGGCGAGCCTGATTCGCCCCATTTATCAAAGCCTACAGACCGAGAAAAGTTGAAATTTGTGACGTAACATACGATCCGCCGGTCTCAATCTGACACAGGTCGATGCTTACGTCATTGCAGATGTTCCGAATACAAATTCGGCACTATCTGACAACTTTTCCTATTTATCAAACTTCTAACAGGTACCCTCACCACTATTCTGGCCTTGCCTACCTGATTTTCAGTCCGCCACCCTGGAGGCCGCGGATGCCATAGGAATCAATTGGAGTCTGAAAGCAGCGAAAGCTCATGTTCGATGCTGCCAGATATCCCATTGATTTCTATGGCAGAATAAAAGTTACATTTACACCTAACACCCTAATATAAGCCCAGAGTCTAAGCACCCCTAATCTGCCGCCCCTGAAATCACCGCAACCTAATAAAATATATTAACCCCTATCCCGCTGCTCCCGGACCCTGCCGCCACCTACATATTTTTATTAACCCCTATTCCGCCATTCCCGGACCCCGCCGCCACCTACATAATGTTATTAACCCCTATTCCGCCGCTCCTGAACCCCGCCGTCATCTACATAATGTTATTAACCCCTATCCCGCCACTCCCTGACCCCGCCGCCACCTACATAATGTTATTAACCCCTATTCCGCCACCCCTGGACCCCTCTGCAACTAAATAAATGTATTAACCCCTAAACCCCTGGCCTCCCACATCACTACCACTTACTAAACCTATTAACCCCTAAACCGCCAGCTCCCCACATCGCCATAAACTAAATTAAGCTATTAACCCCTAAACCTAACAACCCGGTAACTTTACATTATAATTACCTCATCCCTATCTTATAATAAATTTAAACTTACCTTTAGAATTAAAATAAACTATATTCAACTATTATTTAACCAACCCTAACTATTATTCTACAATTACATTAAACTATATTAAACTATTAATTAACCTACCCTATTATACTAAAATTACATTATACTAACAATTAAATTAACTATATGACATATTTAAAACCTAACCCCACTCAAGTTATTTAAATCTACTATAAAGAATTACTAAGTTACACAAAATAAAAAACACTAAGTTACACAAAATAAAAAAAGAAATGATCAAATATTTAAACTAATTACACCTAATCTAATAGCCCTATCAAAATAAAAAAGCAACCCCAAAATAAAAAACCCTAGCCTACAATAAACTACCAATGGCCGTTAAAAGGGCCTTTTGTGGGGCATTGCCCCAAAGAAATCAGTTCTTTTAACTGTAAAATAAACTACAAACACCCCCCCAACAGTAAAACCCACCACCCACACAACCAACCCCCCAAATAAAAATCTAAAAAACCTAAGCTCCCCATTGCCCTGAAAAGGGCATTTGTATGGGCATTGCCCTTAAAAGGGCATTTAGCTCTTTTCAGCCCAAAGTCCCTAACCTAAAATTAAAACACACCCAATAAACCCTTAAAAAAACTAACACTAACCAACGAAGATCCACTTACAGTTTTCGAAGAGCGGACATCCATCCTCATCCATGCGGCAGAAGTCCTCAGCAAAGCCGGCAGAAGTCTTCATCCAAGCGGGCCGAAGTCTTCCTCCAAGCGGGCAGAAGTCTTCATCCAGACGGCATCTTCTATCTTCATCCATCCGGAGCGGAGTGGCTCCATCTTCAAGACATACGGCGCAGAGCATCCTCTTCTTACGATGACTCTTGCAGAAGTTTCCCTTTAAATGACATCATCCAAGATGGCGACCATTACATTCTGATTGGCTGATAGAATTCAATCAGCCAATAGGAATTAAGGTGGAAAAATCCTATTGGCTGTTGCAATCAGCCAATAGGATTGAATTTACAGAATATTGGCTGATCCAATCAGCCAATAGGATTGAGCTTGCATTCTATTGGCTGATTGGAATATTTTATGTAACTTAGTGTTTTGTATTTTTGGTAACTTAGTTGTTATTTTTTTGTAAGTTAGTAATTCTTTATAGTAGATTTAAATAACTTGAGTAGGGTTAGGTTTTTAAATATGTAATATAGTTAATTTAATTGTTAGTTTATTGCAATTTTAGTATAATAGTTAGGGTAGATTCATTATTAGGTTAATATAGTTTAATGTAATTGTAGGATAATAGTTAGGGTAGGTTAATAGTTGAACATAGTTTATTTTAATTCTAAAGGTAAGTTTAAATTTATTATAAGATAGGGATGAGGTAATTATAATGTAAAGTTAGCAGGTTGTTAGGTTTAGAGGTTAATAGCTTAATTTACTTTATGGCGATGTGGTGGACTGGCGGTTTAGGGGTTAATAGGTTTAGTAAGTGGTAGTGATGTGGGAGGCCAGGGGATTAGGGGTTAATACCTTTATTTAGTTGCAGAGGGGTCCGGGAGGGGGGGAATAGGGGTTAATACATTTATTAGAGTTGCGGTGGGGTCCGGGAGCAGTGGGATAGGGATTAATACCTTTATTAAAGTTGCAGAGGGGTCGGGGTGCGGCAGGATAGGGGTTAAACATTTTAGTATAGTGGCAGTGTTTAGTGACAGGATATAAATAAAGTTGGGAAAAAGCCGAATGGCAGCGAGATCGATGACTGTTAGTACTTGGTGCGCGGCTTTTTGACAGCTTTTTTTATAAATATGGAGAGTGTATTCAGGTCCAAGGCCGCGATGTTAGGTGATGTTAGGTGAGCGTATTGTTGCAGTCGAATGCAGTACAGTTGATGGCTTGATAGATAGGCCTGTTAGGATTAGGGTTAGGTTTAAGAGTTAATATATTTATGTAGAGTTAGTGATGTGGGAGGTCAGAGGTTTAGTGGTTAATAATATATTTAAGTATATTTAGTTGTGGGGGGCTTGCGGTTTAGTGGTTAATAGGTTTATTATAGCGGCAGTGTGGGCGGATGGCAGATTAGGGGTTAATAATCTTTAAATAGTGTTTGTGATGCAGGATGGTGGCGGTTTAGGGGTTAATAGGTTTATTATAGTGGCGACGATGTCGGGGAGCGGTGGAATAGGGGTTAATAAAAAATGTAGTGGCGGCGATGTCCGGAGCGGCAGATTAGGGGTTAATAAATTTATTATTGTGTTTGCAATGTGGAAGGGCCTCGGTTTAGGGGTTAATAGGTAGTTTATGGGTGTTAGTGTACTTTTTAACACTTTAGTTATGAGTTTTATGCTACAGCTTTGTAACGTAAAACTCATAACTATTGACTTTAGACGGCAGTACGGATCTTGTGGTTATAGGGTGTACTGCTAACTTTTTGGCCTCCCAGACAAACTCGTAATACCGGTGCTTTGGGAGTCCCATTGAAAAAGGACTTTTTTAAAAGTGAGGTACTGACGTTGCGTGACGGCCAAAAAGATGTGCGATACACCTATACCTACAAGACTTGTAATACCGGCGTTAGGGAAAAAGCAGTGTTATGAAGCATAACAATGCTTTTTCACTTTTATATATCTTTTATAATATCTGTATTAGACACCATTTCTGTATTAGATCCCCCAACCCCCAGTACATCCTCCCAGTCAAAAAACGGGGTGGGCCCCAGCAAACCAAATATAAAGATAAAAACAAAAACCAAAAGAAAATACGTAGAGGGAGTCGGGGAAGAGGGGGAAAGTGCAAATTACAACAGGTATTCTCAAAGGAAAAGAGTGTCTTACAGGACAACCCCTCCTTAAATAATGTTATTAATCTATCATCTAGAAATTTGAACAAACAGGAAATTTCACTTTTACAAAAAGGTTTGAGCTTTGCCCCTAGTTGTAGTTTTGATTTATTTTCCACCATTCTAGATGTAAATAGATTTGTAAGAGACCTTACTTTGAAGAAACATTATTTTAATGAGTCAGAGGAACATAGTGTAACACAAAAAGATGGTGATAATAGTACTACTATTGAGTCAACACATCATTTCAATTTTAACTTTAACGACCAAGCAGCCATGACAGACATGCTGGAGCTAATGAGGGATAGCAATGTTGATCAAAGATTTGGCCCCTCAGAAAAAGATATTGATCTTGGTAGATTTAAAGATAAAACCTATTTTTATCCTATACATAGTAGGGGCTTAAACTTACAGGTCTTTCAACAGACACTTGAGACTCAGCTCATTGAATTGGACAGCAAAAATAAAAGCACTACTAGTAAAGGTTATAAAAATAACAATTTGACTGCACTTGAAAGAAAAGCCATCGTTGATCTTAAAAATGATCCGAATTTAGTCATTAGGGAATCAGATAAGGGTGGTAATACTGTTATCTTAAACAAATGTGATTATGTGGCAGAAGCCAATAGGCAACTTGCCAATGAGGCTGTATACCAGCCCTTGATCTGTGACCCTACTGACAATTTTCATAGATCATTAGCTGAGATAGTTCACAAAGCTAAACTGGATGGAGTGATTTCTGAGAAGGTGGTGGAATATCTATTACCTAAACATCCAACTATGCCGATATTCCACCACTTGCCTAAACTTCACAAAGACCCAAAAACCCTCCGGGCCGTCCGATCGTGGCCGGTATTGGTTCACTTAATGAAAGACTTTCGGATCTAGTTGATACGTTTTTACAGCCTATAGTTACTAATCTATATGGTTATTTACGAGACACTACAGCACTTATTGCACAGGTCGAACACATAACTTGGTGTGAGAATTACAGATTAGTCACAATGGATGTGACATCATTATACACATCCATCCCTCACGATATGGGATTACAAGCATTAATGTTTTTCCTTACGAATTTCACTACTTATGATTTTTTGACAATTCAATTTTTGTACACTGCTGTTGAATATTTACTTACACACAATTTTTTTATGTTTGAGGGCAAGTACTATCTCCAGAGACGTGGCACGGCCATGGGTGCGAAATTCGCACCCTCATATGCAAATTTGTATATGGGGTTTTGGGAGCTGTGCCACATCTTTGGGGATACTAATCCCTTTCGTGAGAACATTGTTTATTTTGGTAGGTATATAGATGATTTGCTTTTGGTGTGGGATGGGGACAGTCATTCGGTTCAACTGTTCCTTGAACACGCCAACAGCAATAATCTAAACCTTAAATTCACCATGTTTGAAAGTAGTGATTGCCTAAACTTTTTGGATATCACACTCACTTCACATACTGACACACATTCTTTGGAGGTAGAGTTATACAGAAAGAGTTCAGCGGGTAATACCATTCTTCACTCTTCCTCCTGTCACCCAAAACACACCATTAATTCTATACCCTATGGCCAAATGATTAGGACTAAAAGGAATTGCACCACTGAGGACAAATTTCAATCACATGCAGCCAACACTGGCCACAGATTGGAAGCCCGAGGTTATGATATGAAATTATTAAAGGAAACCAAGAATAGAGTGGATAAATTAAACAGAGATGATCTTCTTACTACCAAATGTGTGAGTAAAACACAGAATAAGAGATATAACAATAAACCATATTTTACAACAAATTACAGTAAAGACTATAACAAAATTTGTGACATTATTCGTAACTGTTTGCCAATTTTAAAAAGTGATGCCAAGTTAAGCAAAATAGTTCAACACGGCTGTAATTTTTCAGCACGTAAAGCAAAGACCTTAGGAAGCTTATTAGCTCCCTCAATGCTACCGTCACAAACTAACCAATCTTGGTTAAAGAGAAGAATAGGTTCCATGAAATGTCAAGGAAATATTTGTAAAACCTGCAAACACATCCAACAGGGTCCCAAATATGTATCAAGTACAACAAATAGGGAGTTTGACATACGCTTCAGCATTTCATGTAACACCAAATTTGTCATTTATTTACTTACATGCCAAGGATGTAAAAAACAGTACGTGGGGCGCACTAAACGTGCCCTGCGTGACAGGTTCTTACAACATCTCAGAGATATTGGCAACCCGGATTGTAATACACCAATAGCTAAGCACTTTAGAGAGGAACTTAATTCTAATGATGCCCTCTTGACAGTACAAGGCATTGACCATGTTCCTAGACACAGGAGAGGGGGCGATAGAGAGAGACTTTTGGACCAAAGGGAAGTGTTTTGGATTTTCCATCTCAAAACAAAGCACCCCTTTGGTCTAAATTCCATAATGGATGTTGATTTATTTTACTAATAGATGAATGATTGTTTTTTTTCATGTTCTCTCCTTTTTAACAAAAAAGAAAATGAATTAAAGTAAAAAATATCTTTAAGTAAAAAATATCTTTAAGTGGAGATTGAGTTCTACATCCATTTAGGATCAAATCAGAGTAATAAAAAAAATAAATAATAATTCATATATATCTAGCCATCTGACAGTTTTAAATAAACACACTTAACATTTATGTTTGCTTTAAAATGAAAATGTTTAATACAAGAAACAAAAAAACAATTAATGATAATTTACCTTTAACCATGACTATCTAGGTAGTCATGGGTTAATTCAACAGATGCATGTAATTGATAATTAACTTTACCTTTAAATTAAGGCTTTTCCCAGCACTAGTTATGCCAGTGAACAAGGGCTGACATTAGGCCCGAAACATGTTTGGCTGCTGTTGCTCTATGTCAGTTACAGGACTGTAGCTGATTTTCCCTTTTGTTTTTTCTTTCATGTTTTTACATGCAACTGATTTTAACATTTTTTGTACCAAATAAAGCTGTATTTTTCAACTTTTAACAATTTGACATATACTTTTTTCTTTTTCATATGGTCTGGAGATGCGGATTAGCAGAGTGTTTGTATATATATAGTGTAAATTTAATATTATTCTGAGCAGGAATAATTGTGAATATAGTGTGTCATCAGGAAATCATATGTTTTTATTTGCAATCAATGGATTTTTTAAGAGCCTGGACAGTTTTCTCTCTGTGCCTGTATAACCCCTCCTAATTGCAATCTAGTTTTAAAAACCACCCCTACACAGGTGTTATACAATGTGCTGGCATATAAGATGACATTTCTTACTGAAAAAGAAATTCAAAAGAAGGAAGAAATACACTGAAAACAGCATGACAGTAAAGAGGTGATTTTAATTTCTGCTGTATCTGAATCATGACAGCTTAATGTTGGGTGGGCTATCCCTTTGATCTATCATCTTAAGATTATATGGAATCAAACATCAATTCGAATTTTAAAATCATTGTCTAAAATATTACACGGTGTGTCCTAATGTCAGCATCAATGTTTATCTTTAATTCTAATTTCACATATACATACTTTCAAAGTATAATACACAATGTAACAAATGGCACTTACAAGTTCTGATGAGGCATCAATGACAGAAGTATAGAGCAATTTGATTTGTTAGTAAAAGTTTAAAATGTATATTTGAATCAGATAGGCTGATGTTATAAATCATGTGATTATGCATATTCCAATCAAAAGTGGTTGAAAAATTCACTAGTGTGTAGGTTGTTTAGGAGTTTGCGTCATAACTGGTGCGAAAAGATTTGTGTCAAATTTGGTGCAAAGTGGAGACTGGGACTTGTATTACATGGCTTAAACATGGTGCACATAGATTTTTCATAAAAAAATAAAAAGGAAGTTAACTATATTATGTTGTGCATTTATTTCATTTTTATCTCTATATCTATTAGTGCAACAAGTTTGGGGCAAAACTTTTCAACACACTTGGAGAAATAATATTGTCCCCTTGCTTTGTAATGAGAGATACATTTGTAACATAATCCATATGTAGTAGTGTATTTTTCATTTTTATCCCTATATCTACTAGTGCACCAAATGTGAAGCAATAATATTCTTTGATTTAGAAAGGGTATACAATTTTAATAGCGTTTCTAATTTTCTTTTATTATGTAATATACTTCAATCTCTTGCAGCATCGAACATAAGCTTTCTGTGTTTTCAGACTCCCATTGATTTCTATGGCATCCGCGGCCTCAAGGGTGGAGGATTGAAAACTAGGTATGATGCGTCGGAATAGACGAGAGCGTACCTGTTAAATGTTTGATACATTTGGAAAATGGTCAAATAGAGTCAAATCTGAATTTGAAACATCTGTAATAACGCAAGCATCGATCTGCGTCGGATTGAGATCGCGGGAGCGTATATTACGTCAAAAATTTCAACATTTGAAGAGCTTGACGCTTTGATAACTACGTTTGAAGAGCTTGATGCTTTGATAACTACGGCAGATCAATCTCACGACAAATACGACACGGGATTCAAGCATATTTTCAGTTGACACTTTGATAAATATCCCCCAAAAGGTTATTATCACAATGCATAAAAAATGTATGCAGACAAAAATGGTAATTTCAAAGCTTTAATGTTTCTTTAAAAAGTCATCAAACTGCTGAGCACAACTACAATAAAATGGTTACTGCTCCTCGTGTTATTATTCTCCCATTATTCATGAAGCTCTTTTCACAACGGTTTTTCTATTTGGATACGAAAACCCCTTCTCTACAGGGAATTTCAGACAAAAACGTACCCAAAGTACAAGGTAATGTTTAGCATTTTTGCTATCACCAATTAAAACAGAAATAGAGACTTTGTCATTTTAAGAATTCTGGAGAAGAAATAAATCTTTTGGATATATAAATTGGGCTAAAGGCAACCTAATGGGATACATTTTTAGTGGGACATTAGTTATTTTATTGATTAGTGACTATTATGAATTATGAACAAATATATTTATTTTTGGTTTATTTATTTTTTGTTATTTGCTTATTAGTCATTATATTGTGATGAATTGCTAATCCAATGTATCTCTGTTAATTTGTTGATTTCTTGCATATTGTTCAATTTATTCAATCTAGGATCCTTGTTGATGCACTTGATTCAGTTGTTCTTAAATATTTTTAATGATGTGTGAAAACCTGTCTGTGGTTGGCACAGCTCACGGCTTAAAAGTAAGTCATGAACTGATTATGTAATCTATGATTAAGCACCTGTATCAGTGCAAAATGTGTAAGATTTCCCTCTGTCATATAGTGTTTCTAAGAAGACAATAAAGCTTTTGTTTTTAGTATATCTGGAGTGTGGCTGTTCTGTGCAAAAACTTTTTTTTTTATTTACCCATCAAACTATATATATATATATATATATATATATATATTTAAGGTAGACGACCCAAGATATTGATATAGGCCCATTTTGGCATATTTCATGCCACCATTTGGCCGCCAAATGATCATCTTAAAAATGTTTTCACAAAATTTGGGGTTTTCACTGAAATTATTTATACACAACTTGTGCAGTCATAACACAATGGATGTAGAATCTTTCCTGGGATCCCATTTGTTCAGCAATAGCAGACATTCATTGCCAATAGAATGAAAGATTTTCCATTGGCTGATTGGACTAATAATTCAAAACTCAGCCAATAGAAATGCTAGGCACCCTATATAATAAGAAGCATCGGATGGAAGATAGAAGATGGATAAAGATGCATCGGATGGAAGAGGACATCCCCAGAGGAGCTGTGCCATGGATGAAGATAGAAGAGAAGCACCGCCGTAATTTGTGGTTTCGAGTTAAGGATTTTTTGTAGGGATTTTCTCTTGCAGAATAGTTTTTTATCCAACTGACAAAAGAGCTATAGTCACTTATGCCTTTTTTCAGGGCATATGTTTTACCAGATATGGTTTCTTGTAGTGTAGGTTTTTGTAAGTGTAGATTTCTGTTAAGATATGATTTTTTAAATATTTTTTTATGCAAAAGAGCTAAGATTACTTTAGGGCACTCCCCGACAAATGCCCTTCTCAGAGCTATTTCTAAGGATAGGTCTTTTTTAAACATATTTTTTTTTTTTTGGGTGGTGAAAGGTTACTTTGGTTTTAGTATAGGGATTTTTGTCCAAAAAAAGAGCTATAATTGCTTCAACGAGGGCACTGCCCGACAAATGCCTTTTCAGGGCAATTTTTTTTTAAGTAGGTTGTAGTTTTAGTATAGTTTTTTTTTTTTAGGAGTGGAATTTTTTTAAGAGGACTTTAGTTTTACCATAGGTCGTACAATTATGTTTTTTTTTTTTTTTTTGGTAATTTTTTAAAGATGTTTGTAATGTTATTTTTTTTGGATCTTAGGAGTGTTAGGTTAGGGGTCTTGGGGGTTAGCAGCTGTTAAGGTGTTAAGTAGTGTTGAGTTAGTTTGTGGTGGGGGTTGTGACAGTTAGGGGGTTAATAGTGTAGGCAGTTTATTGAAATGGGGTGTTGTAGTGGTTAGGGAGTTAATCAGAGTAGGATATTTATTGCAGTGGGGTATTGGTTGTTTAGGGGTTAAGCAGAGTAGGGAGTTTATTGCAATGGGGTGTTGGCAGTTTAGGGGTTAAGCAGAGTATAGAGTTTATTGCATAGAGGTATTGGCAGTTTAGGAGTTAAGCAGAGAAGGGAGTTTATTGCGGTGTGGTATTGGCAGTTTAGGGGTTAAGCAGACTAGGGAGCTTATTGCAGTGAGGTATTGGTGGTTTAGATGTTAATAGTTATGTTTATTATATTTAAAAGGGATCCTTTACTTTACATCATCAATGTCTGTGCCAATACTGCTAGGAATATTTCACTAGCATCGCCACCCCATGAGATGTATAGTAAACCGCCTCTCAGTGATGCTGCCTTTTAACAGTGACCTCAGCCACATGGAATATTTCACCAGCTTTTTCTATATAGATACAGATCCCTTTTGAATATATCACCACATTGCAGAACATTTTAAATCATCAGGACCCTAAAGAGAAGGGGGGAGTGTGTGCAAGGTGCAGAGTAAGAGAACCCCTAAGGATGAAGACATGTTGTTGTTCACATTTTTAGAAGTGTCATTATTTGCAATTGAAGTGTCATTATTTGCAATTTATGGGTTAATATAAGCATACTTGCCTAGCTCATGAAGATATGTGACTTTCTCCTCAATATACTTGATGGCTACAAGGTGAAATATATATTTATCAATTTCAGTTGTATAGAAATATAAAAGTGCTGTGATTAGTAAATTACAAGTGTTTGTTAATGCAAACAATATTTTGAAAGGAACTATGTATTTATTCAATATATGAAATACAGTTGTACAGTTCCAGCATTCAAAATAAAGCTATGCAATAAACAAAGCACCAGCAAATATATACTTCATTGCATTCACAAAAAAGTAGTCTCTCTATTCTTTCATTTGCAGTTAGTTCATCATACTATGCTAACTTTCTACTGACCTCTTAGAATACTGTTAAAATCTAGTACTGTAGAAAAAAGCATTTTCAAAAACCACTTTCAGTTCAGAAATATCAGTGTGGGAATCACTTTTGTATTTTGTGATTTTTATTTTTATACAAAAATAAAACAGCTATTGCTGAAGTTGACTTTGCTTATGTTCTTTACACAAACTGTAATAAACAGATAGACGGAGCCCAGATGAGACACTGTCACGTACACAACTCATTTCACACGACAGTTCCTGAAGCTCTATGGGATAACTTTTAGTTTTATTTATAGTGTTCTGTGGTAAGATTCAACACTTCTGAGAATCTACTAAACATTTAAAGTAAATCAGACTTTTGATTAAAAAAACTGTGTCATTTTATTGTTTGTGTAATATAAGAATATGTTGTTATCTTAGTTAAGTACCCTTAACATATAGCACAGCCTCTAGCTTTTTGTTTTTTAGTATAATTATGTAGTATTCAGAGCTGTCTACTCGCAGTAGGAGGCAGTGTGACACGCTACTTGAACTCTGTTCTCTAGATCACACATAAATTAGTAAAATCACACTATAAATTAGTCACAAAAACAGAATGAGTGAATATCATTTTTTGTAATCTCACAGGGCTTAGAAAGCTGCAATATGTTTATCCGACATATAAAATGTCAAACTAAAATCACTAAAATGTTAGTTAAATAAATTACTTAAAAAAACAGATTTTTGTATACTGTAGTCAGCTACTTTATACATGATTATTATATTTTCTAAAATTAGATAATTTGAAAATGCTAAATATATTTTAAGCCAAACTGGGCATTTGCCAGGTGGGCTGTGAATACTTTTCTTAGCACAGTCCACATCTCAATGAGACCTTAATCAGGGGCCTCAGGTCAACACTTAAAGGGACAGTCTACTCCAGAATTTTTAATGTTAGCTAGATAATACCTTTATTACCCATTCCCCAGTTTTGCATAACTAACACAGTTATATTAATATACTTTTTACCTCTGTGATTACCTTGTATCTAAGCCTCTGCAGACTCCCTTATTTCAGTTATTTTAACAGAGTTCCATTTTAGCCAATCGGTGCCCTCTCATAAGTAACTCCAAAAGCATGAGCACAAAGTTATCTATATGACCTACATGAACTAGCACCTTCTAGCTGGGAAAAACTGTCAAATGCATTCAGATAAGAAGAAAATTAGCATATGAGCCTACCTAGGGTTTGCTTTCAACTAAGAATACCAAGACAACAAAGCAAATTTGATGAAAAAAGTTAAATGGAAAGTTGTTTAAAATTGCATGCCCAATCTGAATCATGAAAGTTTAATTTTGACTAGACTGTCCCGTTAAAAAGCAGATTATGATGCTGCATTAAATCGCTTCTCTAGTGGGTGCAATTTAATTCTAGAAAAGTTTAGACCTGCTGCATTTAATTGCAGATTTTTAAATGTATTTACAGCACAAAGGTTTTACTTGAAGGGGCTGGAGGTGGGCAAAGCAGAGTGGTGCTGCAGAGAGCTAGCCTCTGGTATCTTACATTTTGTTTATACCTCCAAAGGGGGCATCTACCACTAGCTGTAACATAATATTATTTATATTGTTTATTCTTTTGATGACGTTTTGTCACTAATTTGTTAAATGTTTATAAATTTGTTTAGAGTTAAAGGGACAGTAAACCTTAAAAATAATGTTATATAATTCTGCACATAGTGCAGAATTATATAACATTATTTAAGTGCTATAGTTCTAAACGGCTTTTTTCTCTTCAAATAAGTAAAAATTACGGTGCTTTTACAGACCCGCTCTCTGCTCTCTGCTGAGCGGGTCTGTAATATTCAGTCAGCGCATCGGGCCAGCTGTATAGTCACAGCCCGGCCCGACCACGCCATAGCACTAAGTGCAGCTCGCTCCTGTGACAGGAGCGAGCTGCACTTAGTCTTATGGCGCGATCGGGCCGGGCTGTGACTATACAGCTGGCCCGATGCGCTGACTGAATATTACAGACCCGCTCAGCAGAGAGCGGGTCTGTAAAAGCGCCGTAATTTTTACTTATTTGAAGAGAAAAAAGCCGTTTAGAACTATAGCACTTAAATAATGTTATATAATTCTGCACTATTAGATTAGGTTAATTAGTTTAAAGATCTGTAATTTGTTTTTTATTTTCTGTAATTTAGTGGGGGGGGTTTGTGATTTAGCTAATTTAATTTAATTTATTTAATTGTTTTTAATTTAGCTAATTTATTTAATTGTAGTGTAGTGTTAGGTGTTAGTGTAACTTAGGTTAGGTTTTATTTTACAGGTCAATTTGTATTTATTTTAGCCAGGTAGTTATTAAATAGTTAATAACTATTTAATAACTATTCTACCTAGTTAAAATAAATACAAATTTGCCTGTAAAATAAAAATAAACCCTAAGATAGATACAATGTAACTATTAGTTATATTTTAGCTAGCTTAGGGTTTATTTTATAGGTATTTAGTTTTAAATAGGAATAATTTAGTTAATTATAGTAATTTTATTTAGATTTATTTAAATTATATTTAAGTTAGGGGGTGTTAGGGTTAGGTTTAGACTTAGATTTAGGAGTTAATACATTTAATATAGTGGCGGCGACATTGGGGGCGGCAGATTAGGGGTTAATAACTATAATGTAGGTGGCAGCGATGTTAGGGGTGGCAGATTAGGGGTTAATAATATTTAACTAGTGTTTGCGAGGCAGGAGTGCAGCGGTTTAGGGGTTAATATGTTTATTAGAGTGGCGGCGATGTCCGGAGCAGCAGATTAGGGGTTAATAATTTTATTATAGTGTTGGCGATGTGGGAGGGCCTCGGTTTAGGGGTTAGTAGGTAGTTTATGGGAGTTAGTGTACTTTTTAGCACTTTAGTTATGAGTTTTATGCTACGGCGTTGTAGTGTAAAACCCATAACTACTGACTTTAGAATGCGTTACGGATCTTGGAGGTAGAGGGTGTACCACTCACTTTTTGGCCTCCCAGGACAGACTCAAAATACCGGCGCTATGGAAGTCCCATAGAAAAAAGGGTTTACAAAGTTTACGTAAGTCAGTTTGCGGTAAGGCCAAAGAAGTATGCCTTAAACCTGCAAGACTCATAATAGCAGCAGTAGTGAAAAAGCAGCGTTAGGACCTGTTAACGCTGCTTTTTCAGTTTAACGCAAATCTAGCCGATTGTTTTTCATTTCTTAGCAGTTAAAGAGGCAGATATGTAGAAGAGAAAGTCTTGAGAAGTCAGCAGGGTGCATTTCAAGGTCTGGAATTAGAAATTTAAAAGCTAAATTATATGAAAAGGGGGCAAAATAAATAATAACAATATATTACAAAGTTGTTTCATTATGCATAACTAAAAATGTTATGTATAAATCTCAAGTTGTTTACTGTCCCTTTTAGGGAAGAAAGGTACAGTGATGCTAAGAAAGAAGCTCTTATTGATGCATACTAATATAGAGCTGAGTTGATGAATCATAGTTTTCCAAATCCAAAAATGATTAGCAAGCTGTGGAGGGAGGTTTATTTTGCAGTTTGTGCAATTGGCAAGAATAGGACCATCGGAAAAATAAATAAATAAACCAGCATCTGCAGGACTGCAGAGGAGAGTTAAAAATAGTTAGTGGACCATCACACCTTCTCCGTTATCAGCCATAGGAGGATATGCTAAAAAATATACCCTGTATATCCCCATAATATGTGCATATTTGTCTTTGTCTTCACTCTAATTTGGATATTTGCTGGTGATATCTTATATCTCCTATATACACATATGGACTGCTTCAAGAGAAATTAGAAAAAGTATATTATATAATATAAACTTTGTTTATTTTATATTAACATCACCTGCAGCTCCTATTATGGAGAGTTCAATATCACAGTTCTTTTCCCTCATGCCTGCAGCAGCGCGTATACATACTGGACACAGGACTGTACTAAAATCTTCTCTGATGATAAAGGAACTCTTTTGTTTAAAGAAATCAAGACACGATGGGACATTTGGACTTTTGAGTCTTATATTAAGTCTAATATGATTCCCAGGGGTTTAAGAATTTTCAAATTTCCTACCTTTGAGGTTAATGCTAATGATGTTGAATTTGTCAATTCTTGGAACAATGTTTTATCAGAATGTTCTGTGCAACTAATGACACTACTTATACATTATAAGACACATTATTTGAGTAGCATTAAAACTGAGATAGATGCCCTACAGCTGGAGTTGAATGCACATAACCTTGACCCAGATTTTGTTAAATTTAACAAAATATTACAGGATTCTTTGGCTAGAGGAAAACAGCAAATAATGGAAAATAAACATGTTAAGTTTATCATGGATAAAACCAACTATCTCAAGAATTCTGTATATATTTGGAACAGAAAACAACGCTAATTATAGGCCCAATCAACCACAATACAATAACAACAACAAAAATAAAAATAAAAACAAAAGAGGCAATCATGGTCGCAGACATAACTAGTCCAAATCTGTAATCTTTTCAGATAGTGATATTGATTGGTCGTCTGACAAAAAACAGCTAGTGAAGAAAACCAAGATATTACATTGCAGACTAACACAAATATTAATTGTAATATTTATCAACAGCAAGGCATTCTGAAAACAACACCAACTCCTCCCCCAGTCTCTGGTAACCCCATTCCACATACTCGTCTGGGAGCTAGACCAAAGGAGAAATCAGCCTCTGGGAACAATGGTTCCAAATATGTCCCTAGCAACATCACCAGCAATATAACTGTCTCACATACATCTGACACTAATGTGTCCCAACAAGCTCTTTTGAATCATATTTTTCCCATGGGCATAGATCCACAGGGAGTGGGAGGGACCATACCAAGTACACAAGGATCCCAAGAGAGGTATCAATTGAGAGGCAACAAAACCCAGAACAAACACAAGTGAGTAGTGTTATAAATTTATCTTCAGAAACTCTAACTCATGATCAAATTAAATTGTTGGAACTGGGTCTTGGTTTTGCCCCCACCTCTCACTTTAACCTTTTCCAGACTATGTTGGACATTAATCGGTTTATTAGAAATGTGACATAAAAGAAATACTTTTCTTCTAGTAATGAGCAACCCATGGTTATCCAGACACGTTCCACTACGCGCCTGCCTGAGTTCCAGACTTTTCATGAGGTCTGTGATGCTGTAGCACTACAAGACTTAGCACAAGAGACAAACAACTGTCAAAGACAGATAAATAGTAGAATGTCTCTTAAAGAAAAATCTAAATTTTATCCCATACACACTAGGGGGCCCATTATTGAATCTTTCTATAACAGAGTTGAGGCTGATCTACAAAACCTTAAGGATACTCCAGATCCCATCACATACAATCTCTCTGTCAAACAGAAAGAGGCTTTAAGACTGTTAAAACAAAATGACAAAATAGTCATACGCCTTGCCGATAAGGGAGGTAGTACTGTAGTATTAGACAGGGCGGATTACATCTCTGAGGCTTTATGTCAGTTAAACAACACACATGACTACAAGGTTTTGGATAGAAATCCCACCTCTGACTTTGGTATGGCTCTTACCCAAATTTTGGATGACGGGTTGGAACATGGGCATATTGATGCAGAGACGGCTGCTTACCTGAATGTTAAATTTCCCAAGATACCCATGTTCCACCTGTTTCCCAAGGTTCATAAATCCCTGATAGATGTGAGCGGATGGCCTATAGTCAGAGGAATAGACTCCCTCCTTGAAAAGCTTTCTGAGTGGCTTGACTCTATCCTCCAACCCATAGTCATTTCTCTTCCATCTTATACAAGAGATTCTAAACATATCTTAAATCTTGTCAAAGAACTCAAATGGGACAAGTCTTTTACCTGGCTAACAGTGGATGTAGTCTCGCTATACTCATCTATACCACATTCCAAGAGTAGCGTATTTTTTAAGCACACATACTGACTACACCACTGATTTTCAGTCTTACATTATTTGTATACTAACCTTCCTCCTGACTCACAATTTCTTCCAATTTGAAGGTAAATATTACCTCCAAAGATGTGGCACTGCCATGGGGGCAAATTTTGTTCCCTCTTATGCAAACCTTTATCTTGGCAAATGGGAACTGTGCCACATTTTTGGAGCTAATAAGCCTTTTAGGTCCTATGTGCACTTTTACAAGTGCTACATAGATGACCTGATTTTATATGGTCAGGCCCTTCTGAGATGATACCTTCATTTTTGGAATGGGTAAATGACAATGACATTAAACTTAAGTTCACTTTCACATTTGACTCTGAAAAAAATAAATTACCTGGACATTTGTTTGTCGGGTAATCAGGAGGATAAAATAAATACCAAAGTATACCGCAAACCTATCTCTGGAAATACCTTGCTGCACGCTTCCAGCTGTCATCCTAAAAATGTGTCATATGCAGTAGCCAAAGGCCAATTTAGTAGAGTTTTTTCTCATCTGCTTTCTTAGAGTAAGTGGATAGTTCTGAACGATTTGGTCTTGACCTAATCAGCTGTCCTTTAGGGATAGCTTTTTCAAATTAAATGGATAGTGTGAATTAACTTGCAATACCTTATTGCCTTCAATTGATTTTCTGTAATATTTATTCTCTAAATTGTATTAATGACAAGTGATTGATCCAAAAATTGATTCAAATGTAAATAGTAAATTCTTATAATTGATAAATCAAAAGCAGGTCGTTAAGTAACCTAGAATAAAATTTGATGTTAGCTCTAAATGTGTTATTTCTACTAAAAATCTTGACTATTTTAAATTAATTGAGGTACAAGTTTAAATATGCTGGAGCAAATTTCGTCCAGATTACCGTACCACACTTTTGCATATAGAATTATCCCTCAAATAAAAAATAATTTTGAGTCAGTGAAAACTGAACTCCATCAGATATGAACTGGATATAAGACTCAGCAATATCTAAATATAATCTCAACATATAATCCAAAGCTTCAATAACTTTATCACATTGGGTGCAAGAATACAGGCAAGACACATCAATGGTTAAAAGCATATTTCTATTCTCCACAACTACATTTTGTAGTAGTTTGCTATCACAGAGAGGGGGGTCACCCACTAAACCAGTGCCCGTGACATTTTAGGGGACAAGGGTAACAATAAGTTAACTACTCCTCAACCCACTATCCCTTAGACCCAATGTAAACATAATTCCCATATCACTAGCACTATAACCAGTAGCACTAGTATACAACACAGGGTTAACTAAACTTAACAATCTATTTACTCCAGACAGGGCTAAACACCAGCCCCAGCCTCTAGTTTGCCACACACAGGACTACTTGTCCAGCTGTGACAGTGTGAGAGTGCAGACATAAAGGGGTTAACAGCAAAGGGCCCCTTGCTACAGTATTCTAATTCCTTTAGGACCTACAAACCACCCCAATAAACCCCCAAATCCCACCCGAACCACCCCAAAACCAAAACATAATATTCACAAATATCTACCTCCTGCCACAAGCAGAGCTGCTTGCCAGGCTGTGACAACAGGGAGCATGTTGGCATTAAAGGGACAGTCAACTTTTTTTTATTGTTTAAAAAGATAGATAATCCCTTTATTACCCATTCCCCAGTTTTACACAGCCAACATAGTTATATTAATATACTTTTAACCTCTGTAATTACTTTGTATCTAAGCCTGTTTTGACAGCCCCCTAATCACATGGCTATTTATTATCTATTGACTTGCATTTTAGCTAATTAATGCAGTGTCAGCCACAACCCACGGGCATGAGCACAATGATATCTATATTGCCCACATGAACTAGCAGTATCCTGTTGTGAAAAGCTAATAAAAAGCATGTGATTAAGAGGCTGTCTATAGTGACTTAGAAACAGGCAGAAATTTAGAGGTTTAAATTTTATAAAGTATATTAATATAACAATGTTGGTTGTGCAAAGCTGGGGAATTGATAGTAAATGTGTTATCTATATTTTTTTTTTATAATGTTCTTTTTATTGAAAAAATTACAATATAACAGGATAACAAATAAGTAACAAATAAATAACAAAATGACAGAAAGTTATAGTAACACGCTTGTCATATCGGACTCCAATATTGCTTCTCATAGTACAGTTATATATCATGTTTCAATTTAACAGGGATATTACTAGGTGCTCTGTGAAACTGAAGCTTTCACTCAGTCCATGTCTATTTTCTGTAGATTCAATTCATAAGGCCATAGTCCACAAGCAGTTCACAGTGAAAGTCATAAAGCCCAGCTCCAATCAATCAGAGGATTAGTATAACATATTTACAGTGTTCTTTACAGCATATTATCAGACAGACAGCCTGTCATTAAAACCTGATATGGTTTGTTACTGTTTTGCATAATCCAACCTCCCTGTCTAGTTTATAAGTGTTTTCGCTATAGCTTACTGTGTATTCCCATCTCTAACTGCTTTGTCCCCTTTTGCTAGGTAGTTCATTTCCCAATAGAACAACATCTCTGCGTAAAAGTCTAATTTATCTGTAGTATAATAAAAGTATCTCTCTAGTTTAAGATTAGTGTTCATTTGAGTAACCCACATATGCAGGGATGGAGTGGTTTCTGATTTCCATAGTCTTGGAATTATTTGTTTGGCACTACAAATTGCTAAATGTAACAGCGCTGTGTGTTGCTTGGAAGGTAATTTGGGTAAGGTGTGAAATAGGTAGATCAAAGGGTCCAAACTGAACTTGGACCCCAAAATTTCCTGTACTCTGGTATGTATGTCCTGCCAGAACTTCCCTATCTTTGGGCACGTCCACCATAAGTGGTATGGTGTTCCTTTCTCCATAAATTTACGCCAGCATCTATCAGAGGCTTGTGGAAAAATATATTTTAATCGCTGTGGTGTGAGATATCACCAAAGTAAAAACGTATAGTTTGTTTCTTGCAATGTAGCCAAATGGGCCGCCCTACTTGTCCTGAAAAATATAGTGGTCCACTCTTCTTCATCTAGTGTGTAAGGTAACTCCTTATGCCATGAAGTAATTGTGGTGGTTTGCATGATTGTGCGAGGTGTGATCAATAGTGCGTTAATAGTGGATATAGCATGGGGAGGTGGGGAGTCTAAACTGCATAGTTTTTCAAATGACGTACAGTCTTTGGTGATCCAATCTTTATGTTTATGGGTGTCAAAGAAATGTTTAAGTTGCAGGTATCTAAACCATTGCGAGAATTGAGGAACATTCTGGGATGTGAGGTGTTGTTTATGTAGTAGCTTACCCTCTTCAATTACTGTATAGAATGGCAGCAAGTTTTGGAGGTTAGTCTGTGTCTCCAGTGTTAGGTGAAGTCCTATTGGAAAGTCTGGGTTTGCAAAGATGGTCGTCAGTGGGGAGGGGGTCAAAGATATATAGGGGTGTTTTCTTAACAGACTGTTCCACACCTCTAAGGTCTCCTTAATTATTGGGAAATTTCTTATAGTGCTTGGAAAATTAGGGGGTAACTGCCAGCACAGTGCACCCAATTGTGGGGTTGCCGTAATAGCATGCTCCAACTGTATCCATAGTCTTTGGTCCTCCTTGTCTGTGTATGTGCACCAATCTAAAATCCTGCGGAGGAACACTTAAGCCCTTTATTTGGCCATATCTGGTACTCCTAAGCCACCATTTTGTTTAGTAGTTTTTTCCCAAATATATGCATTATTTGTACTTTGTATTTTGGGTATATATGGTTCAGGAAGTGGGATAGGGAGTGTCTGAAATCATAAAGGAACTTGGGAAGTAGGGTCATCTTGACTACGCTGATCCTTCCTATCCATGAGATGTTTTTATTTAACCAATCTGAAGTTTCTTTAGTTAAATAATTTAAAAGGGGGTTGTAATTGAGTTCCACCAGTAGGTGTGGGCAGGCGGATATATGTATCCCTAAATATTTTAATGACCTACTCTGGAACGAAAATGGGGAATGTTGTTGCAGGTTCCGTATTTCTCCCTCTGGGAGATTAAGCGGTAAGATTTCAGATTTGTTTAAATTAATAGACTAATTGGATACTTTCCTGTATTCCTCCAGTACTGCCTGCACTGCAGAGAGAGACGAGCTAGGGGAAGTAAACGTTAATAATAAGTCATCTGCATATAGAGCTAGTTTGTAATGAGAGTCGTTTAGTATAAGTCCTTTAACATCTGGGTCTGCTCGAAGCACAGTTGCTAATACCTCCATTGATAGTACAAATAAGAGGGATGATAGGGGGCATCCCTATCGAGTTCCGTTTGAAATTTGGAAACGGGCAGATAGAATACCATTAGCTCTTATTCTGGCCATAGGGGATGAATACAACACAAAAATTCTGTGTATAAAGCTTGTCGGGAAACCAAATTTTATTAATGTCAATTTGAGGAATGTCCAGTCTAATCTGTCAAAGGCTTTTTCTGCGTCGGTCAAGAGTAAAATAAAGGGGAGGTCATGAAGTTTAGAGTGTTGTAGAAGATGGAGAACCTTCACTGTGTTGTCCTTCACCTCTCTCCGTGGCACAAAGCCCACCTGGTCCGAGTGTATAAGCAAGGGAAGGAAGTTAACCTACTAGCCAAAATTTTAGAGTAAATTTTTAAGTCAACATTCAGCAGAGAAATAGGTCTGTAGTTAGTTATTACAGTCGGGTCCTTATTTGGTTTGGGAATCACCATCACTGTGGCTTCTAGCATTGATGGAGGTAGAGTGTGGCCCTGGTCTATGTAGTTAAAGATAGCTAGTAGGTGTGGGATTAGTATATGTTTATATTTCTTGTAATAATTACCTGTAAAACCATCAGGACCAGGGCTTTTCCCTGTTCTATAGCGGTTTCAACTTCTTTAGCCGTAAATGGTTGTTCCAATTTGTCAGTGTGGTCTTGGGATAATGTGGGGAGAGTCACATCTCTTAGGTACGAATCACAATTAAAGGATTACTTTCTGTTATAATTTTTAAGCTAAACAACTAACATATTAAAGTTAATAAACATTAATTAAAACCTACTGACCTATATTTTCTCCAAAACGAAGTTTCATAACGTTCTAAAAGTTATAACTTTTATTCGCCGATGATGTCACATTATCCTGCCCACTATTTTCAGCACTGCATGTTCAAAATACTTAAACCAATAACTGTGTTTAAAGCGCCATTTTGAAACCTAGGTATTGTAAACGGATTGGTACAGAGCAAAGGATACCCACAGAGTGGGTTTGGAAAACAATTAAATTTGCAGACAAGATTTCTGATATACGGTAGAGATATGTTAATGAAATGCTATTGATAAAAAGCGTATTTGTGGTAGTTAGTTAGTAACAGGCATAGAAAATATTTACTTACAGTGGCCCTTTAAGTGCATGGTCAACTTTGTCCCTATTAGGAGAGAGGTTATACAACATGGCGTAAAATTTACGAAAGCTTTCTGCGATCCCTATAGAGTCTGTTATTATATTATAAGGTGGGTCTTGTATATGCGGGATATAGTTAGCTGTTTGTTTAACTTTCAGAGCTCTGGCTAGTAGCCTACCTGGTTTATTACCCTCCAAAAAGTATTTTTGTTGCAGTTTAAAAGCTTGGGCTTGTGCTGCCTTTTGGAGGAGTTCCTTTAACTTAACAGTGGCTTGGTCTAAATTAGCTCTGGCGATCAGATCTTTTGGATATAATTTATGTATTTTAAGCTACTCTATTCTCTTTAGTCTGTGCAGACTTCGCTTTGATCAGTTCTCCCCATATGTAACATTTGTGTGTTTCCCAAAGAATGATGGGATTTATTCCCAGGGTATCATTAATCTGAAAAAACTCTAGCAAGAGGCGGTCTATCCGATCTGTCAAGAGCTTATTTTTTAGTAAAGTGTCATCCATTCTCCACTGATATGGTCTTAGTGGGGCAAGAATCCATGTTATTTTACACAACACTGCAGAGTGGTCTGACCACGCAATTGGGAGAATCTTGGCGTCAGTCAGTTGAGACAATGTAATATGGTCTACTAAGATGTAGTCTATGTGGGTATACGTCTGGTTAGGTGCAGAAAAATATGTGTAGTATTTTACTGTAGGGGAGAACAGTCTTCATGCATCATGAACCCCCATCAACGTCATGTCATCATGTATGGATCTGAGTGCTCTTTTGGAGATATATGAGTGACTCATTGAGTTGTCTAAGGTAGGGTTAAGGGGGACATTTAAGTCTCCTCCTATGATTAGTGGTCCTTTGGCGAAGGTCAGAATAGAGTTGGTGACTCTACGGAAAAAGGCAGCCTGGAGTGTAATGGGGGCATATAGGTTTACAAGGGTTATGGGCCTGCCTAACAGGAGTCCACTGATCACAATATATCTCCCTTCCTCACCCCTATCTATCTGCTGTATTTGAAAAGGTGTAGACCTATAGATCAGTATGCTGACTCCACATACTTTTTTGGATTTATGGCTGTAGTGATATTGTGTGGTGTATGTCGTAGCAAAAAATGGTGGCTCCTTCCCCGCTATAAAATGGGTTTCTTGCAAAAGTAGGATATCCACGTGTTTATAATTGATATCTTTAAAGGCTAGACGTCTTTTATGCGGATCATTAAATCCTTTTACATTTAATGTAAGGAGTTGTTGAGGTTTTCCCATGGCTCTACTAAGTATGTTTCAGAGATAAGATCTTGCCTTTAAAGGTTAGATAGGAGGAGCTGCAAAACATGAGATTGTATAAAATATTGACCTTGTGTGTAATATCATACATGTGTAATAACCTGTACCTTAACTGACAACCTGTGGAAAAACATTTTCTGTCAACAAAATACAAACCATAAACAAACATAAAAAACAAAAATAACCAAAGCAACATATGTTGCAAAAAAGAAAACATGGGGAGAGTTGTCCATCTCTCCTTTAACACTATTTTGAATAAAAATTATACAGGGGTTGCATGACTTTAACTATTGCTACCTATATAAAAAAGTATTCAAGTTGAACCATCATAATTACTGTAAAAGATAATCTGCCAAGCAAGAAAGTTTACATAAAACCAGGAGGTGTGTTAGGCATTTTGGAAGAATAGTACTTTACCAACTAGTGTCCAGTCACTACTGTCATGTTTGTTCTTCTGAAGGGCTTGTTGTGTGCTTCTTTGTTTTTTGGCTGGAGCTGTTTGCCACAGAGCTCTGGGAGGTTGAGATTGTGTTGGTTGTCCCATGGACGGCTGGTCATCTGAAGTAGGGAGCTCCTTTGGTGGTGATATACCAAGTGATGTACAAAAAGGATGTGCTTCCATCAACGATTTGCAGATTAGTTTCTCTCTTTGATGTGTTACTATGACAGAGTAGGGGAAGCCCCATCGATATTGAATTCCCTTTGCCCTGAGAACTGTAGTGAGGGGCTGAAATTCCTTCCTTCTCTGTAAGGTGCGAGGTGCCAGATCAGAGTAAACTTGGGTCCGGCAGTTCTGGTATGTAATATCTTTCTGCTGTCTTGCTGCTTTCAAGATTTCTTCTTTTGCTTGGAAGTCTTTCAATTTCAGTATGACATCTCGTGGTGGTGCTTGGCCCGTGGGCTTGGGCCTCAGAGCCCTATGAGCTCTGTCCATGGTGGTGTTGTAAGTGGCAGATGGGCCCAATAGATGTGAAAATAGGCCTGCTAGGAACTCAGAGAGAGTTTTAGGGAGAATAGCCTCGGAAATTCCTCTGATTCACAGATTCTGTCATCTCTCCCTATTCTCCAGATCTTAAATTTTATCTTGAAGTTGGGTGATCTGTAGGTCATGCATGTTAGCTGTTGTTTGTAGGTTAGATATTTCTGTGTGATTAAAATCATTATCTTCCTCCAGGGCCTCTACTCTTTGACCAATCTCAGTAACTTGCTTCCTGAGGCCTGCAATTTCTTCCTTGATGCACTGGCGTACCTTTGTCACCAAGTTATTAAAATCTTGCTTGGACGGCATGGAGTGTAGCAGTGCAGTGGATATCTGAGTAGTATCTATTGGTTCAGCCTCCTCATCCTCAGAAGAAGTGGAGACCTGCTTCTGGCACTTTGAGGTTGCCTGTTTGGTGGTTAAGGTTTGGTCAGGCAGCTTGAAAAAGGTGCTCACATTTTGATGTGGTGTTGCAGGGGCTTTGCCTGATTTATCTACTTTATTCAGCTTTTTTGGCGACATAGTCATCTCTTGACTGGGCCGGTGCTTGCGAATCTCAATGAAAGCCCCCCAGATGTGTTTACTATTTATTTTAGTTATGGTAGCAAGCGGTTGTTGGTAGAAAGGCATGTGACTGTTTAGTTGTGGAAGCAAGATATCCTGCTGCGTTATGTGTATAGTGATTCTGGCTGTGTAGTAATAACTTTGGTCAGGGGCCTCTTCCCCTATAAAGCACTATTCACAGTCCATATTATGGAGTAACCAGTATACTGGAGTATCCGGGTGTATGATTAGTGTTTAGACACCAGCTTCCATCTATCATATGCAGTATTTCCGCTGGGTTAATAAATAATTATATGCTTAAGCATATGCAACAATTCCAGAACTAACATGTAGCAAACACAGCAGAACTTCATCATATAAAGTGTTCCGTTTTAAAACTGCTTCTTTCTTGATAGGTATTTCAATTAGGACAAGGTTATATGTGATTACAGATGATGGTATTTCGATCTACTCCGTATCTATACATAGGTGTCATTTATAAAGTTGCATGTCTATAGATACTCCGTAGATTATGAGCCTCATGCAGCCTGTCAGTGCTTCCAAAATGTAGGTAGGCCCCGCAATAGATCAGGGTTATAAAGTTTGTGTGTTAAGTTCCCAAGCCTCTCTCTAGTAGTTAAACTTGTCATTCTATGTCATGTTATATTTGTAATAATCATTAATGGTAGCTTTGTACTCACAGTATTCCTCTATTAGGTGGCTTGTCAATGGGATCTGCGTGTGTTGCTAGCCATTTACACCCTGTCAGGGCTTCAAGATGGCGTCCGTCCCATAGGCCCCGTTCTGGAGCTATGTGTAAAAAACATATATCCAGTTTGTTCCACTGACTTTTTAGCCCCTCACATCTGTTCCTGAGTGGTTCCTACACTTCCTGTGGTAGTTTTGCAGGGTGTTTAGCCCCTGTTATCGGTATCGTGAGAGTCTGACCTCGGAGCTCACCTAAGGTGCGGCCATTCCTCACGGATGCCGGCTCCGCCCCCCGTTATCTATCTTTTTAAACAATAACAATTTTGGTGTTGACTGTTCCTTTAAAGGGTTAACCTCACAGGGTTTCCAGATGACAACAGTATCGAGCCTTCCAAATTAGCCTCCAAACATAAATATTTGCTGCCACCTTCAAAAACTAATTAATCAGGGCCACCCCTAAATTACAGTTGCTTGAACACCTAATTAAAAAACAAATATATAAAAAATAATATTTAGGTAGAGTTATTCCTAAACGTATGGAAGTCATGAATTCAGTTCAGTGGAAGCAGATAGTATATTAAAAGGGTAATTAAACAATACAAAATAAAGACACAATTGTAAAACAAATTATTACAAAAAAAGATCAAACTACACAGAAATTCTAAATTAGCAGTAAAAGAAATATGTGGGATTTCTCAATGATCCTTTCTGGTTGGTATACCTTCATGTAATAGTATAATGAAGTCTCTCTGTGTTACAATCACATACTATTTTATAGACAGTCCAGGTCGCATGACGTTCCCCCCATGGGGGTTATTACATACTGCTCAAGTTACATTGATCATGTTTGCTGGCTGGCTGACTGGCTAGCAGATATTGGCTGCAAGGAAATAGGTAAACCCACTTGGGCCTTTCCACGTGCCTACTGCATGCAAAATGATGGTGTTAGACCACAAAACGAAATAGTGTTAAATGAAGAGACATGGGGACCAGGGCTTAGCTTTTGAATCCAGATCCCTCATTGTTATAAGGAATGTCAAACGTTACACCATTTGGTTATATTTTGAATTCACATGAAGTTTTATTAACCCCTTAACAGTTAAGAGTAAAAATAGAAAAACAATGATGCCTTTGCATGATATTTGTGATGGTTCTTAGTGTCTCTCAAGTAGTTAGCAGATGAATTTACAATATGTTGTAATACTGAATCTATATAGGCTCCGAATTTTTTTGCCAATACCCAATATAATAGAACTTTTTGGTTGAGATATTAACATTTTGTTTATTTTGCGAAAATGTTTGAATACTGGGCCCCTTTTTGTGAAACTCTCTGCCTCACTCCACACAACACTCCCCTACTTTTCCAACTTTGAAGAGCTCCGTGAAGACTTTACTGTTCAGTTATGCATATAATATACACTAACGTTTTCCTATTCTGGTTCCTCTCCTCCTTTGAGCCCCTTGAACCCCCTTAGCATGTAAACCTACGAGTCTAGCTGTTTGTAGATTACTTTCACGAGAGATGATTTACAACAGTGAAACTCAATGCAGGGCCCTCTATCCCTTTGTCTCTCATAACTGTCATCTTGCATATTAGACCCATGTCTTAAGCGCTGTGGAACCTGTTGGCGCTCTACAAATAACTGATAATAATAATAATACTGTTTGTACAGACAATACACTTTAACATTTTTTGTAAAACATGTTCAACTTTTAATTTTAAACCAGGGTTGAATGTAAGTTTAATGTAAATATTTACATCATATTACTGTCTATATGCTTCCTGTATATATTGTTGCATACAGAACCACCTTTTTCAGAATTTAGAATCATATTAGTTTTGTTACTTTTAAGCTGTTTCAATATATAACATTCTTGCTTATGTTCCCTTGTCTGTTTGATTTGTTTGTAGTGGCAATATTTTCTTCCAAAGTAATCACTTCCTTCTCATCAATACTGTGAAAAACATCAATGAAGTCTTCCTTAATTAGTACCAGATAAAAGCTCTTATCAGAAGTTAGACACTTGATGGTAGTTATTTTAAAAGTCTGTTTATTTAGGGGTAGATTTACTAAATGTCGAGCAGATACGATTCGCTGTAGTGAATTATGTCGGCTTGACATTGCTAAATGCGGACAGCTTACGCTGTACATATTTAACACTGCACAAGCATTTCTGGTGAAATGCTTGTGCAATGTCACCCCCTGCTCACTGGATCTAGCAGGGTCTGTCAATCATCCCTGGCGGGCAGGTTAAGGAACAGCGCTCTGCAACCGTTGCTTCTTAACTTCCATTTCCGGCTCGCTGAAGCAGCATCCGCTGCTTAATAAATGGAGCCCTAAACCTCATGATTTAACTTTTAAACTCTGTAATGTGAATAAGTCACATTATTCTTCAAAAGTAAGTTTGGTAGAGCATACTGATTTGTCTACAATGGTATCACTAGAATTTACTACATCAATAGAAGCATTATATGTTGTTTTCTCTCTCTAGGACACCTACCCCATAAGGGGACAACTGTGGTTTAGCAATTTACTGGAAGCAAAAAGCATGAGATATTTTATTTATAATTTGCAAATATTTCCCAGAGTTCTCTGGTTCTGGTTCATTGTTAACAATGTATACAGAGCACTTCTGGGGAAAGCAAACAAGAGATACTTGCCTAGATGTGCTAATTGTCTATGCAATAGTTCTATGGCTCTTACGTCTATAAAATTGAGGATTTTAGTCTCACACTTTTATCTCGACCATAATTTAAATAAATATTGCTCTCTAGGGCCTTAATGATCAAAAGTGCTACGAGGCAGCGAAATATTCCAAAGGATCCACTGCTATATCGAGCAAGCCTGCAGAAATATTCCATGCCCCGACATAGCGGCATTGCAGAGGGGCATTTACTATACATGCCATTGGTCAGCGATGCTAGCTATAAAAAACACTCAGCAAGAAAGTTTTTAAATTGTAATCATCCAATAGAAAAGGATAATTATAGTTTTAAATTAAAACATTTTTTATTATTGGCTGATTAAAATCAGCGAATAGGGATTGACTGATTTAAAATCAGTGAATCGGGATGAAGAGGTACCCCATTAGGACAAGGGCTTGTGAAGAGAGGCAAAGAAAAGAAGATGCAGAATGAAGGCGGTGGAAGAAGCTGGCAATGTCCGCCTCCTCCCCCCGTGAAGATGGGACCCCGGCCCCAGTAGCCAGGATGAAGATGGTCTTGATATGGATGAAGATTACAGAGCAGAGGCAGTGGAGGTGACTGCTGAAGTCTGCCTCTGCTGCTGCAAAGGTGGGCACCAAGAGCCAGGATGAAGAGGGCCCAATGTTGGATCAAGAGGAGCTTTTCTGGTTAGTTAGGGTTTTTTCTGACAGTAGGTAGTATTAGTGACATTATTCCAGGGGTGTGTAAGTTAGGCATGACGTAGGTGTAGTCAGTCAGGCAGAGTTAGCTGGGTGGTGCAGGAGGAGTGTAGGTTACCTCTGACATAGGTTTAGACAGACAGTGGGAGGTAGCAAGGCAGAGCAGGAGAAGTGTAGCTTAAATGTGACTTAGATATAGGCATTTAGGGGAAGTTAGTGAGGCTTACTAGTGAGAGTAGCCTGCACTTTGATTCAGACACATC
Organism: Bombina bombina; assembly: GCF_027579735.1. Classification (NCBI taxonomy): domain Eukaryota; kingdom Metazoa; phylum Chordata; class Amphibia; order Anura; family Bombinatoridae; genus Bombina; species Bombina bombina. The sequence goes on along the minus strand of NC_069499.1, from coordinate 1,205,022,723 downwards.
TACATGAGATCTATATGTTCGAATCAGCGAATTGCAGGTTGCGAGGAGGGTAGCGGCCATGTTTGTCTCACCAGATATCAGCTGCCAAGACTACATCACCTGAGGTATTTAGAATAGGTGTAATAAAACTTCGGTCATGCAGGGAAATATTTGGAGTGTGCCTAAACAAAAATTATTTTTCGTTTCAGTGAGCTCACTGGGGCCTATTTATCATGATGTGAGCGGACCTTATCCGATATTGCGGATTATGTCCGCTGCACATCGATAAATGTCAACAGCATACGCTCTCAGCATTTATCATTGAACCAGCAGTTCTTGTGAACTGCTGGTGCAATACTGCCCCCTGCAGATTTGCGGCCAATCGGCCACTAGCAGGGGGTGTCAATCAACCCCATGGTATTGGATTGGGTTAATTTTCAGGGATGTCTGTCTGCCACCTCAGAGCAGGGGAAAAGGTTATGGAGCAGCGGTCTTTAGACCGCTGCTTCATAACTTGTGTTTCTGACGAGCCTGAAGGCTCACCAGAAACATGGGGCATCAAGCTCAATACGGAGCTTGATAAATAGGCCCCACTGTCTGCTTCATGTAGGCACACTTCAAATAGGGCCCCCACCAGCTGCAGCAAAATGCCACTTGCCGGCATTGCTCGTTCACGCCCATTTAGTTCCTGTGCAGCTGTTGCTGGACATGGGCAGAGAGCTGACAGATATTAGCGCTGCAGAATCTGTTGGCGCTCTATAAATAACTAATAATAATATCAGGTATTGACGTAACTGGAGTGAATAAGGGAATCTTCTTCCTGAGCACAGACATTGAAGCCTGTTATCAGCATGAACTCATATGTGTTAGGTGCTAAGAAGGCTTTCCCAAGGGATTTGTGACTGGACATCATTGCTGGTTCTTTACAATGAGCTGGACCACTGCAAAGATCCAGTCTGCCCCATTTGCACCGTTGGGTGCTTCACCTTTGTGCTAAGAAGGCTTCCCCAAGGGATTTGTGACTGGACATCATTGCTGGTTCTATACAGTGAGCTGGACCACTGCAAAGTTCCAGTCTGCCTTATTATCACTGTTGGGTGCTTCACCTTTGTGAGTATAAATTGACATCTTGCATCATTATCTTACTGTGTTGGTGGTACTAGGCCATGGTGGCGCCTCTGTTCTATATTCTCTTCTTCCTGCTGTTTCTGACAGTTTTTGGAGGGTTTTATCCCTGCTTAAATACCTTGCCAGAACTAGTAAATCCTACACATTTGTTTGAAGGTTTTTCTTTTGTTATTTGATGTTCTTGGGTGTCAATGCCATCTGCTGAGGTAACAGTTATTAGAGGCAGACAAGAATTCTAGGGCCACCTCCTAACTCATACAAGGTGGAAGATGCAGAGTGAAGTTTGAGTCATTGCACAGTTAAACTTACAGCGTAATCCACATCACCATGAAGTTAAGATCACACTAAGAAGCTGATAGTTTTAAAGAGGTTGTGTTCAGAGTGGATTCATAATAGTTGTCATCAATGTAAACTGTTTATGAGAGTTAAGCTCATATTCACATTCTTTTTGTTTAACAACAGCAATGGTGTAAATGGTAGGCATGTGCATTTGGCAGTTTCATTAGCTGCCAAATGCAGAAAAAGGCGGCATTCAGATTTTTTTGGAGCTGGATTTATTCTTGTGAAAGTACAACACACTATGATCTGAATTTGCACAGATCTTAGGCCTAGATTTGGAGTTTGGCGGTAGCCGTGAAAACCAGCGATATTTTGAGTCAGTCAAAAAAGGGTCTAACGCTCACTTTTCAGCCGCGACTTTTCCATACCGCAGATCCCCTTACGTCAATTGCGTATCCTATCTTTTCAATGGGATCTTTCTAACTCCGGTATTTAGAGTCGTGGCTGAAGTGAGCGTTAGAAATCTAACGACAAAACTCCAGCCGCAGAAAAAAGTCAGTAGTTAAGAGCTTTCTGGGCTAACGCCGGTTCATAAAGCTCTTAACTACTGTGCTCTAAAGTACACTAACACCCATAAACTACCTATGTACCCCTAAACCGAGGCCCCCCCACATCGCTGACACTCGATTACATTTTTTTAAACCCTAATCTGCCGACCGCCACCTACGTTATACTTATGTACCCCTAATCTGCTGCCCCTAACACTGCCGACCCCTATATTATATTTATTAACCCCTAACCTGCCCCCCACAATGTCGCAGCCAGCTACCTACAATAATTAACCCCTAATCTGCCGATCGCAAAGAGCCGCCACCTACATTATAGCTATGTACCCCTAATCTGCTGCCCCTAACACCGCCGACCCCTATATTATATTTATTAACCCCTAATCTGCCCCCCTCAACTTCGCCTCCACCTGCCTACACTTATTAACCCCTAATCTGCCGAGCGGACCGCACCGCTACTATAATAAAGTTATTAACCCCTAATCCGCCTCACTAACCCTATAATAAATAGTATTAACCCCTAATCTGCCCTCCCTAACATCGCCGACACCTAACTTCAATTATTAACCCCTAATCTGCCGACTGGAGCTCACCGCTATTCTAATAAATGTATTAAACCCTAAAGCTAAGTCTAACCCTAACACTAACACCCCCCTAAATTAAATATAATTTTAATCTAACGAAATTAATTAACTCTTCTTAAATAAATTATTCCTATTTAAAGCTAAATACTTACCTGTAAAATAAAACCTAATATAGCTACAATATAAATTATATTTATATTATAGCTATTTTAGGATTAATATTTATTTTACAGGTAACTTTGTATTTATTTTAACCAGGTACAATAGCTATTAAATAGTTAAGAACTATTTAATAGCTAAAATAGTTAAAATAATTACAAATTTACCTGTAAAATAAATCCTAACCTAAGTTACAATTAAACCTAACACTACACTATCAATAAATAAATTAAATAAAATACCTATAATTATCTACAATTAAACCTAACACTACACTATCAATAAATAAATTAAATACAATTCCTACAAATAAATACAATGAAATAAACTAACTAAAGTACAAAAAATAAAAAAGAACTAAGTTACAAAAAATAAAAAAATATTTACAAACATTAGAAATATATTACAACAATTTTAAACTAATTACACCTACTCTAAGCCCCCTAATAAAATAAAGCCCCCCAAAATAAAAAAATGCCCTACCCTATTCTAAATTACTAAAGTTCAAAGCTCTTTTACCTTACCAGCCCTGAACAGGGCCCTTTGCGGGGCATGCCCCAAGAAGTTCAGCTCTTTTGCCTGTAAAAAAAAACGTACAATACCCACCCCCAACATTACAACCCACCACCCACATACCCCTAATCTAACCCAAACCCCCCTTAAATAAACCTAACACTAAGCCCCTGAAGATCTCCCTACCTTGAGTCGTCTTCACCCAGCCGAGCCAAATTCTTCATCCAAGCGGAGCAAGAAGAGGTCCTCCATCCGGTAGAAGTCTTCATCCAAGTGGGGTAGAAGAGGTCTTCCATCCGATTGAAGTCTTCATCCAAGCGGCATCTTCTATCGTCATCCATCCGGAGCGGAGCGGCAGCATCCTGAAGACCTCCGACGCGGAACATCCATCCTGGCCGACGACTGAACGACGAATGACGGTTCCTTTAAATGACGTCATCCAAGATGGCGTCCCTCGAATTCCGATTGGCTGATAGGATTCTATCAGCCAATCGGTATTAAGGTAGGAATATTCTGATTGGCTGATGGAATCAGCCAATCAGAATCAAGTTCAATCCGATTGGCTGATCCAATCAGCCAATCAGATTGAGCTCGCATTCTATTGGCTGTGGACTCTCAATACCAGAGTTATTTTAAAGGTGCGGCCAGAAAAAAGCCAGCGTTAGATACGTGGGTCGTTACCGACAAAACTCTAAATCTAGCCGTTAGTGTGTTGCACTTTCACAAGGAGAAATCCAACCCCCGAAAAGAGCAGAATGCCACCAATGGCCACCTTCTTCTGCATTCAACAGCAAAAGAAACTGCCTAATGCACATCCCTAGTCTATGCTGAAACATTCTTTCAGCTCATTACTATGGTAACACCTGCTTAACTTGTTTAATACAAAAAAGTTTTATGTTCACCATTTGAATTTTAACAGCGTAACAGTATTAACAGTATACAGTTTCATTTTTAAGCATCAACGGTTTTAGATTTATGTTTTGCAAATCGCTATTTGAAGTTGTATAATTATTATTATTGGTTATTTGTAGAGCGCTAAGAGATTATACAGTGCTAGTATCAACATTCTTAATGACAGTGCCAAGGCATTTGCCTTTTCCATGATCCAAATTCCTTTCACAAATAAAATTAAACAAACTATAAAATTAGGTGCTCTGTTACAAAGCAGGTGATAAATTGTCATGTGCACAGCGAAAAAAAATGTTTCATTTCATTTTCATTAGTTAAATAAATAATTTTGTTTTGGCAAATTTGTTATGTTAAATCGTTTTTCGGATCCATTCGTTATTTTGGATCTATTAGTTATTTCGGATCCATTCTTTATTCATATTCATTTTTCTTTTCTAAAGTTTAGAATAGAATAATGAATATGAATAACGAATCAGTCCAAAATAATGAATGAATCCGAAAAATTATTTAACTTAACATAAGGAATATGCCAAAACCAAATTATCTTGGAACCGCCTGGATGAAGATGTTTCGCTGCTGGGAAGAAGATGGATGTCCGGACTTCATCAATCACGAGTACCGATTTTTGGGTTAGTGTTAGGTTTTTTAAGATTAGGGATTTTTTATGTTTAATGGGCTGAAAAGGAGCTGAATGTCCTTTTAAGGGCAATGCCCATACAATTTCCCTTTTTGGGGCAATGGGTAGATTATTTTTTTTAGTTAGTTAGTTTTTTTTTTATTTTGGGGGGTTGGAGGTGTGGGCGGTTGTAATGTTAGGGGGTATTTGTTTTAATTTATTGGCAAAAGTGCTGTTAACTTTGGGCAATGCCCTACATAAGGCCCTTTTAAGGCATATTGGTAGTTTATTATAGATTAGGTTTTTTTATTTTGAGGTTTTGTTTTTTTTTTTAAAGGGGGTATTAGAATAGGAATAATTTTTTATTAGGTTTGTTAGGTTTTTTATTTTTTGTATTTTTTTTAAACAAGTAATGCAATTTTTTTTTTTTAGTTTAAGCTAAGGTTTTATTTTTATTTCACAGGTAAGTTTGTATTTATTTTAACTAGGTAGTAATAAATAGTTATATTGTAACTAGCTTAGGTTTTATTTTTATTTCACAGGTAAATTTGTATTTATTTGAACTAGTAGTTACTAATATTGTAACTAAAATTTAGGTCTATTTTAATTATGTTAACATTAGGGGGTGTTAGGTTTAAGGTTGTTTGATGTGGGGGGACAGCAGTTTAGAGGTTAATAATTGTATATATTGTTTGTGATGTGGGGTGCGGCGGTTTAGGGGTTAATAGTTTTATATAAGGAGTCACGATGTGGGGGGATGGTGGTTGAGGGGTTAATAGGTTTATATAGTGTTGGCAATGTGGGGGGCCAGCGGTTTAGGTGTTAATAGGTTTATTTTCTGTTGGTGATATGGGGGGATGGCGGTTTAGGGGTTAATAGGTTTATTTAGTTTTGGCGATGTGGGGGGATGGTGGTTTAGGTTTTAATACTTTACAGCTAGATTACGAGTTTTGCGCTAAACAGGAAGCGTAAAGAACGCAATAAAATGAGCGGTACCATTTTACGTGTTCGTGCACGCTTTCCCCCATAGACATCAATGGGGAGAGAGTGTTAGAAAAAGCCTAACACCTGCGATCGCCGAATGGCAAATCACTGTAATTCAACCGGTGATCGTATGAATAGGATGCTCCACGTAGGATGTAATTTCCGGTCGTAGATAGCTCCAGACCGCGCTGCTGGGATAAAGATAGAAGTAGCCCACACAATGGATGAAGATGTCGCCGTCTGGATGAAGACTTTCTGCGCCTATTTTTTTGTAACTTACTGGGGTTAGTGTAGAGGGTGGTTTAGTTTGGGGGGGTTAGTTTAGAGTGGGGTTAGGTGTTAGGTAGAGTAGAGTTCGATTGCATTTGGGGTTTGGCTGCTTAGGTTTATTAATTATTTTATTTTTTTACTTAGATTATTTTTATAATTCTAATTTAGGGGGTTTCATTTAAAGGTGGGTTAGGTGTTAGGATAGTTTGCGTTTGGGGTATATGGCGACATGGGGTTAATAGTTAGAGATATAGGGGTTAAAAGTTTATTGCGGTGGGTATATGGTGGCGTGGGGCTAAAAGATAGATACTTGCAGTGGGTATGTGGCGGCATAGGGGTTTATAGTTAGAGACATAGGGGTTAATAGTTAGTTTATTGTGGTTGGTATGTGGTGGCAGAGGGGTTAATAGGATTGTATTTGTGGTGGGTATGTGGAGGTTTAGAGGTTAATAGTTAGCGACTTGCAGTGGGTATGTGGAAGTCTAGATCTATATTAGTCTAGTGTTAGTTTGCAATTGTGGGGTACTTCGGTTTAGGGGTATTAGGATTAGCAGTTAGGCACACAGCAGTAATATTCAAGGGATCGTTTACTATAGATCACTAATATGGTCAGCGATTCTGGGTGTTGTCTAAGCTAGCATCGCTGACCAATGTCATGTATAGTAAATGCCTCTCACCGATGACACTCTGTCAAGAGCTTGGAATATTCCGACAGGCTCGCTCGACATAGCGGCGGATCCATTTGAATATTTTAAAGTGTCTAACTTCCCTTTAAATCCAGATTTGGTCGTCTGACAAAATATTACATTAAATTCACCAGAAAGTCATTTATATTTTAACTAGACATGAGCAACACAAAAAATTTGGTTTAGTTTTTTTTTCATTAGTTAAAAAAAAATTGTTTTGGGAAATTAGTTTAGTTAAGTTATAAACAAAAATTGTTTCTGCAAATTAGTTATGTTAAGTTAAATTGTTATTTCAGATCCGTTCGTTATTTTGGATCCATTCTTTATTCATATTCATTATTCTATTCTGAAATTTAGAATTTAACTTAACATAATATGCCGATTCCCGAAACAAAATTATCTAAAAAACAGCCGTCACCCACATCGCCGAGTCTGCCAACACTAACAAAACCTATTAACCCCTAAAGCGCCACTCCCCATATCGCCAACACTAACTAAACCTATTAACCCCTAAACCGCCATTCCCCAACATCGCCGAGACTAAATAAAGCTATTAACCCCTAAAATGCCACCCCCACATTGCCAAAACTAACTAAATCTATTAACCCCTAATACGCCGCACCCCCACATCTCCAACACTAACTAAACCTATTGACCCCTAAAACGCCCCCCCCCCCCAAATTGCCAACACTAACTACACCTATTAAACCCGAACGCGCCGCCCCCCCCCATCGCCGACACTAACTAAACATTTTAACCCCTAAAATGTCGCCCCCCCCACATCGCCAACACTAACTAAATCTATTAACCCCTAAAGTGCTGCCCCCAAATCATCAACACTAACTAAACCTATTAACCCCTAAAATGCTGCCCCCCATATCGCCAACACTAACTAAACCTATTACCCCCTAAACCCCCTACATCGCCAACACTAACTAAACCTATTAACCCCTAAAATGCCGCCCCCCACATCACCAATGCTAACTAAACCTATTAACCCCTAAAGTGCCACCCCCCCACATCATTGACGCTAACTAAACCTATTAACCCCTAAAGTGCTGCCCTCCAAATCGCCAACACTAACTAAACCTATTAACCCCTAAAATGCCGCCCCCCAGATTGCCAACACTAATTAAACCTATTAACCCCTAAAACACCGCACCCCACATTGCCAACACTAACTAAACCTATTAACCTCTAAAGTGTCGCTCCCCCACATCGCCAACACTAACTAAAACTATTAACCTCTAAAGCGCCGCCCCCACCACGCCAGCACTAACTAAAGTTATTAACCCCTAAATAGCTGCCCCCCACATCGCCAACACTAACTAAACCTATCCAAAATACCCCTGTTTAAAAAAAAAAAAAAAAAAACAACCCAAAATAAAAAAAACAAATCTATAATAAATTACCAATGGCACTTTAAACAGCTCTTTTGCAAAAAAATAAAACAAACCCCCTAACATTACAAACCCCCACCCCACCCCCAAACCCACAAAAAAAAACTAATCTACCCATTCCCCCGAAAAGGGCATTTGAATGGGCATTGCCCTTAAAAGGGCATTCAGCTCTTTTTCAGCCTATTAAAAATAAAAAGCCCTAATCTAAAAAAAAAAACACCCCAAAAATAAAACAAAATCCCATTACAAAAAATAACAAATAAAATTATCCAAAATAATAAAAATTATTCCTATTATAATACCCAGTTTAAAAAAAAAAAAAAACACCCCAAAATAAAAAAACCTTAATCTATAATAAACTACCAATAGCCCTTACAAGGGCCTTTTGTAGGGCATTGTCCTAAAGTTAACAGCTCTTTTGCAAAAAAATTAAATCTTTTGCAAAAAAATTAAAACAAACACCCCCTAACATTAAAAACCCCCACACCCCCCAAACCCACAAAATAAAAAAACCCAACAAAAAAAAACTAATCTACCCATTGCCCTGAAAAGGGCATTTGTATGGGCATTGCCCTTAAAAGGGGCATTCAGCTCTTTTATTGCCATTAAAAGGCCATTCAGCTCTTTTACAAGCCCATTAAAACCCTAATCTTAAAAAAAAAAAAATAATAACACTGACCCCAAAATCGGTACTCACAGTTGCTGAAGTCCGGTGAAAGATCTTCATCCCAGCGGCAAAGCATCTTCATCCAGACGGCTCCATCTTCATCCATCGCGGGACTGGCATCATCTATCTTCTTCATCCCTGCGGAGCGGTCGGTGGATGCATGAAGGCGGCAGTCCAGGCTGAGGTCCATCGGTCTGACGTGGAGGTCCTCTTTATGCGATCGTCCGCCGCACACTGAGGATTTAATGCAAGGTACCCCTTTTATATTGGGTTACCGTTGCATTCCTATTGGCTGAATAGGAATGAGAGCTGCTTAAGTCCTATTGGCTGATTTTAACAGGGGCGGCTGCGGCAGAATAACTACAGCTGCTGGTGCCACTGTTGCATTCCATAGTTTTGGAGCATTCCATAGTTATAATTCTCAATAAATATCAATTAAATTTTAAAGAGCTAGCCTAGCGTTTAGTTCTTGAGTAAAAGAAGCTTTCATTGTATTTGTAATTAACATCAGCAACTGTAGCTGTATGCAGGGATATTTATTTTAATTAAACAATATGTTACTAAAGACGGGCTCTTGCATTTGGAATGGGGAAACTTCTTGTCTGATTAACATAAAACATTTGCAAACAATGTTCTATAACTATACACATATTTTGCTGACCAGTGCAGTGGATCAGATGATATATATATATATGTATATATATATATATATATATATAGCAAAAGGAAGAATTTTGCAGACAACGGTCAATATAGATAAAACTTCATCTTTATTGTAGAAAATATTAAAACACTCCAGGGGTCATCACAAGTACACAACACGAGTGTCCGCTAACATGTTTCGGCCCTCAGCTATGATTACGGCCTGAGGGCCGAAACATGTTAGCGGACACTCGTGTTGTGTACTTGTGATGACCCCTGGAGTGTTTTAATATTTTCTACAATAAAGATGAAGTTTTATCTATATTGACCGTTGTCTGCAAAATTCTTCCTTTTGCTGAGCACTTTACTGGGCTGCAACAACGGTCTAAGGACTCTAAGCTCCAAAGTTCACGGAGGTCTTTTTTCAAGTAATACAGTTCTCTTCTCCAATTGGTTTACGGAAACCACATGATGTCAGAGGATCGGAACACACCCCCTCCCGCATAGTGGGACGCTCTGCCGAAGACGCCACAGCTGTTTGGATAAAGTCAGCTCTAGAGTTTTGATGCCTAAGGGACGCTGAATATACACACCAGACAAGAGGTCAATCGGTGCACCCGTGGGGTGGTGAGTCGAGGCGGTAGTGCCTCCTGGGAACACGGTTTTCCCCCTGATTGTTTACCTTATACCTGTGTGTAGTTTAAATATACATAAACCTGCTATGCTCTAGAGCTGTGAAACACTGCATTACTGGGCTGTTACCTGCTGTCTTCTATTAAATGCACAGGGCGTGTGTAGGGGGAACCTCTATTGGATCAGTACTTTTGTCACATATTGGTTAATGAATACTGTACCCTTCGGATCAGAACTTTGTTTCAATATTTAAAGGCTTAAACAATTTACTTTGAAACATTTTGGATGTTGCAGTTATTTCTACTTTACTGTTTCTATATATATATATATATATATATATATATACACATATATATATATATATATATATATATATATATCTTTTCAATCAGATTTGTTTACTGGAGCAGAGCAGTCAGGAGAGTTTGCGGTGGTGTAACTACAGGTGCGGGTGCCACTGTGACTGCACACGAGTTTTCAGTCCCAATAAATCTTACCTGAAGAAATGTAATTTTCCTGAACTTAAAGGGACAGTCAGCACCAGAATTTGTGTTGTTTAAAAAGAAAGATAATCCCTTTATTACCCATTCCCCAGTTTTGCATAACCAACGCTGTTATAGAAATACACTTTTTACCTCTGTGATTACCTTGTATCTCAGCCTCTGCAAACTGTCCCTTTATTTTAGTTCTTTTGACAGACTTGCATTTTAGCCAATCAGTTCTCATTCCAGGGTAAATTCACATGCAAGAGCTCAATGTTATCTATATGAAACACATGAACTAATGCCTTCTAGTGGTCAAAACGCATTCAGATTAGAGGCAGTCTTCAAGGTCTAAGAAATTAGCATATGAACCTCCTAGAATTAGCTTTCATCTAAAAATACCAAAAGAACAAAGCAAAATTGTCGATAAAAGTAAATTGGAAAGTTGTTTAAAATGACATTCCCCATTTAAAGCATGAAAGTTTTTTTTGGACTTGACTGTCCATTTAACCTTCATTTATATTTATTTTTCAGCACTAATACCAGTCCTGGTTCACTTAGAATCCTATCTAGATATGGTAATTTATTTACCTTAATATTGTCGGGCCTTATTTATACATCATCTTATCATGTTTTGGGCAATGGAAATTCTATTTTTGTGTTGTTCATGGCATTGGCCCCAGTCTTGTGTATATCAAAGAAAATAATTTATTAAAATCTTCAGCCTTTTCTTGTCTCTTTTAAACACACTACCTGTCTCTAATATTAGTGTGCCAATATTTTCTTAGCTGTTTTTGACTTTTGCTGATTTTTAAGAACTTATAGGGGCATATTTATCAAAGTGTCAACTATGTTGCATTCGCCGGCATCAATATGCTCGCCTAACATTGCCAAACATCGCATCCGCGGATCTCAATACGCTCTCCTTAATAATAAAAAAAGCCATCAAAAAAATGCCGGGGGGGGGGGGGGGGATTGTTAGCTAGCAGTCATCGATCTCTATTCTACTTTTTCCCAACTTTATTAATACCATTTCACTAAACGCCACCACTATACTAAAATGTTTAACCCCTATCCCGCCACTCCCCAACATCACCGCAACCTAAATAAAGTTATTAAGCCCTATCTCGCCGCTCCCTTACACCGCCGCCACTATATAAACTTATTAACCCAAAAAACCACTGGCCTCCCACATCACCACCACTAACTAAACCTATTAACCCCTAAACTGTCAACCCCCACATTGCAAAAAACTAAATTAAGCTATTAACCTCTAAACCTAACAACCCCTTAACTTTAAATTAAAATTACAACATCCCTATCTTCAAATAAATTAAAACTTACCTGTAGAATTAAAATAAACTAATTTTAACCCCTTAATGACCGGAACATTTTTCAATTTTCTTACCCTTAATGACAATGGCTATTTTTACATTTCTGTGGTGTTTGTGTTCAGCTGTAATTTTCTTCTTACTCTTTTACTGTACCCACACATATTATGTACCGTTTTTCTCGCTATTAAATGGACTTTCTAAATATACCATTATTTTCATTATATCTTATAATTTACTATAAAAAAATTATAAAATATGAGGAAAAAATGGAAAAAAACACACTTTTTCTAACTTTGACCCCCAAAATCTGTTACACATCTACAACCACCAAAAAACACCCATGCTAAATAGTTTCTAAATTTTGTCCTGAGTTTAGAAATACCCAATGTTTACACGTTCTTTGCTTTTTTGCAAGTTATAGGGCAATAAATACAAGTAGCACTTTGCTATTTCCAAACCACTTTTTTTTTCAAAATTAGCGCTAGTTACATTGGAACACTGATATCTGTCAGGAATACCTGAATATCTATTGACATGTATATATTTTTTTTTAGAAGACATCCCAAAGTATTGATCTAGGCCCATTTTGGTATATTTCATGCCACCGTTTCACCGCCAAATGCGATCAAATTAAAAAAAATGTTCACTTTTTCACACATTTCGTCACAAACTTTAGGTTTCCCACTGAAATTATTTACAAACAGCTTCTGCAATTATAGCACAAATGGTTGTAAATGCTTCTCTGGGATCGCCTTTGTTCAGAAATAATATGGCTTTGGGGTTGCTTTTTGGTAATTAGAAGGCCGCTAAATGCCGCTGCGCACCACACGTGTTTTATGCCCAGCAGTGAAGGGGTTAATTAGGGAGCATGCAGGGAGCTTGTAGGGTTAATTTTAGCTTTAGTTTAGTATAGTAGACAACCCCAAGTATTGATCTAGGCCAATTTTGGTATATTTCATGCCACCATTTCACCGCCAAATGCGAGCAAATAAAAAAAACCTTTAAATTTTTCACAATTTTAGGTTTCTCACTGAAATTATTTACAAACAGTTTTTGCAATTATGGCACAAATGGTTGTAAAAGCTTGTCTGGGATCCCCTTTGTTCAGAAATAGCAGACATATATGGCTTTGGCGTTGCTTTTTGTTAATTAGAAGGCCGCTAAATGCTGCTGCGCACAACACGTGAATTATGCCCAGCAGTGAAGGAGTTAATTAGGTAGCTTGTAGGGCGCTGGCAGGATTAATTTTAGCTTTAGTGTAGAGATCAGCCTCCCACCTGACACATCCCACCCCCTGATCCCTCCCAAACAGCTCTCTTCCCTCCCCCACCCCACAATTGTCCCCGCCATCTTAAGTACTGGCAGAAAGTCTGCCAGTACTAAATAAAAGGAGTTTTTTTTTTATTTTATTTTTTTTAAAAATGTATTCAGCTGTAATGGAGCCCTGCCTTAGCCCCCAACCTCCCTGATCCCCCACCAAACAGCTCTATAACCCTCCCTGCTACTTAATTGCCGCCATCTTGGGTAGTGGCAGCTGTCTGCCAGTACCCAATTTGCCCCCAAAAACAGTATTTTCAAACTTTTCTGCAGTGCAGCAGCCCCCCCTCAATACCCCCAACCCCCCCCAATACCCCCAACCCCCCCCCCCGATCCTTTTATATATATATATTTTTTTTTTAATGTTCTGAACTTTTTTTATTTTGAACTTTTTATTTTGAACTTTTTTCCATTGGTGTCAGTGGCTAATGTGCGCGCGCACGCTGCCACCTCCTTTCTACACTCCCCCCGGAAAACAGCACCATTGTTACCGGTGCAGAGAGGGCCACAGAGTGGCTCTCTCTGCATCGGAGGCTTGTTAAAAGGTATTGCAGGATGCCTCCATATCGGGGCATCACTACAATACCCTGAGAGCTGCTGGAAGCGATTGCGATCGCTTCCAGCACTCTGTAAGACAACTGACGTACCAGGTACGTCTATTTTCATTAACAGTTAGTTTTTGCTTGACGTACCTGGTACGTCAGTTGTCATTAAGGGGTTAAGCTATAAATTAACCTACCCTAACTATTATACTACAATTAAATTAAACTACTAATAAAATAAAATAAATTACATATTAAAAAATCCTAACACGGGGGGGGCGGAGCCGGCCGAGAAAGAGCATGGCCGCATAAATCTGAAGCTCCGATTCTGTCCACTGAAAGCTACAGGACAAGGGGAGAAAAACGATCTAAAAATGCCAAGTCTCAAGGCATATCACTAAAACTAACACCTGAGGTGAGATTGGAGAGCTATGGGTGTCGATCAGATCTACCGGGGAGCAGATATTAGATGAGCTACATCAGAGGCCTGAAACGGAGAAACGGAACCACATACGCAGCTCCTAACTGGGGACACACCAACCTAACAGCCATCATCTTTGCCCGAATGAAACCAGACATTGACACGCCACGGCACCATTAAGAGCCGAATTTGTTAACGGAGCACGCAGCGTGAGTGACCGGATCACTACTAAGGGCTGTTAGGCCTATCACGCGCAGAGAAGGAGACGGTGCGCAGATTCAAGTCACCCAAGACCCGGAGTTACCTGTTCCGCTGCATACAAGGTTAGTGTGCCGAAGGGCTTATTAAGGGGCCAGGTGAAAACGAACACTTAAACCAAGCTGGGGCCCAGACACAAAGGGGAATACAGCAGCAGAGTTACTACCTATAAAATAAAAGGGTTGGCTGATAAAGACTTTCAATCGACTGTTGCTACATAACAGCCACTATTCGCCTTCACATCAACAGACAAAATAAGGGGATTTCACATTCGGGCTCACAGAAGGGGCTCTCCAGAAAACCAGTATTGACCGCCATACATTGTCTAGCAATGGCAACCAGAAAACATAAACCCGACAAAATGCAGAAACAAACTGCCTCAGGCGGTGGGAAACTAAACTCCTTTTTTAAAACATTTGAGAGTGGGCCACAGGCCATAATTGAAGCCTCACAGACAGACAGCATGGATTCCACAGACTTCCCTACAGACCCAGCCCCCATCACCAGAGCAGATTTGCGCTCCCTGCCCACAAAAGAGGACCTGAACTCTTTTATGACCCAAGTCAGCAAACTCATAAAGGAAGGCTTGGCAGATGTTAAAAAAGACATAAACGCCCTAGGCCACAGGGTTCTCCACTTGGAAGAGCAGGCAGACGAAAATGCTAAAACATCTGACGACATGGCCATAACCCTACAACAGCAGAACTCCACTATACTACAGCTTCAATCCCAAGTAGAAGACCTAGATAATAGGGGGAGACGACAGAATTTGAGAATCAGGGGAGTACCTGAGCAAATATTGCCGCCACAGATACCGTCCTATTTGCAAAATTTATTCAAGTTCCTGCTGGGGCCAGAAAGAGAGGATACCATACTCTTAGACAGAGCTCATCGCGCTCTCAGAGCCAGACCATCGCCATCAGCACCACCTAGGGATATAATCCTATGTTGTCACAAATTTACAGACAAAGAAACAATCCTAATGGCAGCAAGAAAGAAATCCCCCATTAGATTTGGAGAAGACTCCCTCCAGATCTTTGCAGACCTCAGTCCCCTCACTCTTGCAAAAAGGAAAGAAGCAAGATACTTGACTTTACACCTGACAGACCTGGACATCCCATACAGATGGGGTTTCCCATTCTCCATCAGAGTTGTCAAAAATGACAAGACTTTTATATATAAAGACCCAGAAGATCTGGAATCATTCTGTCTACAACTAGGCATCCCACAACCCTCTCTGCCTTCTATTAAGGACTTAATGGTAGACAAATCTACACAAAGGAAGCTCCCAAACAACAACCAGCAATCTGAATGGTCCACTGTGCCCAAGAAGAAAAGAAACACTACCTCAACCTCATCACAGGCTAGAGACATAGACATTGAACCACCATGAAAGAGGTTGCAAGGCACAACTTTGGGACATTAAATTACTAGAGACTGCAACGGACTATAGACCCGAATTTCCTACTGAATTAGGTTGTACCATGGACACAGTCAATATTGAATCCCCTTAGAGGGCCCTCTTGCTTAGAATCCCCCTATTTCTCTCCACCTCTCCATCTTTTATACTATCGTAATCTCCCCCTCTCTATCTTGATACATTAACCACTCAAGTAGCTGTACATGTGGACAGGCATGTTTGCTGCCTCACACCCCTACCAGTAACTAGATTCTATTCCCTGCTTACTCTATCTTCTGTTGGGAATACACGTTTCTCTTCTCCCTCCCTCTCCCCCACCCTAAGACTCACCCCTAGAAGGATGCGAGAGCATCATACAGTTTATTGTTTGAAAAGTTATTGTTCCACGTTTATTGAACTGTTGTTATGTTTACACTTGTTATTTATCTATTGCAGCACAGAAACCAATGCTCCTTTTATTACTCTAGCAGCCACCAACCCTGGAAGGCAGAAACCGGACTACCTTACTAACGCTTTTTACCTAACATGCTCCCTCTCATTAGACAGGAAATTCCAACTCCAACCATCGACTGGACTAAGGAGGGTAAGACTACAACAAATCCTAACTAAACACACATACAAATGGCCACCCCCGTAATCAATATAATATCACAGAACACAAAGGGTCTTAACTCACCCACAAAGAGAGCGATAGCCTTACGAAGTTTAGCAAACCAAAAAAATTCCATTGTTTTCCTACAGGAAACACACTTTGTTAGAGACAAGGAACCCAAATTTTGCTCGAAAGACTACACACTGGGGTACTACAGCTCAGGAGTAGTTAAAAAAAATGGTGTATGCACGCTGTTGCACAAGAATATCCAATTCCAACTCCAGAGAAAGGTGACAGACACAGAAGGCAGAATACTCATTCTTATAGGTCTTCTGTTTCATAAACCGGTGACTTTGGTCAACGTATATGCCCCTAACAGCAGAAGGGCCCAATTCTTCCAATCCCTACAAAACCTAATCACTGAACACAAAATAGGTACACTTATACTAGGAGGAGACCTTAATGTCACACTAGACCCTTCCCTAGACGCTTCCTCTAGCAGACCTAACGCCCAAACAAGACCCCCTAACTCTGTATTTAAATGCCTCGCATATTTCGGCCTATTAGACACATGGAGGATAAGACACCCAACCCAACGAAATTACACCTTCTACTCATACCCCTGGGCAGCATATACCAGAATAGACTACATCCTGTTAGACAGAAATCACCTCTCCTTGTTAAAGGATTCAGATATCCAACCGACCTCTTGGTCGGACCATTCACAGGTGCACACACAATTACAATGGCCAAACCACCCCATAACACCATTCATCTGGAGAATGGACGAATCTCTGTTACACCATCCACACACCACCGAGGAGATAGCGAAATCCATAAAAGAATACTTCCTATTAAATACAACACCAAACATCTCACCACACACACTGTGGGAAGCTCATAAAGCGGTGATCAGAGGGGAGTGCATTAAATATACAGCCCACAGAAAGAAGACTTATAATCAAACAGTGGACAGACTGACCACACAACTAAACCGCTTGGAATTGACACATAAAAATTCACCGACAGACGCCACCCTCCTCCTACAAATAACTGAGACTAGACAAGAACTTAATAAGATTTTAACGAAGGAAGCACAGAACAGGGCAATCATGCTTAGAAAACTCTATTTCTTCGAAGGCAATAGAGCTGGCCCGCTGTTAGCTAGAGCGTTAAAAGCCCAAGCATTAAAGTCACAAATACATAAACTAACAACCCCAGAACACACAGACATCATAGATAGTGAGGGAATTGCTAATCACTTTAAGGACTACTATTCCAGACTATATAATTTAGAACGGAATGAAACACCCGAACACCAAGAGGGTTTACGAAATTACATAAAAGAGGCCAATCTTCCCAAGTTACAGCCAGATCAGCGGGCAGCATTAGACAACCCTATCAGCCTATCAGAGATTCTTATAGCTATAAAAAACTTGCCGTCAGGCAAAAGCCCAGGCCCAGACGGCTTTACTAACGCCTATTACAAATCATTTAAGGAAGTTCTGGCCCCACATTTACTTAAACTTTTCCACACACTAGAGGAAGAGGGCTCACTCACCCAAGAGATGCTGACAGCTCATATCTCGGTCATACCCAAACCCCAAAAAAACCTCTCCGACCCTAGCAGTTACAGACCAATATCTTTACTGAATACGGACATTAAAATCCTGGGCAAGATCTTGGCCAAAAGAATCAACTCCGTATTACAGACTCTAGTTCATACTGACCAGGTGGGATTTGTCCCTGGGAGGGAGGCACGGGATAATACCATTAGAGCAATAACTCTCATTTCCTACGTTAAACACAACAAAATACCAGCCGCCCTCCTGACCACCGACGCGGAGAAGGCGTTCGATCGGATAAGTTGGGGGTTCTTAAGAGAAACTTTAAAAGCAATGGGGTTCGGCCCACCCACAATCACACGCATTTTTAGTCTTTATATGAATCCCACGGCAAAAGTCAGGGCAAATGGGATGTTATCTAGTCACTTTAGAATACAGAATGGTACACGACAGGGATGCCCATTGTCACCAATACTCTTCATCCTCACTATGGAAGTCTTTGCGGCCCACATTAGACAAAATCAATTGGTGAAAGGAATTGAGATAGGCCCACACGATTTTAAGATAGCATTATATGCCGACGACGTTTTATTTACAGTCACAGATCCACTTCACACCATACCCATAATTTTAGACGAAATAAACACTTTTGGCCAGTTCTCGAATTTCTCAGTAAACACCCAGAAATCGGAAATTCTAAATATATCCATGACACCGTCAGACTTCCGAACACTATCGAACATATGCCCAATGATACCCAGAAACAAATCAATCAAATACCTAGGAATTTATCTAACCCCTACCCTCCCATTGTTATTTACTGAGAATTACACTAAACTTCTAAATGCAACAAGACATGACCTAAACACCTGGGCCCTAAAACCCATCTCTTGGTGGGGACGCACCCAATGTATCAAAATGACTACACTGCCTAGGATCCTTTATATTCTCCAAGCAGCCCCCATACCCCTCCCGAAGTGGTTCCTTTCCCAACTTCAAAGGCAGATCAACTCATTTATTTGGGGGAAAACCAAACCCAGGATCAACAGGGACTCCATGTACAGGGCGACAATACACGGGGGATTGGGAGTACCCAACATAACAACATATTACAACGCTATAACATTGCAAAGACTACTAGACTGGCACAGGGCAGGAGACACAAAGGCATGGGTGTCTCTAGACTCGCACATACTTAGAGTCCCATCGGTAGGTGCACTATGCTGGGTCCCGAGATCCCTCAGACCGCCACAGTGCAACGAACTGGCGATACATAAACATATGTTTGACACTTGGGAAACCATTAAGATCCAGCGACCACATATCACGGGAATCCGTTCACCTCTTTTCCCCATCCCTATGAACGCTGAGATGATAGGTGGATTAGATAGCGGCCTCCAAAGGTTGGGGGAGTGGGGGTATACACTGCCACTAAAAGAGTTTACACGAGCAGGGAGACTGGCAGATAAAGAAGATCTGAAACTAGTGGCAGGCGGGAGATATTCCACCTGGCTGAAACACTCTCAACTTGCTCATTTTATACACACATCCCCGTTTCAAACAGACTACCTCAGGGAGCTGACACCATTCGAAAACCTATGCACAAGTAAGGATGCACTACGACACACACTATCCCTCTCTAAACGGATCCTTCAGTCAGAACACACGCACACACTCCCCACATATACAAAGAAGTGGCAGGAAGAGCTGGGCATAGTCCTAACAGAAGAGGACTGGTCCAGGATCTTTCGTAACACAAGGAGGTCCTCGGGATCCCCTCAATTCCTTGAACTGAACTTCAAGGTTGTGATGAGATGGTACCTGACTCCCTCTCGAATACACTCAATTTACCCAGGAGCAAACAGTAACTGTTGGAGGGGATGTACATCAAAAGGACATTACCTTCATATGTGGTGGGAGTGCGAGAGGATTAAGCCTTTCTGGCACAAGATAGAATCCTTTTATCGACAACTATTGACGGACGAGTTTATACTGACCCCAAGTACAGCCCTACTAAACGACCTGCCACCATTCCCATGTCAACTAAGGCTTAGAATATTACAACTGGGAATTAATGGTGCCAAAATCCTTATAGCTCGGCACTGGAAAACACAACACACACCAACACATGAGGAATGGGTTAATAGAGTAACAGACATCCTGACACTGGAAGAATATGTCTATTTTAAGAAGAAGAAACTGAACCTTTTCGCTGACATCAAATTTTTATGGGAAGACCTGTTAGCCAGACAAAAGACTGACCCTCCTACCATGACGTAGAATTTACTCTTCCCCAACGTCCACCCCCATAACCTCTCCCACATTCTATAAGTCTATCCTACAATGGCTGGCTCGCCGTAGCAATTCCCTTTGTTGTTACTTTGTCAACGGAGATGGAACTGACGCATTAGTTAAGGTTTCGTGCCTCAGGGTATGGTGTTCTGCAATAGAACTTGTTATTTCTTTTTTACCAATTTTCAAAAGTTCTTTTCTTTTTTCTTTTTTTTTTCCTTTCTCTCTTCTCCCTCTTTCTCTCTCTTTCCTTTTTCTGTTCTCTTCTTTATCTCCTCTTATTAGACACATACAAAGAGGTCATCTAATTTGCAGTTGACAAGAGATATAGGGATATCACATATTCTGTACAAGTAAAGTTTTCATATTTGTCTTTGCCTTTAAAAAAAAAAAAAAAAAAATCCTAACACTACTAAATTTATATAAATATACAATGAAATATTCTTACAAAGTCCTAAATTACAAAAAAAAACTAAGTTACAAAAACAAATACTAAATTAAGAAAAATAACAAACCAAATTATCAAAAATAAAAAAATTACACCTAATCTAATAGCCCTATCAAAATAAAAAAGACCCCCCCAAAATAAAAAAAAACCCCTAGCCTACAATAAACTACCAATGGCATTAAAAAGGGCTTTTTGTGGGGCATTGCCCCAAAGAAAACAGCTCTTTTACCTGGCAAAAAATAAACACCTCCCAACAGTAAAACCCACCACCCAACCAACCCCCCCAAATAAAAATTTTTTTTTATCTAAAATAAGCTACTCATTGCCCTAATCAGCCGATAGGAATTAGAGCTGCTAAAATCCTATTGGCTGTTCCAATCAGCCAATAGGATTGAGCTCTCATTGGCTGTTAAAAGTTTGATAAATGGGGAAAAATATTACAGATGTTCCAAATACACATTCTGCTCTGACAAAAGCATCGATTTGCATTGGATTGAGATTGTGGGATCGTATGTTACGTCACAAATGTCAACATTTGAGGATCTTGAGGCTTTGATAACTAGGTTGGATCAATCTCGCAACAATTACGATGCGGAATACCAGCATATTTTTGGTTGACACTTTGATAAATAGGCCCCATAGGGTTGTTCTGCTGTTTTTTGCAAGTATTTTTTAATTTTCTATTCTAGCCAATATTAAATCTTTCTATTACTGCTTATTCATAAAGTTTGATTTCTGTAATTGATTAATGTTGAGGGAAAAGTTAGATGCATTAGTGTTTAGTCACCTTTTGTGGTATTATGAAAATAAGAAACATTAAAAGGACAGTCTACTCCATAATTTTTATTGTTTAAAAAGATAGATAATCCCTTTGTTACCCATTTCCCAGTTTTTTGTATAGTCAACACGGTTATATTAATACAGTTTTTACTTCTGTGATTACCTTGTTTCTAATCCTCTGCAGACTGCCCCCTTAGTTCTTTTGACAGGCATGCATTTTAGCCAATCAGAGCTGACTCTTGAAAAGAGTGAGCACAATGTTATCTATGTGACGCACATTAACTAGCCGTGTATAACTGTCAAAAACTGTCAAAATGCAATGAGATAAGAGGCAGTTCAATGGCTTAGAAATTAGCATATGAGCCTAACTAGGTTTAACTTTCCACAAAGAATACCAAGAGAGCAAAGCAAGTCTACTAATAATTAAAGGGACATTATGCACTCATATTTTCTCTCCTTTATTGAATTTAGCATGGTATGTGTAGTTATTGTACCCCTCCTGACCTTTGTCAACCTAAAGGAAAAAGTATTTATTAGCATGTGAACACTATAACATTTGTAATACTTACCAAGCCCAGACCGTTTCTGTGAATACGTTCAGCCGCTTCAGTATGCACGCTCCTGTAAGGATCCATTGTACAGCGCATGTGTGCCATTGTCTCTGACGTCACCTTGTCTTCAGCATGGGATTGTGCTCTGCTGTGCACGCTTCCGCAATCCCATGCTTCTCATTGGTGGTGATGACAGTTCTATTTTGAGGAGCGTAATCAAATGCTCCTCACAGTAGAACTGTCAGTAGAAAAAAAATTTTTTGGAATACTGACAAAATATCTGGCAAGGTTTGAGTGTATTTCTCAGACAAACACTTTAGCTGTGTTTGTGTAAATGAGACATTGATCTGCTAGGACTGGTGTGTTTGTGGGAAAAGAGACTTTTTTATGGCTTTATAAATATTTGTGTAAAGTAGATATGAAG
Source organism: Bombina bombina (assembly GCF_027579735.1). Lineage (NCBI taxonomy): Eukaryota > Metazoa > Chordata > Amphibia > Anura > Bombinatoridae > Bombina > Bombina bombina. Next base: position 1,205,000,282 of record NC_069499.1, on the reverse strand, counting down.
CTATAAAGATCTGGATATGTTTTCATATACACGCAGCAGTTTGCAATAGAAAAAGGCATCCCTTACACTCCACACAACAGTTTATGCTTCTTATCCATTGTGAGGAGAAAAAAAAAAGGCTCTTTAATTATATACATTGCTTTTTATACTATCATCTTTTGTTCTGATTTTTTTTTTTTTTTTACCAAACAAAGGTGATCTGCATATATTGTGACATTTCCTTACAACAGCACTATTCTCTTTGTTATCCAAAAACTGAGAAAAAAAATAATGTCTATAATAAATAAATTAAAAAAAGGATTATGTATAAAAATTAAATTCATTTCATATTAAAAAAGCAATACAAAGATCAGAACAAAATAATATAATAATATAATGTTTGTAGATATGTTTATTGCCTCTGCTAAGTGCCGAATCAGCAGATGACATACGTTTTTTCTCTAATCCTTGTTTAGTTATGTTCCACTGTCAGTAACCTAAGACCCACCAGTTTAAACCTAGTCAGAGGCTCCATACTTTGTAAAAATGAATGCCTACATAATAATGGTTTACAAACTAATAATATTTGTATTCCTGTTTTTAACTTTTTATTGATACATTGTGAGATGACTCTAAAAATAATGCGGGTGTTGGTTGAGTAGTGTCAGCATGAAGAGTGATAATATAAAAAAAATGCTCTTGTAACAATTCTGTGGCTCATATCCTTTTCTATTTGACAAATGTAACCGGGTTCTGGATTATTTATTGCCGATTTCTTGAAACCTAAAACTTGCAGACTTTGCTGCTCACATTTTTGGAAGATTATACTGATTGAATTCCAGATCGACTGATGCGCTGTGACAGAAGCTGTGGGTGTAATGCATGTGAATGAAGTGCAGCAGTTTTATACAGGGAGTGCAGAATTATTAGGCAAGTTGTATTTTTGAGGATTAATTTTATTATTGAACAACAACCATGTTCTCAATGAACCCAAAAAACTCATTAATATCAAAGCTGAATAGTTTTGGAAGTAGTTTTTAGTTTGTTTTTAGTTATAGCTATTTTAGGGGGATATCTGTGTGTGCAGGTGACTATTACTGTGCATAATTATTAGGCAACTTAACAAAAAACAAATATATACCCATTTCAATTATTTATTTTTACCAGTGAAACCAATATAACATCTCAACATTCACAAATATACATTTCTGACATTCAAAAACAAAACAAAAACAAATCAGTGACCAATATAGCCACCTTTCTTTGCAAGGACACTCAAAAGCCTGCCATTCATGGATTCTGTCAGTATTTTGATCTGTTCACCATCAACATTGCGTGCAGCAGCAACCACAGCCTCCCAGACACTGTTCAGAGAGGTGTACTGTTTTCCCTCCTTGTAAATCTCACATTTGATGATGGACCACAGGTTCTCAATGGGGTTCAGATCAGGTGAACAAGGAGGCCATGTCATTAGATTTTCTTCTTTTATACCCTTTCTTGCCAGCCACGCTGTGGAGTACTTGGACGCGTGTGATGGAGCATTGTCCTGCATGAAAATCATGTTTTTCTTGAAGGATGCAGACTTCTTCCTGTACCACTGCTTGAAGAAGGTGTCTTCCAGAAACTGGCAGTAGGACTGGGAGTTGAGCTTGACTCCATCCTCAACCCGAAAAGGCCCCACAAGCTCATCTTTGATGATACCAGCCCAAACCAGTACTCCACCTCCACCTTGCTGGCGTCTGAGTCGGACTGGAGCTCTCTGCCCTTTACCAATCCAGCCACGGGCTCATCCATCTGGCCCATCAAGACTCACTCTCATTTCATCAGTCCATAAAACCTTAGAAAAATCAGTCTTGAGATATTTCTTGGCCCAGTCTTGACGTTTCAGCTTGTGTGTCTTGTTCAGTGGTGGTCGTCTTTCAGCCTTTCTTACCTTGGCCATGTCTCTGAGTATTGCACACCTTGTTCTTTTGGGCACTCCAGTGATGTTGCAGCTCTGAAATATGGCCAAACTGGTGGCAAGGGGCATCTTGGCAGCTGCACGCTTGACTTTTCTCAGTTCATGGGCAGTTATTTTGCGCCTTGGTTTTTCTACACGCTTCTTGCGACCCTGTTGACTATTTTGAATGAAACGCTTGATTGTTCGATGATCACGCTTCAGAAGCTTTGCAATTTTAAGAGTGCTGCATCCCTCTGCAAGATATCTCACTATTTTTGACTTTTCTGAGCCTGTCAAGTCCTTCTTTTGACCCATTTTGCCAAAGGAAAGGAAGTTGCCTAATAATTATGCACACCTGATATAGGGTGTTGATGTCATTAGACCACACCCCTTCTCATTACAGAGATGCACATCACCTAATATGCTTAATTGGTAGTAGGCTTTCAAGCCTATACAGCTTGGAGTAAGACAACATGCATAAAGAGGATGATGTGTTCAAAATACTCATTTGCCTAATAATTCTGCACTCCCTGTATGTACACCTACTTTTCATATGTATGGTGTGTATATATGAAAAGTAGGTATACATATGAAAACGCTGCACTTCATTCACAAGCATTACACAGCTTCTGTAACAGCGCGTCATTCTATCTGGAATTCAATGCACTTGCACAAAAGAATACAGCACACGAGCAAGCCGTGCACGTAAGGGCTGGCGCATGCGCCAATTTAAAGGGGACAATTCAACCGACAATTTGCATATGCAACCTTATTTTTCAGTAGTTGTTACCATACTGTGTGTTAGCTCTGCCCTTCTATGAAGGCAGAGCATTACGGCGACGGACAAAGGGTGAATGTGTAAGTTCAAATTTTAAATGTTATTAAAATAATGTTTTTCAATAACATTGGGGCATATACACTAATTGACAGTAAATGTATACAATAAATGTTAGAAATTTTTAGTGCATAATGGTCCTTTAAAGGAGCTTTAAGGAAAATAAAACAGCATTTCAATATTTCTTAATTATTTGTTTCTACAGCATCTGATATAAAGTACCTCAGACATGTATACTTGCCCTACACCCACCATAATGGCTGGAGTATCTACATCCTACTCAATGATGATGAATTTTACCATAGCCAACAGCATTCTACACACTGATTGGAAGTAGTTACCTACAGTGTGTTACTGTGCTGCTTATTTTTTTTATTTTTTTGTGTGTAATAAAGGCCCCCTAGTAAAATATTATGTTACATGAAAGGCAGCTGTTGTATTTAGACAAGATATGAGGAACAAATAAAATAATGAAAAACATTGCTTTAAAGACAGGTCACACTTGTGTTTCTGTGCTAAATTTACTATCTGCCTCTTGCCAGTATTCAAGGAATGCTTAAAAGGCATGCAGTAACTAGACTTCAATAAAATGTAGCATTATGTATAAATGCAGTTTAAAGTAAGCCCTTTATACTTGCCTTTAGGTATTCTACTTTACCTGCTTTTGTCCTAGATAACAAAATGTATTTGCCTATATAAAGAGCATTAAATTAGTTTCTTACCTGTATGTGTGTGTTGTAAAGAATGCCAAATGTCATTGTGCAACCTGCTAATTTAATTGTAAATTTTACGCTACCTCTATTGGGTTCATATATTTGGTTCTCTGGCTTATTATAGCCAATGCTTTACCAGCCTCTGACCTCACCGCATGTCACTGATCGATCTGCCAATGAAAGCAGAAGATGCGGGCAGAGGATCAGTGTTATGTTTACCATAATGCAAAGGTAAGTATTTTAAAAAATAAGCATCTTTGTTAGCTTTAATGAATTAAAGTGCCCCTGTTTTTAAGATTGTTATTTGATACTGGGCTTTAATTTGTTAAACTTTACAATCACTTTAATAATGCCTTTTACTTTGTATGTAAAAAGGTGTGTCATTGTGAACCTAATTTGCATTTCTTACCCAGAATCCTTTGCTGCATTGTAAACAATGTATTCCAGAGGTTTTCTGTGGGAAAAACAAGCCTTCTGGCCTGTCTAGATTTGTTAATGAACTACACAATGAGTTTTTTTCTCTATTTTGTGCCTAGTGGAGGATTTTAAACTCACCTTTTACCTCTCCCTAATGTAAAATGTTGTTGTATTTTGCCCGGAATCACCTTCATCCAACAGTGATTCAAACTTTCTCCTAGCTGATGAGTAGCAACAACTACGAAACAGTCTGTCCTGGGATAGTTATGAACCACTGCACTAACTCTAGCTAAATTTATAAGCTTTGTGAAAAGCGATACTTTGGATTTAAGGGAATCTGCTGAAAAGCAGACTTGAAGTAAAAAGGTGTGTCAATGTGAACCTAATTTGCATATATTACCCATTAATCCTTTGCTGCATTGGAAACAATGTATTCCAGAGGTTTTCTGTGGGAAAAACAAGCCTTCTGGCCATTCTAGATTTGTTAATGAACTACACAATGAGTTATTTTCTCTACTTTGTGCATAGTGGAGGATTTTAAACTCACATTTTACCTCCCCCCTAATTTAAAATGTTGTTGTGTGTGTATATATATATATAAAAATATATATTTAAAAATACATTAAACATTTTCTTCTGTAGCAGTTCTGGACCTGGTGGAGAGTAGCAGCTGATGCCAATCAGTAATAGAGGCTAATTAGTCTGTCACATGTCTTCATGACTGAGTAGTAATAGCTCCCTTTGGGCTAGATTACAAGTGGAGCGCTAAAGTATTGGTCGTTTGCTTATAAATTGTATGTTTATAAATTGAATTGCAGAAAGAAAAAGCCGGCACTTCTCCCAGGATGAATGATAAAAACGATCTTTATTTCATATACATTACAATAAGTAAGAAGGAATGCAAAGCTAGAAAGTATGCCTTACATGTTTCGGCTAGTGCAGCCTTAATCATAAGCATACTCCCAGATAAAAATGGCTAAAATAAATAGTGCTTGCCCTTCACTTATTGGTTGAATCAAACATGTGACTAAAGTTACCAGGATGTACCTGTAGGTAGACATTTAAGGTGGAATTAATTCAATGTTAGATAACTGACCAATGACTATCATGTCAGATTAAATAGCAGCAAAAAATGGAAGTGCATTTAATAGGTAATTGCACTTTCTCATCAGGTGGCAATGCTTTCTATAGTGCAAATGTGGGTGAGACGACACGTAAAGCCCGTGAAAGAATGAATAAACACAAATCTAGTATCAGGAGGGGGGATTTAGAGGCCCCAGTTGCCCATCATTTTATTAAGGCTAAACATAACCTTTCTCAACTCAGGATTTTCCAGATTCTGTTAAATGGATAGTACTCCTCTAAGTTTGATGTGATTCGTGATTATATCTCCCTTCCATGATTTTAAATCTGTTTTTAAGTGATTTTTTGTGCACTTTGTTCTTTTTATACCATTTGTTGAAGGATAATGAAAATATGTAAATTCAAGTTTGTAATGACATGAAATAACCACTAGAGGGTGTAACATTATTGAGGAGTTGTAATTTACTAACAAGTTGTCAATTACTATTTGATTACACCTGTATAAAGGAATATATGGACAGACTCAAGTGCCATAATGTATTCACATGATTAAGGGGTAACACCCGAAATGTTGTGGACTTTGTTTGTGCCATAATAAATTGGTAAAATACTTATGCTGCTGCATCTTTTGTTTGTATCCATTTGGGGGTTTGCAGGAACCCTGCAGCTTGCATTGGGCATTTAAGGGTGCTGGACTATGGACTGATTTCTATAGTGCAAAGACATGTGTTGCTAAAAAGGTAAATAAATTGTATTAAAGAAAAAGACCAAACAACAATATTTCTTATAGGTAAAGTTTTAGCATTAAGGTCATATGTAATTGCCACAATGAAAGTAATAATGTATACTAGATGTATTAGATGTTTTGTAAGAGGAGGTGACAATCCTACCACAATGTGTGTAATATAGAAGAGCACTCAATCCAATGAATTTATTTGCACTCAATGTTTATGAGCTTAAAGGTAGTGATAACTAATAATACATAGTTGTGGAAATATAACATTATAAATATCACTACACTTTCATACCTATGAAGCCATTGGAAGTCAATGGACAAATAGAAATATTAATGCAACTACATTCATTTGATGGAGGTTCAAAGTTCACAATCAAGTAAATATCAGTAACACTACATTGCAATGATTGCAATGCTGTGATAGAAAACATTATTTATGTTTATAAACATATATATTTATTTGTAAACATGTGTATATACACCTATTAACACACACACACATATATATATATATATATATATATATATATATATATATATATATATATATATATATATATATATAATCGTATACATATATATTTAAAAATGCTGCAATTGCTGTGTGACTTACACCCTTCGCTGCACTTAGGTTCTGATGCAGTCTCTGATGGCATCAGAATGAGGCTCCCATTGGAGCCTATGGAAGCGCTCTCTCGTGAGTGCAATGCTTCCTAGCAATGCGAATGCGAGCTTGCGTTCGCATTGCTGACAACTTGTAATACCAGCGCACATTAGCGTGCACTGGTTTTACAAAGTGGAGCGCTAATATCACTTTCACACAAGTGATATCTAGCGCTCCACATGTAATCTAGCCCTTTGTGTTTTGTATAACGCAGAAACCATAATTATATATATATATATATATATATATATATATATATATATATATATATATATGTGTGTGTAAAGGTTTATATTCTTTTATTTATTTATGGAAATAAATGTGCATTGAAGTATAATCTTCAACCCAAAACTGAATTTCCCTATAAATAACACATCAATCATTAATATCTAACACATGTTGGTGATCTAAAATTTGGGTCCAAGCTGTTTATTGTTCAGACTTTATTTAATTTAATTGTAAATTTTACGCTACCTCTATTGGGTTCACATATTTGGTTCTCGGGCTTATTATAGCCAATGCTTTACCAGCCTCTGACCTCACCGCACGTCACTGATCGATCTGCTAATGAAAGCAGAAGATGTGGGCAGAGGATCTGTGTTATGTTTACCATAATGCAAAGGTAAGTATTTAAAAAATAAGCATCTTTGTTAGCTTTAATGAATTAAAGTGCCCCTGTTTTTAAGATTGTTATTGATACTGGGCTTTAATTTGTTAAACTTTACAATCACTTTAATAATGCCTTTTACTTTGTATGTATAAATAAGGGAACAATGTTCTATGCATTTTAAATAGATATTCCTATTTATATCTGTATATACCTATACCTATATACGTATATATGCATATGTACAAAATACACCATGTATGGGGAAGACAACAGTTGGACAGAGAAAGGAAGTTGTTGAACTGAGAGATTGCAGAAAGTGTTGACATTAATGTTAGGTCATAGCAGACTTGGAAAATTGTTTTATAATTATAAACTCTCTTCTATCTTTCTCCACTGCCTCCTCTCTTCAATCTCTCATTTTTACCTCCTACCTTCTCTCTCAGGCCATATCTTCTCTTTAAACTCTCTCTCTCTCTCTCTCTCTCTCTCTCATATCTCTTCACTCTTTCTTTTTTTTCTCTGCACTCTTTTATAACGCTATCTTTTTCTCCACTTTCACTTTTCCTCTCCAATCTCGCTCTCTCTGCCCCTGTTTACCCCCTCAGAAGTAACAGTCTAATCACTAATGGGGTCCCAAGTCTGCTTATTAACTTCACCCATTCAAACTTTCTCCCAGCTGATGAGTAGCAACAACTATGAAACAGTCTGTCCTGGTATAGTTATGAATCACTGCACTAACCCTAGCTAAGTTTATAAGCTGTTTGAACAGTGATACTTTTGGCGTTAAGGGAATCTGCTGAAAAGCAGACTTGAAGTAAAAAGGTGTGTCATTGTGAACCTAATTTGCATATCTTTGCTGCATTGGATACAATGTATTCCAGAGGTTTTCTGTGGGAAAAACAAGTCTTCTGGCCTGTCTAGATTTGTTAATGAACTACACAATGAGTTATTTTCTCTATTTTGTGCGTAGTGGAGGATTTTAAACTCACCTTTTACCTCCCCCTAATTTAAAATGTTGTTGTATTTTGCCCGGAATCAACTTCACCCAACAGTGTTTCAAACTTTCTCCCAGCTGATGAGTAGCAACAACTACGAAACAGTCTGTCTTGGGATAGTTATGCATCACTGCACTAACTCTAGCTAAGTTTATAAGCTTTGTGAACAGCGATACTTTGGCATTAAGGGAATCTGCTGAAAAGCAGACTTGAAGTAAAAAAGTGTGTCAATGTGAACCTAATTTGCATATCTTACCCAGATTCCTTTGCTGCATTCGAAACAATGTATTCCAGAGGTTTTCTGTGGGAAAAACTTTCTGGCCTGTCTAGATTTGTTAATGAACTACACAATGAGTTATTTTCTCTATTTTGTGCATAGTGGAGGATTTTAAACTCACATTTTACCTCCCCCTAATTTAAAATGTTGTTTTATATATATATATATATATATATATATATATATATATATATACATATACATATATATACAGGTAGCCCTCAGTTTACGCCGGGGTTGGGTTCCAGAAGGAATGGTTGTAAATCGAAACCGTTGTAAATTGAAACACATTTTATAATGTAAGTCAATGGGAAGTGAGGGAGATAGGTTTCAGGCCCCTCTCAAAATTGTCATAAGTAACACCTAATACATTATTTTTAAAGCTTTGAAATGAAGACTTTAAATGCTAAACAGCATTATAAACATAATAAAATAATCACACAACACAGAATATATAATTAAACTAAGTTAATTGAACAAAAAAATTTGCTAAACAGCATTATAAACCTAATAAAATAATCACACAACACAGACTTCACTTGCATTTTTCTGCAAACAGTTCTTTCTATGCATTCCAATCTGGACTGATTTATGGACAGGAAGATCTTGTTCCTTTGAAATCTGCTCGATAGCTCAGGTCTGGTTAATTTTATTAATTTCAGCTTGCTTGGCTTTGTTGCAACACAAGCGGACAGCTCCACCTACTGGCTATTTTAATAAATGCACTGCTTCTCAGTGCTTTTCAATAGCAGTCACATGACTGGAAAAAAAGGTTGTTATTCTGAAACGGTGTAAATTGAACCGTTGTAAAACGAGGGCCACCTGTATATATATATATAAATATAAATATATATCTAAAAATACATTAAACATTTTCTTCTGTAGCAGTTTAGGATCTGGTGGAGAGTAGCAGCTGATGCCAATCAGTGATAGAGGCAAATTAGTCTGTCAAATGTCTTCATGACTGAGTAGTAATAACTCCCTTTGGGCTAGATTACAAGTGGAGCGCTAAAGTATTGGTCATTTGTGGGCACTTGATAAATAACCAGTCATTACAAGATTAGGGGGCCCATTTATCAAGCTCCGTAAGGAGCTTGTGGGCCCGTGTTTCTGGCGAGTCTTCAGTCTAAAGACCGCTGCTCCATAACCCTGTCCGCCTGCTCTGATGAGGCGGACAGGAATCGCCGGAAATCAACTTGATCGAGTACTATCGGGTTGATTGACACCCCCCTGCTGGTGGCCGATTGGCCGCGAGTCTGCAGGGGGCAGCGTTGCACCAGCAGCTCACAAGAGCTGCTGGTTCAATGCTGAATACGGAGAATGTATTGCTCTCCGCATTCAGCAATGTCTGTCGGACCTGATCCGCACTGTCGGATCAGGTCCAACAGACATATGATAAATAGGCCCCTAGATATCTGGTTGATTTTCTAAAAGTGCCCCAAATGTTTGGGGCTTTAAAGCTGTCGGCTGTGGGGGTGTTAGAAATAAAACGGCATTGAAAAGTGTCTTTACATTGCAGTCGATGGGAACTGTGTGTTCCCAGTAAATATATATCTATATATTTATAAACATATATATTTATTTGTACAAATGTGTATATACACCTATTAACACATATATATGTATATAATCATATACATATATATTTAAAAATGCTGCAATTGCTGCGCGACTTACACCCTTCGCTGCACTTAGGTTCTGATGCAGTCTCTGATGGCATCAGAATGAGGCTCCCATTGGAGCCTATGGAAGCGCTCTCTCGTGAGTGCAATGCTGACACCTTGTAATACCAGCGCACATTAGCGTGCACTGGTTTTACAAAGTGGAGCGCTAATATCACTTTCAGACAAGCGATATTTAGCACTCCACATGTAATCTAGCCCTTTGTGTTTTGTATAACGCATAAACCATAATTATATATGTGTGTAAAGCTTTATATTCTTTTATTTATTTATGGAAATAAATGTGCATTGAAGTATAATCTTCAACCCAAAACTGAATTTCCTTATAAATAACACATCAATCATTTATATCTAACACTTGTTGGTGATCTAAAATTTGGGTCCAAGCTGTTTATTGTTCAGACTTGTATGACAAGTGTCCTAAATAAAAAGTATAAAGAAGACATGGGCATCTATTTATCAAGCCATCAACCGCAAATACGCTGAAATTCTGTAGCGTATTTGTGGCGAGCCTGATTCGCCTTAGTTAGCAAACCCTACAAACCGGCAAAAGTAGAATTCTGTGACGTAACATACGATCCACCGGACTCAGTCCAACACAGATCGATGCTTACATCACTACAGATGTTCCGAACGCAAGTTTGGCACAATCTGACTACTTTTGTAAGTTATCAAAGTTCTAAAAGGTACGCTCGCCACTATTCCGGCCCAGCGTACATGGTTTTCAATCCGCCGCCCTAGAGGTGGTGGATGCCATAGGAATCAATGGGAGTCGGAAAGCAGCAAAAGCTCATGTTCGCTGCTGCCCGATATCCCATTGATTCCTATGGGAATGTTTACACCTAACACCCTAACATGTACCCCGAGTCTAAACACCCCTAATCTGCCCCCCCTACACCGCCGCCACCTACATGATACTTATTAACCCCTAACCTGCCATCCCTACACCGCTACCACCTAAATAAAAGTTATTAACCCCTATCCCGCCGCTCCCGGACCCCGCCGCAACTAAATAAACTTATTAACCCCTAAACAGCTGCTCCCGGAGCCCACCACCACCTACATTATACTTATTAACCCCTAATCTGCCACACCCTACAACACCGCCACCTACATTATATTTATTAACCCCTAATCTGCCTCCCCTACACCGCCGCAACCTACCTATATTTATTAACCCCTAATCTGATGCCCCCAACGTTGCCGCCACTATATTAAATTTATTAACCCCTAAACCTAAGTCTAACTCTAACCCTAACACCCCCTAACTTAAATATAATTTAAATAAATCTAAATAAATATTACTATCATTAAATAAATTATTCCTATTTAAAACTAAATACTTACCTGTAAAATAAACCCTAAGATAGCTACAATATAACTAATAGTTACATTGTATCTATCTTAGGGTTGATTTTTATTTTACAGGCAAGTTTGTATTTATTTTAACTAGGTACAATAGTTATTAAATAGTTATTAACTATTAAATAACTTCCTAGTTAAAATAAAGACAAATTTACCTGTAAAATAAAACTTAACCTAAGTTACAATAACACCTAACACTACACTATAATTAAATAAATTCCCTAAACTAAATACAATTAAATACAATTAAAACAATTATCTAAAGTACAAAAAAAACAAGCACTAAATTACAGAAAATAATAAAATAATTACAAGATTTTTAAACTAATTACACCTAATCTAATCCCCCTAACAAAATAAAAAAGCCCCCCAAAATAAAAAAAAGCCCTACCCTACACTAAATTACAAATAACCTTTTGCGGGGCATTGCCCCAAAGTAATCAGCTCTTTTACCTGTAAAAAAAAAATTACAACCCCCCCAACATTAAAACCCACCACCCACACAACCAACCCTACTCTAAAACCCACCCAATCTCCCCTTAATAAAACCCAACATTAACCCCTTGAAGATCACCCTACCTTGAGAAGTCTTCACCCAACCGGGCTGAAGTCCTCAACAAATCCAGCTGAAGTGGTCCTCCAGATGGGCAGAAGTCTTCATCCAGGTGGCATCTTCTATCTTCATCCATCCGGCGCGGAGCGGGTCCATTTTCAAGATATCCGATGTGGAGCATCCTCTTCTTTCGACGGCGACTGAAGAATGAAGGTTCCTTTAAGTGATGTCATCCAAGATGGCGTCCCAATCAGAATTAAGGTAGGAAAAATCCTATTGGCTGATGCAATCAGCCAATAGGATTGAAGTTCAATCCTATTGGCTGATCCAATCAGCCAATAGGATTGAGCTCACATTCTATTGGCTGTTCCAATCAGCCAATAGAATGTGAGCTCAATCCATTTTGGCTGATTGGATCAGCCAATAGGATTTTTCCTACCTTAATTCCGATTGGCTGATAGAATTCTATCAGCCAATCGGAATTGAAGGGACGCCATCTTGGATGACGTCACTTAAAGGAACCTTCATTCTTCAGTCGCCGTTGAAAGAAGAGGATGCTCTGCGTCGGATGTCTAGAAGATGGAGCCACTCCGCACCGGATGGATGAAGATAGAAGATGTCGCCTGGATGAAGACTTCTGCCCATCTGGAGGACCACTTCTGCCCATCTGGAGGACCACTTCTGCCGGCTTCGTTGAGGACTTCTGCCCGGTTGGGTGAAGACTTGTCAAGGTAGGGTGATCTTCAAGGGGTTAGTGTTTTTTTAAGGGGGGATTGGGTGGGTTTTAGAGTAGGGTTGGTTGTGTTGGTGGTGGGTTTTAAAGTTGGGGGATTGTAATTTTATTTTTACAGCTAAAAGAGCTTATTACTTTAGGACAATGCCCTGCAAAAGGTCCTTTTAAGGGCTATTTGTAATTTAGTGTAGGGTAGGGATTTTTTACTTTGTGGGGGCTTTTTTATTTTGTTAGGGGGATTAGATTAGGTGTAATTAGTTTAAAAATCTTGTAATTATTTTATTATTTTCTGTAATTTAGTGTGGGGTTTTTTGTACTTTAGATAATTTTTTTTAATTGTAATTAATTTTATATAATTTAGGGAATTTATTTAATTATAGTGTAGTGTTAGGTGTAATTGTAACTTAGGTTAGGTTTTATTTTACAGGTATATTTGTATTTATTTTAAATAGGAAGTTATTAAATAATTAATAACTATTTAATAACTATTGTACCTAGTTAAAATAAATACAAAGTTGCCTGTAAAATAAATATAAACCCTAAGATAGCTACAATGTAACTGTTAGTTATATTGTAGCTATCTTAGGGTTTATTTTATAGGTAAGTATTTAGTTTTAAAAAGGAATAATTTATTTAATGATAGTAATATTTATTTAGATTTATTTAAAATATATTTAAATTAGGGGGTGTTAGGGTTAGGGTTAGACTTAGGTTTAGTGGTTAATAAATTTAATAGAGTGGCGGCGATGTTGGGGATTAGGGGTTAATAAGTGTTATGTAAGTGTTATGTAGGTTGCGGTGGGCTCCGGGAGCGGCAGTTTAGGGGTTAATAATTGTATTTAGTTGCGGCGGGGTCCGGGAGCTGCAGTTTAGGGGTTAATACATTTATTAGAGTTGCAGCGGGGTCCGGGAGCGGCGGTTTAGGGGTTAATATATTTATTAGAGTTGCGGTGGGCTCCGGGAGCGGCGGTATAGGGGGTACACAGTATAGTATATAGTGTGGGTGTTTAGTGACAGGATACCAAGAAAGCTGTAAAAAAGCTGAAGAGCAGCGAGATCGATGACTGCTAATTAACAACAGTCTCATCGCCCCGTACTTGGTGCGCGGCTTTTAGACAGCTTTTTTGATAATTTTGGAGAGCGTATTCAGGTCCGCGGCAGCGATGTTAGGCGATCTTAGGCGAGCGTATTGGTGCCGTGGAATGCAGGTAGATGCCAAAGGCTTCATTACAGGGACTATTAAAACCAATGTTACACACCTCACCCTCAACTCATCCTAATGTCTGTATCCATTATGTTGATCATAGCTTTACTCATAGTCTCTCAAGCTGCATTTTGCTTATCATGAACACTCCCAGCCAGTAATTACTTATACACTCTAGGGGGGATATTTATCAATGGTATGTCGGACCTGATCAGGTAAGACATACCACGCTGAATGCGGAGTATGATATATATGCCCCTAGCTGTCTCATGCAAGTTGTTATTTGTATGTTATTCAATAGAGCCCATTCACTACAGCTCAGGTACCTCTCCATTATTTAGTGAACTCTATAGAAATTATAAAACTCCAGTGACTCCACCCAGAAGTGTTTGCACCACCATAATAGGGTTTCTGGAACCACCGCTGCTTATTGTTGTGAAAAGCTTGTTAATTAACTTAAATGCATTTGTTCATTGTATACAAAATACAAATGCTCCTAATATCTCAGTTATGTAACTTGGGTGGATAATGGATTTAAACAGGATCTCTTCTAATGGATTGCAACGATATCAACAAGGAAGCAAAAAAAAAAAAAAAACGCCAGTCAAGATCACATTAATGTTTTTGTACATCAGACTATAAAAGATTGAAATCTGGGCTCTTTTAGATCTGCTAATGGGAATAATTTGAAAGAAAAACAAACCATTTTTAAGGAAAATTTCCAGTTAATTTTATAACTGACATGCCAAGAACGTTCAGTATGCTTTAATGTCTCTTGCTAATACAGTGCATTTCCTGCTTCTATAAAGGAAGGATATCTTCCTTCAGCAAGATAAGTATTAAAGAGACATGAAACCCAAATGTTTTCTTTCATGCTTTAGAAACACCATGCGATTTTAAACAACTTTTCAATTGACTTCTGTTATCTAATTTGATTAATTTGCTTGGTATCTTTTGTTGAAGTGCGTATCTAAATAGGCTCAGTAGCTGCTGATTGGTGGCAGCCTTGTGTGATTGGCTCACCCATGTGCATTGCTATTTCTTCAACAAAGGATATCTAAATAATGAAGTAAATTAGATAATAGAAGGGCAATGGAATGCTGTTTAAAACTGTATTCTCTATCTGAATCATGAAAGAAAAAATATGTATGTTTAGCCAGGCAACATAACATGTTAATATCATATGTGGACCTGTTTCATCCAGAGCATGGTGAATTCCTAAGTTATATATTACATGACTCTCGATCACATCAAAGGCTGGGTAACTCCTTATCTGAGGCTTCACTTATTGGACACTCAAAACTTAGGGACACTAAAGACAAAATTAAAGTTTCATGATTCAGATACAGCACACAATTTTACAAAACTTTCTCTTTATATATGCACACTTTCTGAGGCTCCAACTCCTACTGAGTATGTGCAATAGTACACAGTATGGGGGATATTTATCAAAGCTTCAACTGATAATAGGCTTGAATCCCGCGTCGAATTTGATGCAAGATTGATCCGCTGTAGTTAGCAAAGCGTCAAGATTGTCAAATGTTGAAATGTGTGACGTAATATATGCTCCCGTGATCTCAATCCAAAGCAGATCGATGCTTGCATCATCCCAGATGTTTCGGATTCACATTCAACTCTATTTAACCCTTTTCCCAATTTTTCAAACATTCAACAGGTATGCTCGCGTCTATTCCGACGCATCATACCTATCGTTCAAACCACCACCCTTGAAGCCGCGGATGCCAGAAAAAAAAAAGGGAGTGTGAAAACACATAAAGGTTATGTTCGATGCTGCAAGACGATGAAGCATATTAGATAATAAAAGTAAATTAGAAACTTTATTAAAATTCAATACTCTTTCTAAATCAAACAATATTTTTTCCAAATTCGGTGCAAAGTATTGCTTCAATTTTGATGCACTACTAGATTTAGGGATAAAATTAAAATACATTACTACTTATGGATTATTATGTTACATCTTTGTCTATCATTAAAAGCAAGGGGACAACATTATTGCTCCAAACCTGGTGCATTGGTAGATATAGAGATACAAATTGAATAAATACATAACATAATATAGCTAACTTCCTTTTTTTATTTTTTTATTTTTGGATAAATCTATTTGCACCATGTTTAAGTCATGTAATACAAGTCCCACTCTCCACTTTGCACCAAATTTGACACAACACTTTTCGTACAAAATATGACGAAATACTCCTAGACAACCCACACATTAGTGGATTTTTCCACCACTTTTGATTGGGATATGCATAATCACATGATTTATGACATCATCTAATCAAATTTAAATATACATTTTATACTATTACTAACAAATCAAATTGCTTGATACTTGTGTCATTGATCACTCATCAGAACTTGTAAGTGCCATTTGTTACATTGTGTATTATATGTATATATGTAATTAGTATTAAAGATAAACATTGATGCTGACATTAGGACACACAGTGTAATATTTTAGACAATGATTTTAAAAACCAAATGTTTGATTCAATATAATCTTAAGCTGGTAGCTCAAAGAGATAGCTGACCTAACATTAAACTGTCATGAATCAGATACAGCAACAATTAAAATCACCTCTTTACTGTCATGCTATATTCAGTGTTTTTCTTCCTTCTCTTGAATTTCATTTTCAATAAGAAATGTCATCTTATATGCCAGGCCATTTTGTAACACCTGTGTAGGGGTGGTGTTTAAAACTAAACTGCAATCAGAAAGGGTTACACAGGTGCAGAGAGAAAACTGGCCCAATTCTTAATATATCCATTGATTGCAAATAAATACGATACCTGATGACATGTTATATTCGCAATTATTCCTGCTCAGAATAATAATATATTTACACTATATACATATAGTAGTATAAATAAACACAGAGATATGAAAGACAACATTGTTTAGAATAAAAAAAGGAATTTAGGGACATGTAAATATGTTTGCAAAAGATTTCTGAGATAACACACACACATATATATATATATATATATATATATATATATATATACACAAGTATGTGCAAAGATATATGTACAGATTTTAGCATTAATAATAATTTGAAAAAATAAAAAACATGAGATAGGCATATCATAATTTCTAGAAATACAAATACACATTAATTCATGTGAAAATATCATATATCAGATTTTGTATAACAAATACATTCAAAATAACTTTCCATGAGATATTATTCGACTAGATTACGAGTTGTGCGTTAGGGTAAAAAAGCAGCGTTATGAGGTCCTAACGCTGCTTTTTACGCCCGCTGGTATTACGAGTCTTGCAGGTATAGGGGCACCGCACACTTCTTTGGCCTTACCGCAAAAAGACGTAAACTTCGTAAAGTCTTTTTTCTATGGGACTTCCATAACGCTGGTATTACGAGTCTGTCCTGGGAGGCCAAAAAGTGAGCGGTACACCCTACCCTGTCAATGCATTTAAAGGCAGTAGTTAAGAGTTTTATGGTACAACGCCGTAAAATAAAACTCATAACTAAAGTGCTAAAAAGTACACTAACACCTATAAACTACCTATTAACCCCTAAACCTCCCACATCGCAAAAACTATAATAAAAATTTTAACCACTAATCTGCTGCTCCGGACACCTTTATTATATTTATGAACCCCTAATCTGCTGCCCCATCATCGCCGACACCTACATTATATTTATTAGCCCCTAATCTGCCGCCCCAATGTCGCCGCAACCTACCTACACTTTTTAACCCCTAATCTGCTGCCCCCAATATCGCCACCACTATAATAAACATATTAACTCCTAAACCGCCGCAATCCCGCCTCACAAACATTAAATATTATTAACCCCTAATCTGCCGTCCCTAACATCGCTGCTATCTACCTACAATTATTAACCCCTAATCTGCCACCCCCAATGCCGCCGCCACTATATTAAAGTTATTAACCCCCTAAACCTGTCTAACCCTAAACCTAACACCCACTAACTTAAATATAATTTAAATAAATCGAAATAAATATTCCTATCATTAATTAAATTATTCCTATTAAAAACTAAATACTTACTAATAGTTACATTGTATCTAGCTTAGGGTTTATTTTTATTTTACAGGCAAGTTTGTATTTATTTTAACTAGGTAGAATAGTTATTAAATAGTTATTAACTATTAACTATTTAATAACTACCTAGTTAAAATAAAGACACATTTACCTGTAAAATAAAACCTAACCTAAGTTACACTAACAACCTAACACTACAATATAATTAAATAAATTAACTAAATTCAATACAATTACCTAAATTAAATTAAATTAGCTAAAGTACAAAAAAAAACCCACTAAATTAGAGAAAATAATAAACAAATTACAGATATTTAAACTAATTACACCTAATTTAATAGCCTGTCAGGTTTTTTTCACTGTTGTTTGCTGGCAGCCATTTTACTCACCTCTCTTCCTGACTATGGTGCATTGTGGCGGATGCTGCTCATTTCCTACACTTCCTTTTATGGCCAGGCTGGTGTGCATCATCCATGTGAGACAGGATGCAGTCTCAGAATTGTGATGTCATCAATTATTATTTAAAGGACCTCTGTTCAGTATGCTTTGCCTTTGCGTTGTCTCAGACCTGTTTGTGAGAGTTCCTGTGTATTACCTGGCTGCCTGACGTCCTTCCTGGTTCCTGATCCCTGGCTTGTTCCTGACTCTGCTGTTTTCCTTGTTCCTGATTCCGGCTCATCTGCCTATTCGCTTTGGCTCCTGACTCGGCTCGTCTGACTACAAGCTCTGGTTTTGACTCCTGGCTTGTTATTTGTCTTGTGGACTTTTTATTATTTTTTGCTATGAATAAAGGTGTGATTATTTTTACACTTCTCGTCTCAGTCTGATTCCTGGCACCCTGACATTACACAAAGGCCATGAATCCTGATGGTGCTAACAATCCACCTTTACCTGCCATCATTTCCAGGATGGATGAACAGGATCACCGCTTGGATCAATTTGCACTAGCACTGCAAACCCTGCTGACTCGCACTGCACATTTGGACCAAAGTGTCCCACAAGTTAGGGCTACTCCTGTTTCCGCTGCTGCACCTATGCCTACCAGGAGCATGTCCAGTTCTGCACCTCTACCTCAGCGATATGGAGGTGATCCTATTCAATGCAGAGGGTTTTTGAACCAGGTGGGCATTTACTTTGAGATGTTACCTCAGGCGTTTCCCTCTGACAGAGCTAAGGTGGAATTTTTCATCTCAATACTCTCTGACACAGCTTTTGCTTGGGCTAATCCCTTGTGGGAGACTAATATATATGTGATTTCAAATTACCCTGAATTTGTGGCCTCCTTTCGAAGGGTATTTGATGTTCCGGCTTGCTCCTCCTCTGCTGCTAAACGACTCATGTCCATTCAGCAAGGTACAAGATCTGTTGCTCAGTATGCTATTGAGTTCCGTACGCTTGCCGCAGAGGTAGGTTGGAACAATGAAGCCCTTGTTGCCGCCTTCTTTCATGGGCTCTCTGATGCGATTAAAGACGAAGTTGCTGCCAAAAATTTACCAGAGGATCTCGAGGCATTGGTGTATTTTTTGATCCTAATTGACATCAGACTCAGAGAGAGGCCCTCTTTCAAGGAGCGCTTGTGGAAGCCTCCTGTTCCATTGTCTCCTATGTGTTCGTTCCCACCCATGCCTCCCTCTCCTCCCATGCCTCCTGGTCCCTAGTCACCAGGTACTGCTGAGCCAATGCAGTTGGGATTCATGTGTCTCTCCGCAGCGGAGAGGGCCTTTAGGAGGAGGGAGGGGCTCTGCCTCTATTGTGGGTTACAGGGCCACCTTTTGAAGTCTTGTCCTACACGGCCGGGAAAAGCTCACACCTAAGGTCCTGTTGGGGGCAGACCTTTGGTGGTTTATCCTCGTCCCCGGAACCGCTTAAGCAGAAACCTTTCGTCACGGTTGTCCTTTCCTGGGTGGACTCCTCCATAGTCACTCAGGCTCTTATTGACTCTGGTTCTGCTGGCTATTTCATTGACAGTGCTTTTGTATCAAAGCACTCAGTTCCTGTTTTGCCTCGGTCCGTTCCGCTTGCTATTGAGGCCATTGATGGCAGGCTCCTTCAGCCCATACTCATTGCTCACAAAACTGCTCCGTTGTCCATGGCTGTTGGGGCTCTCCATTTTGAAACCCTCCAGTTCCAGGTGACAAACTCTCCACATTTTCCGGTTGTTCTGGGTTATCCCTGGCTCCAAAAGCACAATCCCAGTCTCGACTGGAGCAGGTCCAAAATTTTGTTGTGGTTCCCGCAATGTATTTCCACTTGTCTTCGGAAACCAGTTAAAGTCTTGTGCACTTCTTCGGTATCTCAATTGCCAGAGGAGTACCGAGAGTTCCTAGACGTGTTTGACAAGGTGCGTGCCGGTACGTTGCCTCCTCACCAGTCTTATGATTGTGCCATAGACCTGCAACCCGGAGCCATTCATCCTCGGGGCCGGGTGTACCCTCTGTCTGTTGCAGAGAATTGTGCTATGGAGGAGTATGTTGCTGATGCTCTGTCATGGGGAATCATCCACAAATCCTGCTCTCCTGCAGGGGCTGGCTTCTTCTTTGTGAAGAAAAAGGGTGGCGAGTTAAGACCAAGTATCGATTATAGGGGTCTTAATCATCTTACCATTAAGAATGCTTACCCTATTCCGCTCATTACGGAACTCTTTGACCGCCTCAAGGGAGCTATGGTCTTTACTAAAATTTATTTGAGAGGAGTGTACCATCTCGTTAGGATTAAGAGGGCCACGAATGGAAAACAGCATTTAACACCAGGAGCGGGCATTATGAGTATCTTGTAATGCCCTTTGGCCTATGTAATGCTCCTGCTAATTTTCAGGAATTTATTAATGATGTCCTACGAGATATGTTGCAACAGTGTGTTGTGGTGTAGATGACATCCTCATAAACTCATCCACACTTGAGGCTCATCGTTCTATTGTTACACAGGTTCTTCAGAGACTACGTGAGAAGGCCTGTTTTGTAAACTCGAGAAATGTGAGTTCCATCAGACTCAAGTAACCTTCCTAGGTTATGTTATCTCTGTTGCAGAGTTCTCCATGGATCCTGACAAGTTATCTAGAGTTCTGCAGTGGCCTCGCCCAGTTGGTCTTCGGTCTATTCAACATTTTTTGGGGTTCGCCAATTACTATAGAAAGTTTATTAAAAACTTTTCTTCCTTGGTCAAACCTATCACAGACATGACCCGTAAAGAGAATGATCCACTCCATTGGTCACCTACTGCCTTTAAGGCCTTTGATAGTCTTAAGACTGCCTTTGCTGCCACTCCAGTTCTGGCTCATCCTAACCCTGTCCTGCCTTTCGTTCTTGAGGTCGATGCATCTGAGACTGGAGTAGGTGCCCTCTTGTCTCAACATCATACGCCTGACAGTTCCTTGCATCCGTGTGGTTTCTTCTCTAAGAAATTGTCTCCAGCGGAGTGCAATTATGAAATTGGTGACAGGGAATTACTGGCCATAATTTGGGCACTCAAGGAATGGAGGCATCTTCTCGAGGGTACTAGCGTGCCAGTGCTCATTCTTACTGACCACAAGAATTTAACTTATCTATCGGAAGCAAAACGTTTATCGCCCCGACAGGCCAGATGGGCGCTATTTTGTCTCAGTTTAATTATGTGGTCTCCTACCTGCCTGGTAGTAAGAATGTTAGGGCTGATGCCCTCTCTCGACAATTTTCACCTCTGTCCAAGGAGGTGTCTGTACCTACTCCTGTTATACCTCCTGACCATATTTTGGCTACCATACATACTAATTTGACCCTTGGGGGAGGAGATCCTGGCTGCACAAACCAATGCACCTCCTGAGAAACCTAGTGGTAAGTGTTTTGTTCCTGAGAATCTTCAAACTAAACTTTTGCACACTTACCACTATCCTAAAGCCGCAGGTCACCCAGGCAAGAACCAAATGATTTGGTCTGTCACTCGACAATTCTGGTGGCCAGGTCTTCATTCTGATATTGCTGCGTATGTTGCCTCCTGCTCAGTTTGTGCACAGAATAAGACTCCTCGACGTCTTCCTGTGGGTCTTCTTTAACCTATTGCTAATGGTGAGCGTCCTTGGACACATCTTTCCATGGACTTCATTGTCGAGCTCCCTGTTTCCAATGGAAATACTGTTATCCTTATGGTGGTTGACCGTTTATCTAAAATGTCACATTGCATTCCCTTGATGAAGCTGCCTACCGCTCAGGAGCTTGCTTCAATTTTTGCCCAGTAGGTCTTCCGTTTACATGGGTTACCCTAGGAGATAGTGTCGGCCCGGGGTAGCCAATTTGTCTCCAGATTTTGGTGTTCCTTTTGTGCTCAAATGGGGATCCAGATTTCCTTCTCCTTTGCATATCACCCTCAATCAAATGGGGCTGTGGAATGGTCTAATCAAGCTCTGGAACAGATCCTCCATTGCTTAGAAGATGCCATCTTGATGAAGACTTCTGTCTGTCTGGAGGACCACTTCGCCCGGCTTGGATGAAGACTTTTCCCAGCTTCGTTGAGGACTTCGGCCCGGCTTGGATGAAGACGTCTCCCGGTAAGTCGATCTTCAGAGGGTTAGTGTTAGGTTTTTTTAAGGATGTATTGGGTGGGTTTTATTTTTAGGTTAGGGTTTGGGTGGCAAAAGAGCTAACTGCCCTTTTAAGGGCAATGCCCATCCAAATGCCCTTTTCAGGGCAATGGGGAGCTTAGGTTTTTTTAGATAGTATTTTATTTGGAGGGTTGGTTGTGTGGGTGGTGGGTTTTACTGTTGGGGGGTTGTTTGTAAATTTTTTTACAGGTAAAAGAGCTGATTACTTTGGGGCAATGCCCCGCAAAAGGCCCTTTTAAGGGCTATTGGTAGTTTAGTTTAGGCTAGGTTTTTTTATTTATTTTGGGGGTGGATTTATTTTAATAGGGCTATTAGATTAGATGTAATTAGTTTAAATATCTGTAATTTGTTTATTATTTTCTGTAATTTAGTGGGGGATTTTGTACTTTAGCTAATTAAATTTAATTTAGGTAATTGTATTTAATTTAGTTAATTTATTTAATTATATTGTATTGTTAGGTGTTAGTGTAACTTAGGTTAGGTTTTATTTTACAGGTAAATTTGTCTTTATTTTAACTAGGTAGTTATTAAATAGTTAATAACTATTTAATAACTATTCTACCTAGTTAAAATAAATACAAACTTGCCTGTAAAATAAAAATAAACCCTAAGCTAGATACAATGTAACTATTAGTTAGGGTTTATTTTATAGGTAAGTATTTAGTTTTAAATTGGAATAATTTAGTTAATGATAGGAATATTTATTTAGATTTATTTAAATTATATTTAAGTTAGGGGGTGTTAGGGTTAGACTTAGGTTTAGGGGTTAATAACTTTATTATAGTGGCGGCGACGTTGGGGGGCGGCAGATTAGGGGTTAATAAATGTAGGTAGGTGGCGGCGATGTTAGGGACGGCAGATTAGGGTTTAATAATATTTAACTAATGTTTGTGAGGCGGGAGTGCGGCGGTTTAGGGGTTAATATGTTTATTATAGTGGCGGCGATATTGGGGGCGGCAGATTAGGGGTTAAAAAGTGTAGGTAGGTTGCGGCGACATTGGGGGCAGCAGATTAGGGGTTAATAAATATAATGTAGGTGTCGGCGATGTTGGGGGCAGCAAATTAGGGTTCATAACTATAATGTAGGTGGCGGCGGTGTCCGGAGCAGCAGATTAGGGGTTAATAATATAATGTAGGTGTCGGCGATGTATGGGGCAGCATATTAGGGGTTAATAAGTGTAAGATTAGGGGTGTTTTGACTCGGGGTTCATGTTAGGGTGTTAGGTGTAGATATAAATTTTATTTCCCATAGGAGTCAATGGGACTGCGTTACTGAGTTTTACGCTGCTTTTTTGCAGGTGTTAGACTTTTTTTCAGCCGGCTCTCCCCATTGATTCCTATTGGGAAATTGTGCACGAGCATGTACGACCAGCTCACCGCTGACTTAAGCAGCGCTGGAATTGGAGTGAAGTAATGAGCAAAATTTTGCTCAACTCTCACTTCTTGTCTTTTAACGACGGGTTTCTGAAAACTCGTAATACCAACGCTGCATGTAATTTAGGTTGATCGCTTGTTCGGTTAAACATCTAGCTTTTTTTGGATATTTACAGATGTAAAATAAGATAAGCTTTAGAGAAATGTGCTTGTTCATGGACAGTAATGAAATGGTATAAAGTTGGAAAAAACAGAATATCAGCAACATCGATGACTCTTTTTTTATCAACAGTCCGATTCTCATTGCGCTGTACTTGACATGTGTTTTTGACTGAATTTTTGATAAATAAGGGAATCGTATGCAGATCCGCGGCAGCGATGTCTGGCAAACGTATTGGAGCCAGTGAATGCACCAAGATTGACGCTTTGATAAATATCCCCCTATACGTATATGTATTTTGTGATTAGCTAATGGCTGTCACATGATACAAGAGGAGAGAAAATACAATTAACTTTGAAATTTGCTAGGAAAAAAAACTGCTGCAGTGCTCATCTCAAATTCAAATTAAGTGCTTTAGTCATGTCTGTTTATTATGTATTTGTCAAATATGCAATCGACTGTATTTAATGGTCACCTAAATTAATTTGAGTAAGAAATTGAAATCTGGCACTAATATTATTATTTAAAAAAATTAAAAAATTACATAAAAGTCCAGATTATAAGTGGAGCACTAATGATAGCTCAGTTCGCGATGTTACAAGTTCATGGTAAAGCACATTTACCAAAGAAGGGTTTTAACAGCTGACATAGCTCTAGCGCAACCTATACTTTCAATGGATATCACAAACGTGCTAACTTGTGCTCATATTACAAGTTAGAAGTTATAGTTTGCACTCAAGCGATATTCAATACTGAGCTAGAATATTTAGCACGTCTTGAGACATGCGGGTCAATTTATTAAGCTCCGAATGGAGCTTGATGCCTCGTCTAAAGACCGCTGCTCCATAACCTGTTCGCCTGCTCTGAATATGATCGCATTGATTGGTTGACACCCCCTGCTAGCGGCCGATTGACCGCGAATCTGCAGGGGGTGGCATTGCACCAGCAGTTTATATGCTGTCTGCATTTATCGATGTGCGGCGGACATGATACACCACTTCGTATCATGTCCGACCGCACTATAATAAATATACCCCAGAAAATAAAGTGTAAGAGTAAACATTTTGACAACACAGATCTAAAACACATTAAAATAAACTATTACACTCATATATACACTTTTTAATAAAAACATATTTAAATATTAATAAATATGTTTTAAAAGGGTTAAAAGTAATATGGTATATGAAAAGTTGTTTGATTGGAAAGGGCACCAATACATATACAAAACAATGCAAGCAAAACTACTAAAAATACAAAAATCTTTATTCCATCTTGGTTAAAATCGGCACACATGTAGAAAGATAAAAAATGCAGACATGGGACCCTTATAGATCTAAAAATATATTGAAGCAGATTGCTAAGTGTATATATATATATGTAAAAAACCTTTGATTGGTGGGAACCGTAAAGGTCCGTAATATATATAGTAGCAGATTGTCAAGTGTATATATATATATTCAATTTTAACAGATGTTGGATATGTTTTAAAAATATATAAATGTTAATGCTGGCTGGGAATATAAACCTAGGGCTTGAGACCTGCATAAATAATTGCTAATATAAGACACATATTTGGTTTTGATATGGTCCTACAGGATAACAAAATTCAAACAAATGAATAATATTCAAACCAATGAATTATAGTATATCAATTTAGTAACATTGGGGGAATATGATGAGTATAATTGCGCTATTGCAATCAGGGCAGGCAAAATGTACATATAGGTTTCCAACATAAGTGTTATCAAAGTATGTGAATGTTAGTGTTTTTTGGTGTAGGTTTACTATCACTTTAAATCCAAGTGATGAGGTTGTTGCAGATATTGGGGCCTAGTTATCAAGCCACCAACCTCAAATACGCTGGAATTCTGGTAGGATGATCTTCAGGGGGGTAGTGTTAGGTTTTTTTAAGGGGGGTTTGGGTTAGATTAGGGGTATGTGGGTGGTGGGTTTTAATGTTGGGGGGGTTGTATTTTTCTTTTACAGGCAAAAGAGCTGAATTCTTTGGGACATGCCCCGCAAAAGGCCCTTTTAAGGGCTGGTAAGGTAAAAGAGCTTTGAACTTTTAAATTTAGAATAGGGTAGGGCATTTTTTTATTTTGGGGGGCTTTGTTATTTTATTAGGGGGCTTAGATTAGGTGTAGGTAGCTTAAAATTGTTGTAATATTTTTAAATGTTTGTAGCTTATTTTTTTTATTTTTTGTAACTTAGCTTTTTTATTTTTTGTACTTTAGTTAGTTTATTTAATTGTATTTAATTGTAGTTATTTGTAGGTAATTTATTTAATTAATGTAATGATAGTGTAGTGTTAGGTTTAATTGTAACTTAGGTTAGGATTTATTTTACAGGTAATTTTGTATTTCTTTTAGCTAGGTAGTTATTAAATAGTTAATAACTATTTAATAACTATTCTAACTAGCTAAAATAAATACCAGGTTACCTGTAAAATAAATATAAATCCTAAAATAGCTACAATGTAATTATTAATTACATTGCAGCTATCTTAGGGTTTATTTTACAGGTAAGTATTTAGTTTTAAATAGGAATAATTTATTAAAGTATAGTGTAGTGTTAGGTGTAATTGTAACTTAGGTTAGTTTTTATTTTACAGGTAAATTTCTCTTTATTTTAGCTAGGTAGCTATTAAATAGTTATTAACTATTTAATAGCTATTGTACCTAGTTAAAATAGATTAAAAGATGCCTGTAAAATAAAAATAAATCCTAAGATAGCTACAATATAATTATTATTTATATTGTAGCTATATTAGGGTTTATTTTAAAGGTAAGTATTTAGTTTTAAATAGGATTAATTTATTTAATAAGAGAAATATTATTTAGATTTATTTAATTAATATTTAAGTTAGGGGGGTTTTAGGGTTAGTGTTAGACTTAGGTTTAGGTATTATTAATTTTATTACAGTGGCGGCGGTGTAGGGGGGGCAGGATAGGTGTTAATACATTTATTATAGGTGGCGACGTTTAGGGGGGGCAGATTAGGGGTTAATAAGTTTAATATAGGTTCCGGCGGGGTCCGGGAGCGGCGGTTTAGGGGTTAAACTATTTATTTAGTTGCGGCGAGGTCCGGGATCCGCAGGATAGGGGTTAATAACTTTATTACACACTTTGGCCCAAGCTCCACACCAACCCTTGACGGTACTCTCCAGTCTAAACTCCACTTTAAATAGAATCTAAAGAGGAAAAGTCTAGCACGAGTTTTCAGAACACTGATACATACCAGGATTATAACATTGATACCAGTATTTCCCCTTGTTGCTGGTATATACACTGACATAAAGTGCTGCATTAGCCCTAACAGGGACAAAGTGAAGTGAAGGAAGTATATTACGGGAAGGCTGGATGCCTACAGAACTACCTATCCCTGTATGACTCTGTGTTTGGCCATCAATTGGATTACATCTGAAATTGACTTTCCAACTACTCAGGGCAATATATATATTTACATGAGTATTGAAAAATGTGCCCTGTAGTTCTCAAAAATCTACACTACTTAGATTTCCTGGATGAAATGGACTGTCTCTAGGAGATAATAAGAGTGCCTTGGAAACAGGACGAGAAAGATTACTTGATATTTAAGAGAGTCCTCAAATCCATTTCATATAGTTTTTTTTTTTGTTTGTTTTTTTTTGTTTATAGTAATTTGTGTTAAGATATTCAATTTTGAGATAAAGTGGGTTCAGGCTACGTGATTAGTAGTAGTAAGTTCTGACAACCTTGCTGCTGGAACTATAAATATAAGACCACTCAAATAGTATGCTTCTGGGTTAGAGACCACGGAGGCGATTCTGTAAAGAAAGACCCCCCTTTTTTTTTTTTTTGTCACATTCACATTCACTGAGAATTAGCACTTCTTGTGGGTTTTTTTCTTTCTATTCACTTTTTCCTGGCCCTGTCAGGTCTATTAGACTGCACTAAGGTTTTGGCTTATGGGGTTTTTCTTTTTTTTTCTCTTCTCTTTTTTTTCTTTCACGCATCACACTTTCACTTTAATTGCCGCACTTCAGTACAAGTCCCCACTTACGGCACTGTAATCTGTCACGTTTAGGGAAAGTAAGTGAAAGTCGGAGATACTTCTCACATTTCCACTTTTTTACTGTAGTTTAATCCACTTTTTTTTTTTTTTTTTCTCTCCTCCTTGTTATTTTTATATCTCTGCCCTGCTTAGCTTGAGCAATAAATTCAATATACATGGATAGATTTATCACACAACATAAACAAACATCACCAGCCATGCCCCCCAAACCGAAAGATAAGAAATCTGCTAAGTTATCTGAGAGCTCCCTAATAGCTGCGCAAGAACAATACAATGGTATTGGTCCAAATTTTGATTTTTCTGAATTAGTTGAGCAGATTTCCAAGATGATTTCCCTGCAATTAGATGTTGTTAAACAAGAAATTAAACAAGATATAAATAACATTGTCCTGGAAGTGAGGCAATTTACAGCCAGATTGGAGGAAATTGAGACCCGAATCTTGGACTCTGAAGATAGATTACATAAATGTGAGCAGTCTAACAAAGAGTCCGGGTCTCAAATAGCTCTGCTACAAGCTAAATTAGAGGATCTAGAGGATCGCTCGCGCCGTAATAATTTAAGAATTATCGGTCTCCCCGAATCTACAGAATACCAAGATTTAATTGCTTTTGCTTCAATTAAACTCCCCCAATTATTAAAAATGCCTGCCTCCCCGATGCCTATGATCATCGAAAGAGCCCACAGAGTGGGTCCAATACGCCAAAATTCTGAGGGTATTAGTAGACCTAGACCCATACTGATTAAAATGCTAAACTTCCAGGACAAGATTAATATTCTTAAACACTACAGGAAAGCTAACCCATTAATAATAG
The DNA here is from genome assembly GCF_027579735.1 of Bombina bombina. NCBI lineage: Eukaryota > Metazoa > Chordata > Amphibia > Anura > Bombinatoridae > Bombina > Bombina bombina. The sequence continues at coordinate 1,204,971,470 of NC_069499.1, read as the reverse complement.
ATCAACAAAAGGTATTAATCTTTCAAGATTTTTCCTCCGAGACTACAAATAGGAGGAAAGAAATGTCTCCCTTCTGCTCTCGACTTATGAAAGCAAATTACAATGTTAGGCTTGTCTATCCTGCAAGATTAATCATGATTATAGATGGACAAACAAGTACATTAAACAATATTGCAGAAGCCCAGAAGTTTTGTTTAGATAATGGTATCCCTTAAATGTCAGGGATTGGCTTGATTGCTTGAAGTTATTTTATGCTTTGATTATGAGTGTTTTTTTTACTGTAAAATTACTATTGAAAAGAAGATCTTTTCAAGATTATGTGTGTAAAGATGTATTTTTATTACCGTCATGTAAACGGGGGGGGCTTCCTTGGGACCCTAATTTTTTTTTTCTCCTCCTCTCTCTCCTCCTCTTTTTCCTCCTCCCTTCTTTTTCTATGAGGTTTCTGCATCCTCTTCTCCCCTCTGCTCTCTAGCTCTAATATATTTAAAAGTATTATAGTTTTGGGGTCTCTTTGTACTTTATAAAATCATGGTACTTTTTAAAATGTTTTTTAGTACCTTAGTAAATTTGGACCGGGCATAGGGTCGATTAAAATTCTATCTTGGAACGTAGGTGGAATTACTTCCCCTATTAAACGGAAAGCCGTATTAAAATTACTGGGATCCCATAAGCCTGATATTGTTATGCTTCAAGAAATTCATCTAAAAGGGCATGAAATTGATAAACTTAAATCTAGATGGGTTGGGGAGGTGGTAGCTGCCCCGTCGCAGGTCAGGAAGAAAGGAGTGGCAATATTGATCAATAAAAACTTAAAATATAAAATAAATAAGAGCCAAATTGACCCAGAGGCCCGTTATCAAATCCTTGATGTTGAGGTAGAGAAGATCTCTTTTATTCTCTGCAATATCTATGGCCCTAACCAGCCTGATTCCAGGTTTTGGGAGGAACTAGCATTAGAATTAGTATTGTATAGAGGCCGTAATATTGTGATTGGAGGGGACCTAAACCTAACAGCATACCCTAACTTAGACAGATTAAGTAGAACTAAAAGTACTAAGCGAGTCAAGAAAACACGAACATTACAAAAATTTTGTCATAAAGTGGGTGTGTATGACATCTGGAGAAGTTTGAACCCAGATGTCAAAGCATTTACATGTTTATCCAAAGGACATCAAGCTTTGTCATGCATAGACATGTTTCTAATCTCTGAAAACTTAAGTGGTAAGGAGGTAAAGGCCGACATTAAAGATATAGTACTTTCTGATCATGTGATTATAACTATAGAATTTAACTCTAAATCCCTTATTCCTAGACTGAATAATAATTTCTTTTTCCCCAATTATCTCCATAATAACCTACATTTTCAAAACTGGTTAGCTAACAAATGGAGAGAATTTGAGAGTCACAATTATGCTTATAAAGATAAGACAGAAATACTCTGGGAGACCGGAAAGGCTGTCCTACGTGGGGATATTAAGGCTTATATGTGTGCCCTCAAAAAAAAATCCTTACAGAAAGAAATTCAACTCTCTAATAGTGTGAGGAACGCATATAATGCGTTCATAGCTGTTCCTTCCAAAAATCTTGGAGAAAGATACACAAATTTAAAAACACAAAGGTATATCTTCCTTAAACAACAAATGATATCTGAAGATATAAGGAAGAAATCACTTTATGGTGGCTATTCAGGGAAAGCGGCAAAATATCTTGTTAAAATTACTAAAAAGAGATCTTCCAATTACATTGCCGCAATTAGATCTGGGAAAAATAGATTTACCTCTAACCACGATATTCAAAATACGTTCATGGATTTCTTTAAAAATCTCTACAAAGCTGAACTTCCCAACTTAGAATTAAAAGAGAGGTTTTGGGATAATGTAAAGATCCCCAAAATGCCGCAAGAGATAATTAACCAACTTAATGCACCGATCTCAATACAAGAAATTCTAACTGGTATTAAAGCTGCTAAATTTAATAAAGCCCCCGGCCCCGACTCGCTACCAGCTGAATTTTACAAGGTCCTTGCAGATCAAATAGTTCCTAATCTACATAAGTTATTTAATTCTTATTATTCCGCAGATATGCCATGTTCCCCGTATTTTGCAGCGTCAAACATAGCTTTAGTTCTTAAAAAAGAAAAAGATCCTGAAATCCCTTCTTCATATCGACCTATTTCCCTGTTAAATTTTGACTATAAATTACTCACGTCTATAATTGCAAAAAGATTGGCCCCCCACTTAAACAATATTATACATGACAATCAGGCTGGCTTTATGATGGGGAGAAGCCCGACAAAAAATATCCGCAAAGTTATGCTCGTACTGGACTATCTGCGGAATAATAAGAAAGTGTTAAAAAAAGATGCTGCCATTTTAACAGTCGACGCCGAAAAGGCTTTCGACTTTATCTGTTGGGACCATCTTTTTTCGGCCTTGGAAAAGTTTGGCTTCTCGGGGTACTTTACAAAATTAATTAAGACTATCTATAACTATCCCTCTTCAGCAATTTGTATCAATGGTTCAATTACGGAGCGTTTTACTTTACAGAGAGGCACTAGGCAGGGGTGCCCCCTATCGCCTATCCTCTTTAATATATCGCTAGAACCACTGGCGATTCTCCTTAGACAGCAGTTAGAAGGTATACAGATTGGCAAACAAAAATATGTTCTAGCTTTGTATGCTGACGATTTACTTCTTTTCTTATCTGGTCTAAAAGAAAGCTTACCTAAACTATTAGAGTCAGTACAAATATTCGCGTCATTTTCTGGTTACAAAATTAATGTTCAAAAATCTGAATTATTGTGGATACACAGAACTGCATACCATGTATTAGAACATCCATTCAGAGAGGTCACTCAAATAAAGTACTTAGGAGTAACGATGTCAAAATCACCACAAGAATGGTATGAGTTGAATTATGTTAAATTCTTCAACTACTGTAAGCAGAAATTGAAAGACTGGTCCTCTCTACCTATCTCTCTTTCAGCACGCATTATGCTTATTAAAATCATACTTTTACCAAAGTTAATATATCTCCTCCAAAACATACCCTTTTTTTTACATAAGGCAGATATAAGACTATTTAACCAAATATCAAGTGAATTTCTCTGGAAAGGAAAGAGACCCCGAATTGCGTTAAATACATTAACACTTTCTAAAGAGTCGGCGGGCCTCGCTTTTCCGAACATTACTTATTACAATATTGCTTCAATAGCAAAATTGGCGGCTGACTGGATCTCAGAGAAAGAACTTTTCACTGTCTTTGCTGGGGAAACAAATCTTGTTTACCCATTCAACTTAAAAGCACTACTACATTGCCCAATTGCACAACTGCCACCGGTAATTGCTAAAATGCCGACTTTTAAAAATGTGATTCTGGCATGGCAGAAATTCTGTGTAGAAATAGGAACATCTCCATTTGTCTCGGAATATCTCCCAATTCAGGGATGCCCAGGATTTGCTCCAGGTTTTACTTACAAGGTCTTTGAGAGATGGAAATTGAAAGGGCTGACCTCTATAAAACAATTAGTTACTTCCAATACAATAATTAGATCATTCCTTGACATCAGAGTAGAATTTGAGCTTCCTCAATCTGATCACTATGCGTATTTGCAGATAAAGCACTACATCACAGATCTCAAACTTAAATTTGGCTCTAATTGGACATATGCTCCGTTAAGGAGCCTAATAAATCAATATAAGAGTGGGTCTACGTCAATCTCTCCACTTTATCGTTTGATGACGATTTCCAAACATGAGGCCCAACTGGAGAAAATAGTAGCTATTTGGAGTAATAGCTTTCCAGAGCTTAGGCCTCAACAAATTCAAGTGAGCCTGAATCTGTTGAATAAAACAGGAAATGCCCTAGCATGGCGAGAACGGCATTTAAAAATGATTTATGCGACATATATAACTCCTGACAAATTATCAAAATGGTATAGAAAAATTATCGGATGCTGGAAATGTCAGGCGCAACAAGCAAATCTTTTGCATTGCATCTGGTTGTGCCCCAAAGTCCAACAGTTCTGGCTGAAAATTAAGTTTTGGTTGAATAAAATTTTAGACACAGAAATAAGACTAGAGGCCCAAATGGTCATCTTCTTAGCTAAATTTTCACAACAACAAAAAAATTATAAGTTAACCCCTTAATGACCGCAGCATTTTTCCATTTTCTGTCCGTTTGGGACCAAGGCTATTTTTACATTTCTGCAGTGTTTGTATTTAGCTGTAATTCTCCTCTTACTCATTTACTGTACCCACACATATTATATACCGTTTTTCTCGCCATTAAGTGGACTTTCTAAAGATACCATTATTTTCATCATATCTTATAATTAACTATAAAAAAAATTATATAATATGAGGAAAAAATGGAAAAAACCCACTTTTTCTAACTTTGACCCCCAAAATCTGTTACACATCTACAACCACCAAAAAACACCCATGCTAAATAGTTTCTAAATTTTGTCCTGAGTTAAGAAATACCCAATGTTTACATGTTCTTTGCTTTTTTTGCAAGTTATAGGGCCATAAGTACAAGTAGCACTTTGCTATTTCCAAACCCCTTTTTTTCAAAATTAGCGCTAGTTACATTGGAACACTAATATCTTTCAGGAATCCCTGAATATCCCTTGACATGTATATATTTTTTTTTAGAAGACACCCCAAAGTATTGATCTAGGCCCATTTTGGTATATTTCATGCCACCATTTCACTGCCAAATGCAATCAAATAAAAAAAATTGTTCACTTTTTCACAATTTTGTTCACAAACTTTAGGTTTCTCACTGAAATTATTTACAAACAACTTGTGCAATTATGGCATAAATGGTTGTAAATTCTTCTCTGGGATCCCCTTTGTTCAGAAATAGCAGACATGTATGGCTTTTGTTGTTACTTTTTGGTAATTAGAAGGGTGCTAAATGCCACTGCGCACCACACGTGTATTATGCCCCGCAGTGAAGGGGTTAATTAGGGAGCATGTAGGGAGCTTCTAGGGTTAATTTTAGCTTTAGTGTAGTCTAGTAGACAACCCAAAGTATTGATCTAGGCCCATTTTGGTATATTTCATGCCACCATTTCACCGCCAGATGCGATCAAATTAAAAAAAACGTTAAATTTTTCACAATTTTAGGTTTCTCACTGAAATCATTTACAAACAGCTTGTGCAATTATGGCACAAATGGTTGTAAATGCTTCTCTGGGATCCCCTTTGTTAAGAAATAGCAGACATATATGGCTTTGGCGTTGCTTTTTGTTAATTAGAAGGCCACTAAATGCCGATGCGCATCACACGTGTATTATGGCTAGCAGTGAAGGGGTTAATTATGTAGCTTGTAGGGAGCTTGCAGGGTTAATTTTAGCTTTAGTGTAGAGCTCAGCCTCCCACCTGAAACATCAGACCCCCTGATCCCTCCCAAACAGCTCTCTTCCCTCCCCCACCTCACAATTGTCCCCGCCATCTTAAGTACTGGCAGAAACTCTGCCAGTACTAAAATAAAAGGTATATTTGTGGGTTTTTTAGGTTTTTTTTAAGCATATTTACATATGCTGCTTTGTAGTATCCCCCTTAGCCCCCAACCTCACTGATCCCACACCAAACAGCTCTCTAACCCTCCCCCTCTGCCTTAGCGGGCGCCATCTTGGGTACTGGCAGCTGTCTGCCAGTACCCAGTTTAGTAAAAAAAGAAATCTTTTTTTTTAAAAATCCCCTTTTCTGTAGTGTAGCTGTCCCCCCCCCAACCTCCCACCAGTTGCAGATCACTTAAACATTATTCTTTTTCATTTTTCTTATTTATTATAGCTATTTCAGATTTTTTTTTCTGTAGTGCAGCGGTTCCCTCCCGCTCCCGCCCCGTGCACGCGCCCGCCCGCCGCCCCCCCCCGTGCACGCGCCCGCTCACATGCGCGCCCCCGTCGCTCCCGCCCCCGATCCCGCCCCCCTGCACATTACACGGCGCATCGATGGCCGCCCACCCGCCTCCCAAGTCCGCTCCCACCCACCAATGATACCGGCCATCGATGTCTGGTGCAGAGAGGGCCACAGAGTGGCTCTCTCTGCACCGGATGGCCATTTAAGATTATTGCAGGATGCCTCCATATCGAGGCATCACTGCAATAACCGGAAAGCAGCTGGAAGCGAGCAGGATCGCTTCCAGCTGCTTTCCACACCGAGGACGTGCAGGGTACGTCCTCAGGCGTTAACTCCTTTTTTTTTGAGGACGTACCCTGCACGTCCTCGGTCGTTAAGGGGTTAATCAATACCGTAATATTATTAGCTAGGAATTCGATCTTGAAATACTGGAAACTCCCCCACCTACCCACATTTATAAAATTTAAAAAAGAAGTATTGAAACAATGTATGGTGGAACAATATGCAATATCTAAGTACAATGAGGCTCACATAAAAAGATTCCTAGACAAATGGGGTATAGTAATACTGTCACTTCCACATCCGGCACAGCAGCAATTAATTAAGCCCCTCAGCCAATCAGCCTATATTCTTGAATTGATTAACGCGGGCAGATACCCAGCATTTTGGGCCGATTAGAGAGAGAGCGGAGAGGGATGGGGGGCACTGCAGGTTCCCTTTTTTTTTTTTCTCTCTCTCTCTCTTCCTCTCCCCTTCTTCTTTCCCGTACCCCCCTCGTATTGACACCATTAAAAAGTTTATTTAACCTGTTTTAGGACAGGTATGTATGTATTAAGTGCTCTATGGAGATTAGTCTCATATATCTTACAGGAAAATTCAAAAATTACGTGATACATAGTCTATATTTCTCCGGCACATATTATTAATACAGAGACCCTATGGGCACCACTGCATTTGCTATATTTAAGTTTTGTTTTTTTTTCTGTTTAAAAATGATTGTTGTAAATGCATTAGGATTTGATAAAGCTTGTCTCATCTCTGCAAAGAATACTGTCTGTACCCCTGCCACATAGTTTGTAATAAGATGATTGTGTGCACGTTAATAATAAATAAACGTCTTAAAAAAAAAAAAACTTTATTATAGGGGGCGGCGGTATAGGGGGGGCAGGATAGGGGTTACTAAGTATAATGTAGGTGGCGGCGGTGTCTGGGAGCGGCGGTTTAGGGGTTAATACATTTATAAGAGTTGCGGCGGTGTCTAGGAGCGGTGGTTTAGGGGTTAATAACTTTATTTAGTTGCGGGGGGCTCCGGGGGTGCCGGTATAGGGGGTAGAACAGTGTAGTTAGTTTGGGTGCTTAGTGACAGGCTAGCAATAAAGCTGGGAAAAAGCCGAAGAGCAGCGAGATCGGATGAGTGATAACTCTCACAATCCGCTGCTCATCGCCCCGTACTTGGTGCACGGCTTTTTGACAGCTTTATTGATAACTTAGGCGAAATTTTGCCGGTCCGCAGCGGCGATGGTAGACGAGCTTAGGCGGGTATTGAACCGGCGAAGGCAGGAAAAGTAGATGCGTTGATAACTACCCCCCATTGGGGCAACTAATGAGATTGTGAGGGAGCGTATTTAAGCTCCACAGGTGATATCAGAAAATTGAGTCTATGATTAAGGCTGTCAGCAGCCGAATCCCGTCAGACTGACCTGACAAGACATGTCTGCATTTTTTATCTTTCTACATGTGTGCTGATTTTAACCAAGATGGAATAAAGACTTTGTTTTTTTAGCTGTTTCGCTTGCTTTGTTTTGTATTACTATTCTGCAATGGAGAATGCTGAGGTTTAACTGCTAGAGCGTGCACACGCTCACAGACCTGTTAAGGCTCGGGGTCGGATTTTCACTGACAGCTGCCAGGATCAGTGACTCAAGAACAGAAGTTGCCGGGGGATACCAATCACAGCTCCATACGGACTAGTGGTAACATCTTTGGCTGAGTTGCGGTCACGTGATACGGAGGTCACATGAGACACCAACGGTGGATCGTAGCTCCTAACTAAGATGAGCTGGGGGATTCAGACCTGTGGTAAGAGATCCAGCCACACCGGGAGGAAACAGTGAACTGCACAGAGGAGCAAAGAAATGTGAAAGGTGAGAACGGCTGACATATTAAGTAAAGGTGGTGTCACTGTGAGCAGCAGGATAACCTAGAGCTACGGGGTGAAACTGTGTTGTTTGTTTAAGTATGCACTAATACATATATACACATATAAACACATAAATACACATGTATAGATACATATATAGGGCTAGATTACAAGTGAAGAGCTAATTTGCCCGTTTATGGGCGCACGATAAATAACCAGCCATTACAAGTGACTGGTTAATGGTAGCACTTTGCACTCAAATTCATTAACCAGAGATTGTGAGCTCAAAGCTTCCATGCAATTCAAACGCAAGGTCACATTCGCAGTGCGCTGTACTTAAAATACCAGCGCACATTTGCCTGCACTGGTATTATGAGTGGAGCGCAAATATCGTGCTCACAAAAGCACAGTTTTGTACTCCACTCGTAATCTAGGCCATAGACATTTATAAAAACTTTTTATCCCTTATTTTAATAATGAGTTTTAAAATGAAATATTTTAAATTCCTATGTTCACTTAGAAAAAAAAGTTCTATCTAAAATAAATATATATATATATATATATGTGTGTGTGTGTGTATATATATATATATATATATATATATATATGTGTGTGTGTGTGTGTGTGTATATATATATACATATATATATATATATATATATACATATATATATATATATACAGTATATATATATACAGTATATATATATATATATATATATATATATACAGTATATGTGTGTATACAGTATATGTGTGTGTGAGTGTGTGTATATTTAGAAATGTATTTTTTCCTTTCCTTTAGCATTGAGTGGACTAGTAACTTTTTCCATCTGGGCTAGTATTTTTTAACCCCTGACTAGTAAACCATAATTTAATTGTTCCACATATATATATATATATATATATATATATATATATATATATATATATATATATATACAGTATATATCTATATCTGTATATATTCATATCAATATTTAGGTATAGGTATAACTAAAAGTTTTTTTTTTCAGCACGCCCCATAGAAGTCTGTAGGGTGAAGAAGTTAGCGATATCCAAAGTCCTGCAGTTTCACTTTTTTCTTCAAACTTGTAATATACACACTAAGGGCTAGATTTCAAGTTGCGCAGTATTTTGCGTTTTCGCAATAGTGAAAAGTCGGATAGAATCAAGATTTTTCACTCACATATTCTCCCTAGAAGTCAATGGACAAAAAAGTGGAAAAAACTTAACACCCAAATCTCGCGCAAACATCATTACATATTCTCATTAGTGCTAACCCGACATGAAAATATGAATAGTTCATATTCCAATGTTCTTTATGTAACAAAATATGTTTATTTATTCATTAATACATATTTCTACATATATCTGATATTTTTTAAACAAATATATATTTATACCTCTCTATATAGATGATAATATATAGGTGTGTATACATATATATATATATATATATATATATATATACAGATATATAGGAATACCTATTTAGAAATACTTAAAACATATTCTTAAATGTACAGAACTTTGGAATGTGAAATATTTATAGTAAATACATAGTTAAGACTCAGTTTAAATAAATATGAAAATTGCATAAATATGCTTTAACATGTTTTCATCTACTTAACGGCAAAAAGGTTCTAATGCCCTTGTATATATGTATACATATGTATACATATATATTTATGTGTTTATATATGTCTGTAAATACATATATACACATATAAATACATTTATATATATATATATATATATATATATATATATATATATATATTGTGACAGAAAGCAAGGCCTGGTTATAAATGGAAGATATTTAAGACCAAGCATTGTACATGCTATTTCTCCTTTCAGTTAAAACCCCAGGGAGAAAGAGTGTGTATTTGATTATCCCAGACAGCTGTGAAGCTGTCCAGCAGCTAATCACAGGTGTGGCTAATTAGAAGTTGTGAGGGTTTAAATAGCAGCCTCACTTAGGCCTTGAGAGAGAGTTACACAGCTACAGAAGCTGGTGTGTGTGTTTGTTACACTGTGTAAAAGACTTTTGTTCCTGTGAACTGTAAAAGGACATTATTTTTACAAAGCACTTGTGAATGCTGTGAAGTGCTGGGACACATTTAAAAGTACTTAAACTTTGCTGCAGAGGAAGGATTTCCCTCTTTTGAAAATGAACTGCCTGTTTGTTATTGCTGTGAAAAATAAAGCCTTTTAAACTACAGTGGATTGTCCTGTGCTGCATTTGTGCCCTAGAAGACCGTGGTTAAAAGTGGTCCCTGTTACAATATATATATATATATATATATATATATATATATATATACATACATACATATACATCATTAGACATGTATATGTACAGTATGTATCTCAATGTTAAAGCCCTTTGGCAGGTATTTTTTCTCTAACACCAGAGACCTCATATCTTTGAGCCCTTATAACTTTTGGGTGCAATATTTTTTTTAAATAAATATTATTAGATATTGTTATTATAAGGGGTAAATTTATTTATTAACGTGCGAGCGGACATGATACAATGTATCGTATCATGTCCGCCGCACATCGATAAATGCCAACAGCATACGCTGTCTGCATTTATCATTGCACCTGCAGTTCTTGTGAACTGCTGGTGCAATGCCGCCCTCTGCAGATTTGCGGACAATCAGCCGCTAGCAGGGGGTGTCAATCAACCTGATCGTATTCGATCGGGTTGATATCTGTCCGCGGCCTCAGAGCAGGCAACCAAGTTATGGAGCAGCAGTCTTTAGACCGCTGCTGAATAACTTCTGTCTCTGGCGAGCCTAAAGGCTCACCAGAAAAACGGGGCATCAACCTCTATATGGAGCTTGATAAATTGACCCCTATTTTTAAGTGTACTTTTTAATGTGTTTTGTGACACTTTTTTATTTTTTCTAAAACAGTTAACCACAGCTCTGAAATTGTGATAATGATTCTATCGTAAATTGTGCTCAACTTACCAGGAGCGCAATTTAAACGGAGCACAAATGATCGCAAAAATGTTTGTGCGCCACTTGTAATCTAGCGCTAATGCGGCTAAGCTAATTTTTTTACTTTCAGTACAGGTAGAGAGCGAGCGGGGAAAAAAATGCAGTGCACCACTTGTGATCTGGCACAAAGTAGGAAAAATCAATTATCTATCTCAGTCCAGATAACTTACACCACAAGACTTAAGTTTTGCAGCAATCGCTAACATTTTAACTGCCTGAATTAATCTATCCAGAATGTTAAAAGGACATTAAACCTAAAATTGTTCTTTGGGATTCAGACAGAGCATACAATTTAAAAAATATTTCCAATTTACTTCTAATATAACATTTGATTTGTTCTCATTGTATTCTTTGTTGAAGAGATAACTAGGCATGAAAGGTGCACATTTTCGTACCACTACACAGCAGTAAAAGGTGCTGCTACCTAGTAATCTCTTGCTAAACTGCTGCCATATAGTGATCCAGACACATGCATTCTTCTGAGGTAAATTAGTAATACGTATTTTAATTTTTACTTTTACTTTCTGAGGGATAGTTATCAAACCGTCAACCGCAAATACCCTGGAATTCTGCAGCGTAATTGTGGTGAGCCTGATTCGACCCATTTATCAAAGCCTACAGACTGGCAAAAGTTGAAATTTGTGACGTAACATACGATCCACTGGTCTCAATCCAACACAGATCGATGCTTACGTCATTACAGATGTTCTGAATACAAATTCGGCACTATCTGACAACTTTTGCCATTTATCAAACTTCTAACAGGTACACTCACTACTATTCCGGCCCAGCATACGTAGTTTTCAGGGCCATTGGTAGTTTAGTGTAGGCTATGGGTTTTTTTGGCGGGGGGTGCTTTTTTATTTTGATAGGGCTATTAGATTAGGTGTAATTAGTTTAAATATTTGATATTTTTTTTTATTTTGTGTAACTTAGTGTTTTTTATTTTGTGTAACAGTGTTTTTTTATTTTGTGTAACTTAGTTGTTATTTTTTTGTAACAGTAATTTTTAATAGTAGATTTTAATAGGGTTAGGTTTTTAAATATGTAATATAGTTAATTTAATTGTTAGCTTAATGTAATTTTAGTATAATAGTGTCAGGGTTTCTCGCTGTCTCTTTAAGGATTATTCATCTCCCTGCTGCTGATTGGTTACACCTCCTTTAAAACAGGTGCTCTCCCAACACACCTTGCTCAGTATTCTGGAAACCTAGCCTAAGTTCGGTGTGATACAAGCCTGATAAATATAAAGTTGTAATTTATTCACTGATTCGTATTTTCCTCTTTCAGCATTTCTACTATCTCCCAAAAACGGATTACAGAGGTCTCTCTTCCTTCCTGTATTACAAGCTGCCGTGAAGCACTAACTACTGAGCTGCTGATTTTGCTGTGTGCTACTGTTCACTATTGGGACAATCAGACTGCAGGTAAATTTGGGACTTCCACTAACAACTTGCTTTCTTATTTTACTTACCCGGTAAGTCTCAAGAACTGCTGTACCGGACTGACGTGACATCACTTCCGGTTCTCCCGGACACATTGCTGTGATTACCGAGCAGGGAAGCTCGCAGAGGAACGGATCAGTATTCAATTCATTGGACATTCAGGTACATTTGAGATCTGTTACTTACATTTAACCTCTTGATAAGATACATATGCCGGAAGCCTTCTTGACACTTTTGTTGCTGAATCAGTGTTTGTTTAACACACGGAACTGACTGCTTGTTTTGTAATTACACTGGGATTAATTTATCTCTCCAACATCCCTGCAATATACTACTAAGTAACTGTTTGGACCAACAGCAGAGGAACTGTGTTTTTGTTAAAGAGACTTTCCTTTAGTTCTTGCTGGAAAGTTAACCTGTGTTTAACACCTGTTACCTTTTTTTTTCATATCATCTCTCATTGCAATACAGTTCTAAGAGAGCTAGAATCATCTCTTTCTCTCAACCAATTACTGTGTAACAACTATACAGTATTAAGAAAATATTAATATCACTGATAAAAAAGGATCTCCTCTTCCCATAGGGGATCCACTACATTAGTGAAAACAATCTATCATTTTAACCTGCAGTTGTGTTCCACATTTATAGTTGTATCGTTATATAATACTGAGCCCCAAAAAGGAAATGGAACCAGCAGAGTTACCCCAGATTGTTTTCAACTTATCCCAAAAAGTAGATCAGCTAGCCCAAGGCTTGCATGACCTACGTATAGAAAATGCTGCTTTAAAAGGTGTCATAAGAGATTCAATTGCTGTTAAATCTAACCAGTTGGAAATATTAGCTGAACCCCAAGTTTCATTGCCAGAAACATTTTCAGGGAACAGAAAAGCTTATAGGCAATTTAAGAATGCATGTCACCTACTATTTCTGATGAAACCTCGTACTTACCCCACTGAGAGAGTGAAGGTTCTAACTACCATTTCCTTTCTCAGAGGGGAACCCAGGAATTGGGCAGACCGGTTCTTTGAAACCGATGACTCCATACTTGGGTCCCTGAATGAATTCTTCTCAGCTATGGATGAATTGTTTCAGGACACTGATATACAATTAACCGCAGAAACCTCCATGAGGAGCCTCAAACAAGGCAAAAGGCCTGTGGAGGAGTATATTACGGATTTTAAACAATTCGCTGCTGATTCGCTCTGGAGCCCCGTTGCCTTGCGGAATCAGTTCCGTTTAGGCCTATCAGAGGCGCTAAAAGATGAATTCGCAAGGATTGAGCGGCCAAAAACTTTGGATGACTTTATGCGAGTTGCCACCCAGATCGATAGACGCATACGTGAAAGAAAAGCAGAACGTTATACTGTAGAAACAAAGCCTAAAAGTTATTCAACTTCAACAGGTATTAGCTCCTACAGTCATTCCAAACCTCAGACCGAGGCTATGGAGATTGGATTCCTAAGGGGTCCCCTCACTCCAGAGGAAAAAGTACGACGTAAGGTAAAAAACCTATGTATGTACTGCGCAAGTCCCACCCATTCTGTCCAGGATTGCGCAGTTCTGACAAAAACCAAGAAAGGTATGTCACACATAGCATACACCTCTATACTATCTCTGCCGAAAGCTCCAAATTCTTACTGTACTTTATCTCTCTTCCTGCAGCTGGATCAAAAACGTCTGACGATTAACGACGCCATAATAGATTCTGGTGCTACAGGGAACTATATTGATGAAGAGTTCTGCCTAACCAACAACATTCCACTGATTACAAAGAAAGTCCCTATTCCAATCAAGGTCATAGACGGTTCCCCTATGACCTCCGGACCTATTACTCAAGAGACTGTACCATTATATGCTAACATTTCAGGACATGTTGAAATGATTTCTTTTGATGTTTTACCTTCTCCTCATTTTACTTTGGTTATAGGCTTGGAGTGGCTTAAACTCCATAACCCTTCAATTGTATGGTCTCCATTCTCAATAAAATTTGTTTCAGATTATTGCAAAGAAACCTGTTTCCATGATCAATTCTTATTTCACACTAACCCCCAATCTGAAGATTTACCCTCAGAATACAAAGACTTTCTAGATGTCTTTAGCAAAACTGAGGCTGAGAATTTACCACCCCATAGGGCATACGATTGCCCCATAGACCTCCAACCTGGTGCAAGGATACCATGCGGACACCTCTATCCCTTAAGTCCTCCAGAACTAGAACACCTGAAAACGTATTTGGAGGAGAATTTGCGGAAAGGCTTCATCAGGAGTTCCACCTCCCCTGCTGGTGCAGGTATATTTTTTGTCCGCAATAAAGATTCCAGTCTCAGACCCATAATAGATTATCGTGAACTTAATAAGTGCACAATAAAAAATCGATATCCTTTACCCCTAATTCCAGAGATGATCGAAAGACTCTCTGAAGCTACCATCTTCTCTAAATTAGACCTAAGAGGGGCCTACAACCTCATCCGGATAAAGGAAGGTCATGAGTGGCTGACGGCATTTAGGACCAGGTACGGTCTTTTTGAGTACCTGGTAATGCCGTTCGGCCTATGCAATGCCCCCGCCACGTTCCAACACTTCATCAACGATGTGTTTCGTGATTTGTTGGACGTGTGCGTAGTCAACTATCTCGACGACATCCTCATTTATTCCAGAACTATGGAAGAACACAAAAAACACGTGCGTTGGGTCCTCTCCAGACTTAGAGTCCATAAGCTGTATGCCAAACCCGAAAAATGTAAATTCCATACTAATCATGTCTCCTTCCTCGGATATAACATCTCACCCAAGGGAATACAAATGCAGACTGAAAAGGTTACCGCCGTACTAGAATGGCCAGAACCTAAAACAAAAAAGGATCTACAGAGATTTTTAGGGTTTTCTAACTATTATAGAAAATTCATAAAGAATTTTTCCACACTGGTAAAACCTTTGACAAGATTAACTGGCTCTAACGCGGTATTCAGATGGGATTCTGATGCCAAAAGCACATTCAATCTGTTAAAAGCCAGGTTTACATCTGCACCTATTCTTCAATTCCCAAACCCACAATATCAATACACATTGGAAGTCGATTCCTCTGATTATGCAATTGGAGCTGTCCTGTCCCAACAGAAAACCTTACAAGAACCGCTACATCCCATATCTTTCTATTCAAAAACAATGACTCCAGCTGAAAGAAATTATGCTATTGGGGATAAGGAGTTGTTGGCAATCCGCCGATCTCTAGAGCATTGGAGGCATCTCCTGGAAGGAACTAAACTACCAATTAATATCTTCACAGATCATAAGAACCTCCAGTACCTCCAAAGGAATAAAACACTCTCGGCTCGTCAAGTACGATGGAGCCTTTACTTCGATCGATTCAATTTTAACATCATTTATAGGCCTGCAGAAAAAAACGGCAAGGCAGATGCCTTATCTCGCATCCCTAATAAACCTACACCCTTGCACACTAGGACTTCTATTGTTCCTCCAGAGTGTTTTATCGGGTTGTCCATCCCTTTACTTGATGAACTCAAGGATTACTGTAGGAATGTACCTTTTTCCCCAGAACCCAATCTCTTAAAAACCTCTGGAATATACTATCACGGGGATAAAATTTATTTGCCCTCTCATATGAGATTACAACTATTACAGTCAACACATGATTCACCCCTTGCTGGACACCCTGGTGTCCGACGGACCATGGAGCGAATAAAACGCAGTTTCTGGTGGCCTGAGATGAAAACAACTGTTCAAAACTACATCAAGACGTGCAAGGTTTGTGCCACTTCCAAACCTGAGAGGAAACCACCGTATGGACTCTTAATGTCCATTCCTGTTCCACAGAAACCCTGGGAACATGTGTCAATGGACTTCATAGTTGATTTGCCCCCATCCAACAAACAAACAACTATTTTTGTAGTCATAGATCTATTCACTAAAATGGCTCATTTCGTTCCCTATCACAAGGTCCCTTCCTCCTCTGAAACAGCTCATCTTTTTATCGACCACATAGTTAAGCTACATGGCATACCCCCCATCTTGACAACTGATAGGGGATGTCAATTCACTTCGAAATTCTGGACCAAGCTATGTGAGTTGACTAAAATGGACCACCGTTATACCACAGCATTTCACCCACAGACCAATGGTCAAGCTGAGAGACTCAATCAATGGCTCGACCATTACCTCAGATGTTAGTGTTCATACCATCAAACAGACTGGATAAAATTCCTCTCTATGGCTGAGTTCGCATATAACAACTCAATTAACTCCTCTACAAAGATGACACCGTTTTATGCGAACTACGCTTATCATCCGGATTTCCCACTGTCAAAAAATGGGTCACCTGATTCGCCATTAGTTGACGATTTATGTAACACCCTACAAGAAAATTTCAAGCATATAAAAGAAAAATCTTAAGCGCTCAACATACTCAGAAACATTACTACGATCTTCGTCGAAGGAAACCACCAACCTATTCTATAGGAGACTTAGTGTGGCTTTCCACAAAAAATCTGAAGCTTCAGATCCCTTCAAAAAAGTTAGCCACTCTTTTTATTGGACCTTTTCCCGTTCAGAAAATTGTAAATGAAAATGCTATACGATTGCAGTTACCTGCAACAATGAAGATACATCCTACTGTCCACGTATCTTTGGTAAAACCTTACATAAGGACAAGAGATGAGCAGGTATTACTCCCACCAACTGATCCCGGACTAGCTTTGGATGAATATGAGGTTGAGTCAGTTTTAGATTCCAGATATCACAAAGGAGTCTTGCAGTATCTGGTGAGATGGAAAAACTACTCGGTGGATGAGGACTCTTGGGAACCTGTTTCCAATTTAAATGCTCCTCGTTTGATCTCTGTTTTTCATCGCAGACACCCTGAACGTCCTCGTCCTCTCGCTGTGGAACAGCGACCCTGAGAGGGGGGTCATGTCAGGGTTTCTCGCTGTCTCTTTAAGGATTATTCATCTCCCTGCTGCTGATTGGTTACACCTCCTTTAAAACAGGTGCTCTCCCAACACACCTTGCTCAGTATTCTGGAAACCTAGCCTAAGTTAGGTGTGATACAAGCCTGATAAATATAAAGTTGTAATTTATTCACTGATTCGTATTTTCCTCTTTCAGCATTTCTACTATCTCCCAAAAACGGATTACAGAGGTCTCTCTTCCTTCCTGTATTACAAGCTGCCGTGAAGCACTAACTACTGAGCTGCTGATTTTGCTGTGTGCTACAGTTCACTATTGGGACAATCAGACTGCAGGTAAATTCGGGACTTCCACTAACAACTTGCTTTCTTATTTTACTTACCCGGTAAGTCTCAAGAACTGCTGTACCGGACTGACGTGACATCACTTCCGGTTCTCCCGGACACATTGCTGTGATTACCGAGCAGGGAAGCTCGCAGAGGAACGGATCAGTATTCAATTCATTGGACATTCAGGTACATTTGAGATCTGTTACTTACATTTAACCTCTTGATAAGATACATATGCCGGAAGCCTTCTTGACACTTTTGTTGCTGAATCAGTGTTTGTTTAACACACGGAACTGACTGCTTGTTTTGTAATTACACTGGGATTAATTTATCTCTCCAACATCCCTGCAATATACTACTAAGTAACTATTTGGACCAACAGCAGAGGAACTGTGTTTTTGTTAAAGAGACTTTCCTTTAGTTCTTGCT